>NC_064282.1:32000365-32102784 GCF_019186545.1 Solanum stenotomum
CCTCTTTCCATGGCTATCTTCATCATCCTCATATTCCAACAATTAACAATACAATAACAATGATAATAACAACATTCAACTATACAAGCTAAGCTAAGCATAAGCCAATAATCAACATGAAGACCAATTCACAATTTTGTCCATTCAAGGCTAACATCCCACATCCTTCAACTCACTAACAATTCTTAACAATTCCACATAGATAAATACATATATGAACAGTCCACAACAATCTACACAATAATCGTCCATCAATTACACAAAATCAATACACCCACTTTAGGCCAAATTTAGAGAATTTGAGAAGACATGGGTTCATGGAGATTTCTTTCTAAAAACCATTAGTAATCATTAATAACCATATAAATCATCATTTAAAACCTTTTTATGCAAGAACCTATGCTAGAATCGAAATAGGTTTTTGTGTGTATTTGAAAAACATTGAAAACCTTTTGATTGGGTTCCTTGAAAGAAAGAATAATCAAGGATAAGGATCCCCATACCTCTAAGTTGAAAACCCACGAAAATTGAAGAAGAAGCACTCGAAATCTTCAACCCTAGCTCCAACTCCTCTTCTTCCTTGAGTTAGAGAGAAATATTTGAGAGAGGGAATGATTTTGGAAATTCTAAGAGGAGTGACTTAAATGAAAGGAATTGGGTCATAAAAAGGTCTTATAGTTGCTATGAAAAGAATAAAATAGCATAGGGTCAATTTTGGAAAAGGACTAAGGACCCATAAAGTCTTGACTTAAAAATTTTGCTCCTTCCCGTCTTAGTTTGCCCTTTTTTTTCAGCCTGACAGTGCTTCAATATTTCGGGCATAACTTTTTACTCCAAGGTCGGAATTGGGCAAACTCAGTTGCGTTGGAAAGAGGACTCAAAGACCTTTAATTGGATAGGTAAAGGTCCACCTAATTAATTTTGAGCTAAAAGATATGGCCATTTAAAGTTGACCCTTACAACTCACTAGTTCAAATGACTAGTTTCCGGACGTCACGGTCATTTCTCATCATTTCATCAAGTTCTCAACTCCCAAACTCACATGTGAGGCTCTAGTTTCACTAGTTCATTTTTAGGGTCGTTACATATAGCTAATGAGGCTAAGAGTTGTGTGTATTTTGGTGGAGTGTCAGAGGAAATACAATAAAAGATATTGCAGCATACATGTTTTAATAAAGAAGATCTTCCATTCACATACCTTGGGATGCCTCTGAGTTCCAAGAAGTTATCAATAAGCCAATGCCAACCTCTCAAAGACAGAATAATGGGCAAAATCTTTACATAGATAGTTAAATTCCTATCCTATGCAGGAAGGCTCCAATTGGTGAATAGTGTCCTCTCAGCCATGCAAAGATTTTGGTCACAAATATTTCTAATGCCTAATAAAGTTTTACAAAAAATAGAATTCATGTGCAAGAGGTTTCTATGGAATGGTGAAAAACAAGGTAAAGAGAAAGCACTCATAGCATGGAAACACTTTGTTTGCCAAAGGCTGCTGCAGGGCTTAATATCACAGACATGTATGTATGGAACAAAGCAGCTATTTTAAAACATTTATGGAACCTATGCAAGAATAAAGATAAACTATGGATTGTATGGGTTCATACCTTTTATCTAAAGGGTAGGAAACCATGCAAAGTGAAAATCAAGCAAAGATCATGGATTGTGAAGACAATTTTGAAAGCAGGCCAATGGCTAGCAGAGAGGGGCTTGAAAATAACTAAGATCATGGAGGAAATATAATTCAACATTAAGAAAATGTATCAGGAACTAAAGGGGGAGTACAATATGGTATCTTGGAGAAGATTGACCTAGAACAGTCTTGATAGTCCTAAATGAGTTTTTGCACTATATGTGGCTATACATAGAAGGTTGTAAACCAAGGATACACTAAGTAACTAGGGAATAATTGAAGATGATATATGTTCATTATGCAAGGCATAAGTTGAAACACATCATCATTTGTTTTTTTCCTGCAGCTTCTCAAAAAAAATATGGCAAAAGATGCTCAACTTGCTACTCATTACAAGGGGTTCTGAAGGATGGAATGAAGAACTGGAATGAGTCACAGGCATGCTACAAGAAAATTTGTAATGGCAGATGCTTATAGAATGACACTGGAAGCAACAATATACCATATATGGCAGGAGAGGAATCTCAAAATTTTCCAACAAAAAAAGGACCACAAGCATGACTAGTAGATTAATTACACAAGATATTCATCATAGAGCTAGCATGATACCTAGACTAACAAGATATATGCAGAATCTTAATTTTTATCCCTAGCCTAGTTTACAAAAAGTTTGATTGAGTTTTAATAGGACTCTGAGAGTGAAACATGTCCATATCCATGTAACGACCTTTTTTTATCGTTATAGCAAAGCCCATGGGAAATTTTTTTGGGCCGAAAAACTGTTTCGTAGTAATTTGGAATTTTCCAACCTAGTCTAGATTTGGACGAAATCGAAGTCATTAAAGTCTAGAGAAATCTGGTAACAATTGAGTGATCTAATTATGAATTTTATCATATGAGTAGATAGTTAAGATGTTAAGGAACCCATACGACTGTATGAAATTAAATTCGGGCGAGTAGAACTCCTGAAATTGATTTTAGCGTGAACATATATTTTCTGAGTGTCATGGGATGAAGGTGTGTTGTGAAATGGGAGTTTGGAATTCTTAAATCGACTCACTAGTTCCGTGCAAGCCACCAAGGTGGGATTATTCCCACCAGGGCGGGGCTACTGTAGCAAAGTGGGTACCGCTATAGCGGGACAGTCGCGATTTAAGTCGGAAATAAACCCCAAAACGTCTTTATTCTACAGTTTTCGACTTTGGGAGCTTGGAGACGACCCCAGGTGTTTTCTTGATGGTTTTTCACCTTTCTTGAGCTAAAGGTAAGGTTTTAACTCCCCGAATCTATTTTTTGATCTGTTGAACGTAATCTAATGGGTAATTATCAATGGGGGAGGGTTTTGATATGGAAATTATGGTGGAAAAAACCCTAATCTTGGTATGGAGGTCATGGGTTTGACCCAGGGTTGATAGAATTGTTGGTAATTTGGGTAATTAGTTATTGATTATTGATTCTCGTATTATATTAATTGTTTGTAGACCAAGAACATGTGGAACGAATTCGAAAAGGGAAGAATCAAGTTTCTTAGGGATTCGAGCTTGTTTCGAGGTAGGTGATGATTGTGATTTCATGATTGTGTGATATATGTTTGTCTTGCTTCATTATGATACATGCATGTATGCGAATGTTGCATTATGATCACACTAGTTGTAAATGAGATAGATGAATGATGAATGCCATGAATCATGACTTGACTGTATGATTATGAGAATATACTTGTGATTGTGATTGTGGCTTGTTGAATGAAATGGGTGTTACGTTCCGACACTCTAACTTGGATCGGTTGCCACGTTTCGACATAAATATGAGATCGGTTGCCATGTTTCGGCATAGTCACTGGATCGGGTACCACGTTCCGGTATGCTAACAGTTTGGGTTTGGGTTACATGAGAGGACCATTGACTTGTCGTAACTGTGTAACTTGAGAAATGTGAAATTGTACCTTGTTCGTAAATGTTGTTGATATTTTATATGTTCAGTGTATGCATGTTATTATTATGTTGTAATGGCTTATGTATGTTGCACTTAGTAGGATAACTGCGTGATCCTACTAGTACATTGTGGTTGTGTACTGATACTGCACTTGCTCTTTCTTTGTTGAGTACAGGGCATCTTCAGACGGCTATTGACAGACCTCACTTAGAAGATCAGTGATCGTCGTTCGAATTCAAGGGTGGGCCAGTTCTTCCGGGCTGCCATTCTTTCTGTCTATGTCCACATTTCGGACTCAGACTAGTTCTTTAGTTAGTCTTATGTTTAGTTTGGGGTTGTATACCTTCTTGTTAAGACTTATGGTTGAACTTTAGATGTTTTGGTACATTGACTTTCAGGTTCTACGCGTTATTTTCCGCATTTGTTTAGTTGTTAGACTATTGTTTTGGAGTTTATGGGAACTCCATATTCCTTTCCTTAGCATTTAACTTACTTCCGTAAGTTAAATGCCTTAGTATTTTGGTTGAGTTGTTAGTTTAGATTGTAATAATGGTTCTCCCACCGGAGGGTTAGTGTGAGTGTCACTCATGACGGTCTGGGTCGTGACAATCCAGAGTTCTAATCTTGTACAAATTGACATATCTGGTAATAAAGTTTACAGTTACCCAAAATTTTAAAATCATTTAAATTGATTTGATTTTGATTTTGATCAATTACCGATTTAAACCTATCAGAAAACGCCCCTAGCTAGAATTAATGATTGAATTATTGACTTGAGTGTTAATTACTGTTTCTATAATTAATTAATGTCACAAACAGTAGTAATATGGTCATGTCAGGGGCGGCTCTTGCTAGTGAAATTTAAGGCATCGAATTTTGTCAATAATGAACTTTTGTAAATTTTTTCATAGAAAAATTAATCATTTATAATAAAAAAGTATATTAAAATATATGTATTATTTTATTATTTTTCTTAACTTTATTTATGTAAAAGAAATTTAAAAGAACATTATTTTACATTTCTATATTCTCTACTCTAACACTCACATTATTTATTCCTTTTAATTACTTTTACATAAAGTAATATTCTATTAAAAATATGAATTAATAGTCGATAACGAAAAGGGTAGAAAAAAGTACATTAGCAATAGAATAAAATTAATTATAAATTATTGAAACTATAAATATGTCTAACTTGGTGCTAGTTTAATTGGTCCGCATTAGTCGATATTTCATTTTTTTTCATATATTTTTTCGATATCTATATGGCTAAAACCGATCAAATTGTGAGAAAAAGACGAGCACTTTTCTATGCAATTTTCATTTTGTCTTAAACTGGTACAAGATTGAAATTTTCTGCTTAATAAATTTTTAATGAAAAAAAGAGAGATTTGGGAAAATTTCAAAAATATTTATGATGTGAAACATCATAAGCCTCTTTAGCTAGAGTTTGCCTATTTACATAGTGTAGCTATAGTTTTAATGGCTAAACTGACTCACGTTTGTATAATTCAAATTTTTTTAATTGATTATACAAATTGTTTATTAAGTTATATCTAGTTAGAATTCCTTACCTAATATGACTCTTCTTCTTTTTGAGGAAAAAAAACATGGCTCATTGTATATAACAATTGTATATGTATATAATTGAATTGAGTTTTTTTAAAAGAAAAATCTATAGTTGAAGTGTATTAGTTTGTATAAACAGTATGATATGTAGTAATTTGTATATGTTTATGAATAAATTGTATAATATAGGTTTTGTATAAATCAAATAGGTTGTTACATCTATCATATTTGTATTTGTATTTGTATTTGAAGTATATAAAGTATGTGTCTTAAAATTATGAAATATATACAAATAAAGCATATTTAAACCAAATAAACATACATATACAAAATACCTAATATATTTAGTTGTATAATAATACAATATTGGACTTGTGTAACTATAATTTTGAAAGTTGAATGAATGAAATTTTCAAAATTTGAATTTGAATTTGGTTAAATTATTTAAAGGAAGGTGAGAGATTTTAGGAGATAGATTAGTGAGTGTGGTAAATGATAGGAAAGAGAGTGTTTTGATTTGTATAAAAGATGAAAAAAAAACTTAAATGTTTTGATACAAAATATGGGATCGGCCGTATAATCATTTTCTTTAACTATAATTGTCTTTTATAATTAAGTTAAACAATAATTATGAAGTATAATTAACTATTACTATATATTAGCTTAGTTATATAATTTCGGTATTTTGTTTATCCCCAACCTAGCCCCACTAAGAGTAAGCCCGGACCAACCAACCATGTTTACAAATTTAAGTGGGATCAGTGCATATTGAATAAATAGCGTATCCCCTCTCCCCCTCCTATACCCTCACATATGTATTTATCAGTTATTTTTGCAATATAAAAGCAAATTCATAAGCTGATTGATAATGATCTCCTTCTCAGTTAAACAAACATCAAATAAAGACATAATTAACCCAAGACTTTGTAGTTCGTTTAAGTTCAATAAATGGACTTAAGATATTTCTCGAACATTTGACTCAAAAGAGGCATGATAAGACTTTGTTTAGCAGTAAAAGACAACTAAACATAGTATTTTTTTTTGGACAATTTACTTAAGTACACAACATTACTTTACCTATTCTCAATATTTCCCTACTCTTTTACTAAAATACAAAAATCCCTTATTTTCCCCCAATTCAATTTAACCGGATACTTTATTAGTTTAAGTATCCGCCCGTTATTAATTAAAGTATCCGTGCCAACAACTTAATAATTTAAGTATCTGCCCTTTATTAATTAAAGTATCCGCGCTGCTATATTATGTATCCGAAAGACACTAAAAAAGGGATTTTTGGTAATTAATGAAAGAGTAGGGATAAGAAGTAATTTCTTTCTTATACTATGTGGTTTGCCTAATTTTTACTTTTTTTTTGGGACAATCATGCACATATTTATATTAACTAGTGGTGTTAATCAATAATTTGCCTTAATTAATTGTCCCTTAATAAATAAACATAGTTGTGTCCCCCCTTTTAAGAATAAATTTGAAGTGGTTAATTAATCCTAAAATTAAGCTTAGATGGCCGGAATGTAATGGAAAATGTGTGGATATTCACCTATCCAACACTAGAAATTTCTATACCTAACGTATACAAGTTGAAATACGCATGCTAGTAATAAGGTCAAAATAATAATAAAAGTTTAATTAAATATAATAAAAAAGTGGCATCAATTTTGGTCAAAGACGCTTAAGAGAAAGAAGAAAAGAGGATAATAATTTGTAATAACATTTTTAATCCTTAGTACATGGTATCTTAATAAAACCTTAATATAGTTAAAAAGAAAGAAAATATATTATAAATATAAGATTATGATGAATTTTTTGTACAAATATAAGAAAAGACACCGTCCACTAGAAATGTCAAAGCGCATAAATCCTAAAAACCCGGACTTCTTTTGACGAACAAACTGTCTCTTTCAAAACTTGTTATCTACTCTATTTTCACTTTGCTTCTTATCTATTTTTATTTTTAAAGAAAAATAAAATTATATTATTCACATAACTACCACAAATAATCACTTCATTTTAATAAGCTCAGTTGATTGACAATCTAAACTCTCACTTTGTTGGTGAGGGTTCAATTCCCGCATGAATAATACCTTTCTTGGGTATGTTAATTAAGTATGCAAACAAAGTTCATATTTAGTCGGTATTCTAACCATATATAAATGTGATTCACCTTTAAGATTGCGTAAAATATTATAACATTCACATTTACAAGATTTTTACTAGTGGCCAAAGGAGAAGACCAAATTTGGTTAATAATACCACCGAACGATCAGTCATTCAGATTAATGTTTGTCAAGTTCATGAACTCGAATGAAATTAAAATTAGATTTTATATATGAATTGCTTATTTGATATGACCCAAAAAAAAAAGATTGTAATGATTGGATAAATAAATGTGTATACTATAGTCTTATATAGACTCATAGGTAACATGTTGAAGAATGGGCTAAACAGAGCTGAAGTCCCCTCAAGATTTGACATAACAAGTATGGTCAAAGGATTGGTCTCAATCATATTCAATACATAAATGGCAACTTATGCTGGTACTTTGAATTCCAGGTCACATAAAGAATATTATTACAACTTTTTTTTTTATAAAAAAATAATACTCATGGATCTCAATTTATGTGATATTTTCGTTTTTCAATAGTCAAACAATTTATGTTTGATCAGGAATTGCACATGAAATCTTTTATTTTTTTATATTTTTTTAAAAATATTCGTAAACTATGTAAAAATTATTATAAATCACAATAACTAACAAATTAAAATATTCAAAAGTTATGATAAAAAATAAATCTATTTAAATTTTAAAATTTGAAAAATATCACACAAATTAGGACAGGAAAGTAATAATAAGTCGTTGGTAAGTAGATAATGCGAGTGAGCCTACAATAATTAGAGTGATCAATGGCGAAGCAGTCGCGGAGGGCTTTTGGTGGAGTTTTAGTCTTTGAAGAAAGGGATTTTGTTTGGTGGAACACGTGTCAATGATAACATTTTCTAATTTTATATTGTATTATATTATATAGTTATAATAAAAATATTTGTTTGTTTACTTCCTTTTTCTTTTCTCTTCTAGTCTCCTTTTGGGGAGTAAGATATTCACTTTCTAGAAACTATATGCTTAAACCAAATTCTTTAATTCCATTCCCCCACACCTTATATTTTATTATTATTAAAAATATAGTAATATTTAAGTAATCTTCTTTCCTTATCATAATATGCTACTCACTTTGTAAGATTAATATATAATCCAGCTTTCTCTTTTAGAAGATATGCCAATAAATAGTTTGTTAGATTAAAATACAATAAGGATCTTCTCAATTATTTGTATTTGTGTGCTCAAACGTGGAGAATCAGAATAGTTTTTATGTTCATAAGATTCTCATCTCAACCATGCTCTATTGGCTAGTATACTTTTCTTAATGTTCGTTAATGACTACTAATTAATAAATCCCATTTATTTATTGCTAATAATAAATCTTTTGATCTTTACGTGGGAAGTGTTAAAGGACTATGAATTCATTTTATAAGAGAATGCATGATACCGATCGAGGTGGCTAGCTTTAGGAGAAAAACGTATCAAATTAAAACATACATCATAGTATGACATATACATAGCAACGAGAGGTGAATTCAGAATTTGAGCGTAGTGATATACATTTATCTTAGTAAGCTAATTACAAACGATAAAATATGGCATACAACTCTTAAAAATATCTATTTATTATGATAGCAAAGTAAAAACTATATTATTGAATATCATTATTTTGATGCTAATAAACGAAAGTATATTATATTAGTCGTTAAAAAAAAGAAGAAGAGACAGTCTAGCTATACGAGATAGTTATTTATAAAGTCTCGTATTTGTCTAATATAAATATTTAGTTTTAGATAATTAATTTTTATTCTTAAAATTTAATACTTCCACTGTCCCATTTTATATGTCACCTTTTTACTTTGCACTTGCATTAAGAAATGATGTAACTTTACCCTTCTACCCCCTTTTTTTTTTGGAACTCAAGTTTTCATTTTTCAATCAATGAATATGAATTAATTTATTTTGATTAATTAATTTAACCAATGAACATGAATCATTTACTTAACTTTTCTAAGTTGGTCAAATGTATGTTTTCTATGCTAATAACTCACAAGGGTAAAGAAGGAACAATATGCTAATTTATGCATTGATTTTATGAAATGACAAGTATTATGGACCAACTATTTATAGAAAGAGATGACATAAAAAATGGGACGGAGGGAGTATAACCTTATGATTACAATTGTGCAATCAAACAATACATTTGTAATTACATTGTAATTACACTGCATCAAATAAACATGTCAATGTAATTAATAGGTTGGTAATTACTACCTACATAATGACATCAATTCCGATTACCTGGTGGTTTTCCAAACAGATAATAAGTAATTGTCCAAAAAGAAATAAGATTATGTGGTTTCATAATATTTGTATAGAACCAACCTATTTCAAGTAGGTCACAAACTCCAAAACATAAACAAGACAATGTATCATTGATTCAAACTCGGGTCGTGAGCATACACTTCTTCTCGGAGGTTCCCATTTAGAAATACACTTTTGACATATCTGATATAAAGTGAATGTGATCTCCAAATACTATCAACATTCTAATTGCCTCCTTCTTCCGTTGGGATTTATTTAGCACTGAGAAGACTTATGAATGGAGGCCTTACTATTAGTAGAGGTTTGGTCTTTACTAGCAATTCTCTATTTTCAAACTACGTGCCTCCATATAATTATCTTATGTGACCTAGCTACTGGATCCAGTTTAGTAATAATGAATGATACAGAGTTCTTACCTTGATAAGTAGACTTCCCGTTTTTGGTGTAAAGGTTACACCAGATTCGATAATATAACTCATATGGCCTTATTATCGGTTAACAATAAATATCCAACAAATGAACTATGTTTTTCTTAAAAGTCTTATCAAAGCTTTTTCAATGGTTTTCACTTGGCATTAACTTTGTTTGTGATTTATGATTTCTCTTCAAAAAATTTTGCTACATTTTACTTTTTCATGCATGTCATGTTTAAGTTCACTATATTATCATATTTGCATTTTATGCATTTCTCCTATTGAGTACATTCAAAGTACTGATACATATTGTACCTATATAGTTTCATAATATAGGGACTTACACTCCTCTTACCGGACGTGGCTAAATTGAGATTGCTCAGCTACTGACTACTTGGATTGGTGAGTCTTCATGATTTAAGGGAAATACCCTTTTATTGCTTTAATGTCTTTCCAATTTTTCGATTTTGTTCGTCACTTAGGGGTTTGTCCTAGTCACATCTATGGATAGAAGGCTTCTGTCAGACTTAGATAATGGTCCATGTATTCTTTTATGTACTTGTTTGATATCTTTTATGTCGTCTTGTGAGTTGAGACCTATATTGTGCATATTCTCATTTATTGTATTTTTTGTACGTCGTGCTTATGACAAGTGACTTGTTTAGGGCCTCTCAGGATCATATTTTCCATGTCACATCTAGAGTGTACTTTGAATCATGAAAAAAAGACAAAATATATATAGCGGCAAGGTCCACGAACCATAATGACTAACCAAAGTTGTGCTAGGCAGATGGAATCTATGCTAACCAAAATCTAGATGATGAGTGCCAGAACCTATATTATAAAACAATATAGACACAAGAAATATATGTAGTTAGAACTTAAAATGTACTAGCATTAAGAAAGATGCATAATAGAGGCATAATAACATGATAAATCTGAAAACATGATAATACTTGACCAAGTAAAATATGACATGATCTGATAAGCTGAGTTTATCAAACATAGTACAATGTCGATGCAATATTCTGAAAATCATATCATAAGTTTAATCAAAACCTTTTGTGGAAATCTTAAATTTTTGTGGGAGATACCGTTAACCCACATAAACCATGTGAGTTATAACATGGAATTCATCGTACTATTCCCACACCAAAATGAGAGTGTCCTAGTTGCCAAGATAAGGACTATAATCATGAGTTTAGATGGATCCACTAGCTAGAGTCTATTAAGACTAAATCCTATGGGGGTAGTTATAGGACAAGTGAATTTGTTATAAAGAACTTCACTTCAGCTAACGGGTGAACCTTCATCCCAAAGTCAACTCGGTGCTAAGTAAACTCTCAATAGAAAATATGCATAATTATATCATATTCATAAACTTTAAAATGGTGATAATCTAGTCATACCAAATCACTCATAAACTTCATAATCACAAGAATAACTCCTTAAATCATGATTTCATATTATACTTAGAAGAGACACATATATCTAAAACACCTAAATCATGATTACATTTCACAATGAGAATAACTTGATTCAGAAGCATTCAATTACATAAAACATGCTTGATTATTTATCAAAAAGCATCCTTGATTCATAAATTCTTCAATCCATAATGCATGCATATCAATATACCTTAGTTCATAATCATAAAACATTCGTAGTGCATGGGTTCATAAAAATATCATTGACAACATTGAAATATGATCAAATTATGAATAATATGATCAATAAGGATGAATAAACTTATAATCAATTGAACCCATAAGAAAATCATAAAATCCTAGAATTTGGGTAGGAATCATAAAAGAGATTTTGAGGTTTGTTTGGGACTCAATGTATGAAGAGGAAATCTTAGACAAATTTCCCATATGCCTTGATCAAAGCCCTAACGGAAATCTTTAATGGAGGCTTGGAATCCTTAAAACCCTAGCTTGCTTGGAGAAGAGGACTTGAGAAAGAATTTTGGCATTTAAGAAAATGAGAGTGAATGGGAAGGGTTTTAGTCTAGAAATCAATTATAGGTCTTCAAAATAAGTTAGAGACAGCGTAGTTTAAGAATTAAAACGTAGAAAAAGATCCAAATAACCCTGAAAAAATAAATTCCATATCACTCTAAGAACACATGTATGGTTTGTACATCAGACCATGGACCGTACCATGTGTCCGTCAAATACTTTACCGAAAAACCGAACTTTCTGATGTTGAACTCGAACCAAGAACCACGATACATCAAAATTACCAAGAGCCGTAGAACCTCTCATACACTGGAGTACTAACTTAGGCCTTGACCTTCAGGCTTGGAACCACATATGGCCAGGTACGGATCATATTTCCTTCTATGGGCCGTACTGGTAAGCCATATTCCGATTACTGAAAACACCAGCTTTTTGAAGGTTAAATATGATAGGCCGACCGTGAGCCGTCTATCAATGCATGAATCATACAACCTAATCATATACTCAAAGTACCAAAACCCTTCAAGTTTGAAAGCTATATACGAGATCAACTACAACTCATAAATCAATCTATGAGTCGTACTGTTGACTCGTAAAGTGACGTCTGGGACATGACATTTCCTGATTTTCCAGGCAATAACCATGAATGGTTCCCACGACCCATACAAATTTCTATGGCCCATATAATGGCTGGTGGAATCAATGCAACAATAATTCTGCCACTTTTCATTTCCTATCTAACATTTCCACTTTCAAGGTGTTACACTATGAGTCTCCTAAAGTGTCTCAACCCACTTGAGATAACATCACTCTATGTCCTTGTTGGCTCTTGGGTGTCTAATTAATTAATTTATTCATCAAAATTAAAGCCTCAGGTCAACTATCCTCGTTTGATATCAAGTTATTTGTCTGAACCCCTATTAATGATCATTTTTTCTAATCTTAACTTCATTTTTCAAAAGTTAGAATATGGAAGAGTTCTTAATGTTTGCAATCATTAAAAAAAAATCTGTACAAAAGAACCTTAATAAAGAAAATATTTTTTTATAAACAATCTATTATCATCTTTCCTACTCTAAGTTCCATAGCCCTATGAGTTTAACTACTCATAACTAGCTGTAAACAATAATTATAATAATGTAAATTTCTAGAGAGAATGAATGTAAAAGAAAATAATAAGAACCTTTATGCAACTTGTAACACCCCATATTCAAAAAGGGCATATAACAGCTTTCCAAGTGCTGAAGCAACCAATCTACGCCGGCCACCCACGGCCCGTGGAGTGGACCACGGACCGTAGGTGTGGTCCGTGGTTGGATCCCCAAAATACATCTCTTTGATCTTGATCGACGGTCCACTAGGACGGTCCGTGGGTCTGACCACAACCCGTCGACTGAGTCCGTCATTGGTCACTCAGAAATTGTTCCAAGCATGGACCACAAAGGCACCTATGGACCGTAGGTCAGTCGACGACTCGTGGTCCAATGGCGGTAGGTCAAGGCCAGAATATCTGACCAGCAACCACAGTTCACCAGGACAGACCGTAGGTCCATCCACGGTCAGTCGACTGGGTCCATCGGTCGATGGGTCGGTGGCAGCTGTAAGTTTAACTTAAGGGTAGTTGGGTCTTTTCCTAATTAGTTAGTTCCTATACTATGTCGTTTTACCTATATTTTTAACCTCTATATATGCCTTTGTAACCCCAAATTCACCCCACTTATTTCATTATTCCAAAATCCCAAAAGAAAACCAA
This sequence comes from Solanum stenotomum, assembly GCF_019186545.1. Classification (NCBI taxonomy): domain Eukaryota; kingdom Viridiplantae; phylum Streptophyta; class Magnoliopsida; order Solanales; family Solanaceae; genus Solanum; species Solanum stenotomum. The sequence goes on from NC_064282.1 coordinate 32,014,071, forward strand.
AACCTCCACTCAAATTTTCTCTCTTTAGATTTTGAAGAAGAAGAAGAAGATTCAATTAGGGTTTGAATCTAAGGATCCAAATTCACCATTGAAGATAAGCAATTGGACTTGAGGTATGATAGCTTTCATCCATGGGTTACTTCCACCCATGGAGTCCCCAAATTCCTCTATTTCAAATAATAGAATTCCCCAATTAGCTAGGGTTTTCTTAAAACACCATGGGTTCTTTTGATTGTTGATTCTAATGATTTAATTATGTATAAATATGCATGAATTGATGATTTACAATGTTTTTATGATGTTTCCACTATGAACCCATGCAAACTCCCATGTTTTCCAAATTGTGATCTCCTAGGGTTGGGTGTTGGTTATGAAAGAGGAGTTTTATGATCTAAAGCATGAAGTAATAGAATTACTTGAATTCATGATAAAATCTCTATCTAATGTTAGAAATCTATACTTGGTGATTGAAAGTTTTTTTGAACCTTGAAAGGGAAAAATATGAGTTATGCATGATCTTATGAAACCTATGTAAATGCTTTAAGTGTGCTTTGAGAAGGAAGTGCCAATGTTGTTGTTGTTGTTGTTTTGTTGAACAATTATTCTCATAAAATACTTACAACCATGATGTAAAAGATTTTCTCATATAGAAAGGATTCTTAGGTTGAAATACTATTCTCACCTAATTGAATCAATGATTAAGAGCTATCCTATGAACTAGCTTGGATTGGCAAGATGACATGTCTTTCCATGGATAATGAGAATAATTAAGAAAATACTATTCCTTGGGAATTATGCTTAGCACCGAGTGGATATTGACATTGGTATAGAAGCTCTCCCGTTAGTAGAGGCCGATTTTCTAGAAGAAGTCTCATGAGATGGAAGCTCTCCCGTTAGTAGATGCCGAGTTTCTAGTAGCAATCTCTTTATCACTTAAACTATGTGCCCCCATAGGTTGATTATCTAGTGGATCCACTTAATCTAGATGTTCATGGTTCTATCTTAGGCAAGTAGAACAACCCTTTTTGGTGTAGGAGACACCGAGTGATCATGCTTTAGCTCACATGGTCTCTATGTCAGTTAAGGCTAATTCTCCCACAACAAGATGACAAATGAACTAAGGTTACTTAAAGAAGTATCTCTCATGTGTTCAAAGACTTAAAGATGATTTAGCTTGCATTGATCACAATGTTTTGACTTGTGTTTTCTAACCCTCTTATATTATGTTTTATTTGTCAAATTGCATGTCATGAAATGAACTGTCCTTCTTAGCATGTTTTAAATGTTTTCTACATATTTATCATACTTAGTGCATTTTTGTACTAACGCACACTCTTGACTACATTTTCCCCAAATGTAGGGTCTGACAAGCAGGGTTTCCATTCTAGTGGCTTGAGCTTGGACTTTAACTCTTTCTGATATTGGTGAGTCCTCATGGTTCGAGGACGGACTTTACTTATTGTAGTTTCACTTTCGTATTTCCTTTTTGAACATGATGTATGGGCTAGGCCCACTTTCATTGTATTGTAATAGATGGCTATGTTGAGACATGAGTTAGACTTACATTTTTCTATAATAACTCTTTTTGGACCTAAATGTTGTTTTACTCTTTACTATTCTAGTACTTTATGTTATGATATTCTAAGTGGCTTATATGGAGTCCTTCGGGGTTCTATATGCCATGTTATATCTAGGGGGTACCCCTGGGTCGTGAAAAACTTGGTAATTAGAGCACAAGGTTTAGAATGATCCTAGGATGATGTCTTATTAGCCACGTCTAGTAGAGTCTTGTTCATGAGTGTGAAGCGCGCCACACTTATGAATGAGAGGCTACATGATGATTAGGAAACTCCACTTCTTTCATTACTATTAAGTCGTTCCATAGAGTTTAACTCTATAAAGTCCCTCTTCTAATCCTTACCTTATGCTCTTCAGGATATGTCTACTCGAAGGGTGTATACTAGAAGGAATGTGAGGGAGAACGTTGATCAAGAAGCTCCTCCCTAAGATCCTCCTCAAGCTCCGATTGATCCCTTGGTCGAGCAAGTTACAAATGCAGAGTTTAGATCGGCTTTTCAAGTGTTGGCCCAAGCCGTGAAAACTCAAGCCAATAGAGAGGTGGTAGTCCCCATGAACCCAAGTGTGGGCACGTCGGCTTCAAGAGTGAGGGATTTTATGAGGATGAACCCTAAAAAATTTCATGGCTCTAAAATTGAGGAGGATCCTCATGAGTTTATCAATGAGGTCTATAAGGTACTTGCTATCATGGGAGTGACTTCGGGAGAGAAAGAAAAATTGGCCGCCTATCAATTGAAAGGTGTTGCTCAAGTTGGGTACAACCAATGGAAGGAGGCTAGACCGGCGGGAGCGGGTCCTATTGAATGGCAAATGTTCAAATCCGCTTTTCTTGATAGATTCTTTCCTCTTGAGATGAGGGAAGCCAAGGTGCTATAGTTCGTTAACCTTCGTCAAGGAAACATGATTGTGAGGGAATATGCTTTAAAGTTCACTCAATAGTCCAAATATGCTTCAACAATGGTTGCGGATTCAAGAGCTAGAATGAGTAAGTTTGTATCGGGGGTATCCAATATGGTGGTTAAAGAGTGTCGTACCGCCATGCTCATTGGTGACATGAATATTTCTCATCTCATGGTGCATGCACAACAAATCTAAGAGGAGAAACTTAAGGAAAAGTCTAGAGAGGTAAAAAGGGCTAAAACCGGTGATGGTAATTTCTCACATGCTAAATCTGATGGACATGGTTGTCCTAAGTTTTGTCAAGGGTTTTCCTATCAAGGTTCCTCTAATTCTCCACCTAATCTTAACAAGGAAAGGGTGTCTAACCCTAAACCTCAAGGAGGGAATGGTTGTGGTTCTTCTTTGGCTAGGTCTACTTGTGCTAAATGTGGGAAGAAACATGAAGGTAAGTGCCTAGCCGACACCAATGGATGCTTTAGTTGCGGGAAGAGCGGATACAAAATGAGAGATCACCCCATGCTTGCGGCTAAAGGGAGAGAGGGAAAGCAAGCTCCTCCTAGCGGTTCGAATGCCAATGTTCCAAAACAAAACCAATTGTATGCTCTCCAAACTCGAGGTAACCAAGAGAGCTCCCCAGATGTATTGACCAGTATGTTAAAAGTTTTTCAACATTATGTATATGCCTTGCTTGACCCCGGTGCTACTTTGTCCTTTGTAACACCTTTTGTGGCTATGAAGTTTGATGTGCTCCCAAAAATTTTGTTAGATCCTTTTTCTATTTCTACTCCTATTGGTGATTCTGTGGCGGGTAAGAGGGTTTATAGAATGTATCCCGTTTCTTTGTCTGATAGAGTTACTCTTGTAGACTTGATAGAACTTGACATGTTAGACTTTGATGTCATTCTTGGGATGGATTGGTTGCATTCTTGCTATGCTTCAATAGATTGTAGGACTCGAGTGGTCAGATTTCAGTTTCCAAATGAGCCCATCCTAGAGTGGAAGGGGGGAAATTCTATGCCCAATGGGCAGTTTGTCTCTTTTTTAAAAGCTAGGAAGATGATCTCGAAAGGTTGAATTTATAATTTAGTTAGGGTAAGGGATGCAGATTCCAAAACCCCTACTCTTGAGTCGGTCCCGATAGTCAATGAGTGTCCGAAAGTTTTCCCTGATGATTTACCCGGTATTCCTATTGAGCAGGAAATAGACTTTGGTACTGACCTTCTCCTAGATACGCAACCTATCTCTATTCCTCCCTGTAGAATGGATCTGGCAAAACTTCAGGAGTTGAAAAATCAATTAAACGATTTGTTAGATAAGGGCTTCATCCGACCGAGTATCTCTCCATGGGGTGCTCCAGTATTATTTGTTAGGAAGAAAGATGGTTCTCTTTGTATGTGTATTGATTATCGGTACCTGAATAAAGTGACCATTAAGAACAAATATCCTCTCCCAAGAATAGATGACTTATTTGATCAACTTCAAGGAGCAAGTTATTTCTCTAAGATCGATCTTCATTCGGGTTATCACCAATTCAGGGTGAATGATGATGACATTTCGAAGACGGCTTTTCAAACTTGTATGGTCATTATGAGTTCTTGGTAATGTTGTTTGGGTTGACTAATGCTCCGGCGACATTTATGGACTTCATGAATAGGGTGTTTAGACAATACCTTGATATGTTTGTGATTGTATTTATTGATGATATTTTGATCTATTCAAGGAGTGAGAAGGAGCATAATGATCATTTGAGGATCATGCTGCAAGTTCTTAAGGACTAACAACCTTTTGCAAAGTTTAGCAAGTGTGAATTTTGGCTAAGGTTCGTAGCTTTTCTTGGGAATATAGTGTTAAGTAAGGGTATTGACATAGACCCTATCAAGACAGATGCGGTCAAGATTTGGCCTAGACCTCTAACTCCTTCCGACATTAGAAGCTTTTTGGGTTTGGCCTGTTACTATAGAAGGTTTGTTGAGGGGTTTTCCTCAATTGCTTCTCCTTTGACGGCTCTGACTCAAAAGAAGGCTAAGTTTGTGTGGTCGGAGGCTTGAGACAAAATTTTCCAAGAGTTGAAAGATAGACTTACTTCCACTCCGATGTTGACCTTACCGGAAGGTACGAATGGTTTTGTGGTGTATTTGTGATGCCTCTGGGTTGGGTTGGGATCTGTGGTTATGCAAAATGGTAAGGTATGCTTCAAGGCAACTTAAGACCCATGAGAAGAATTATCCTACCCATGACCTTGAATTAGCGGCGATTGTGTTTGCCTTCAAAATATGGAGGCATTATTTGTATGGGGTTCATGTGGATGTTTTCACTGATCATAAGAGTTTACAATATGTGTTTAGTCAAAAGGACTTGAATCTTCGCCAAAGAAGGTGGCTAGAACTCTTGAAGGATTATGACATGAGTTTCCTTTATCACCCCGGTAAAGTTAATGTGGTAGCGGATGCTCTTAGTAGATTGTAAATGGGTAGTGTGGCTCATGTAGATGAAGAAAATAAAGAGTTGGTTCGTGATGTTCATAGGTTGGTCCGACTAGGTGTTCAACTGGTGGATTCCACCAAGGGTGGTGTCATGGTCCATAATGGTTTCAAATCGTCTTTAGTGTTGGATTTGAAGTCTAAGCAAGGTCTTGATCCTATTTTGATTGAATTGAAAGAAGCAATGCTTAAGAAGTCTGTTGAGGACTTCTCGCAAGGGGAGATGGAGTGCTTAGGTATCAAGGTCGGTTATGTGTTTCGGATGTTTATACTTGAGGGAACAAATTTTAGAGGAATCCCATAGTTCTCGGTATTCTATTCACCCGAGAGCCACCAAGATGTACTGTGATCTACATGAAGTTTATTGGTGGAATGCGATGATGAAAGATATTGCGGAATTTGTGGTCAAGTGTCCTAACTGTCAACAAGTAAAGGTTGAGCACCAAAGGCCGGGAGGTTTGTCCCAAGACATTGCCATTACTACTTGGAAGTGGGAAGATTTGAACATGGACTTTATAGTTGGTTTGCCTCGCACCCAGCGACAACATGACTCTATATGGGTGATAGTATATCGAATGACGAAATTGGCTTATTTCCTTCCCATCAAGGTTTCTTATTCGGTGGAATACTATGCTAAGATGTACTTGTGAGAGATGGTAAAATTGCATGGTGTGGCTTTGTCTATCATTTCCAATCATGGTACCTAATTTACTTCTCAATTTTGGAAGTCATTCCAAAAGGGTCTTGGTACCCAGGTTAAGCTTAGCATGACTTTTCATCCCAAAACTAACGGGCAAGTGGAGCGTGCTATCCAAACTTTGGAAGATATGTTAAGGGCTTGTGTGATTGATTTTAAGGGTAATTGGGATGACAATTTGCCATTAATGGAATTTGCTTATAATAATAACTATGACTCAAGTATTGGCATGGCTCCATTTGAAACTCTTTATGGTAGGAGGTGTTCATCTCCTATAGGTTGGTTTGAAGTGGGTGAAGTTGCTTTGATAGGTCCCGAGCTAGTTTATGCAGCTATTGAGAAAGTACGACTTATTAGAGAAAGATTGAAAATGGCTCAAAGTCGACAAAAGTCGTATGCTGATGTTAGAAGAAGGGATCTTGAGTTTGATGTTCATGATTGGGTTTACTTGAAAATATAACCTATGAAGGGGGTAATGAGGTTTGGCAAGTAAGGGAAGTTTAGTCCCCGGTATGTAGGCCCATATCAAATTTTGAGGCGTATTGACAAGGTCTCCTATGAGTTAGATTTGAAAAATGAATTGGCATCGGTGCATATGGTTTTCTATATCTCTAAGATTAAGACGTGTGTGGGAGATCCGACATCCATAATTCCCTTATAAGGATTGGGAGTTGATAAAAGCCTCTCTTATGAGGAAGTTTCAGTTGATATTTTGGACCGACAAGTTTAGAAGTTAAGGAATAAGGAAGTTGCTTCCGTAAAAGTGGTATGGAGGAATCATTTAGTTAAGGGCGCTTCTTAGGAGGCCGAGACTGATATGATGTCCCGATATCCTCATCTCTTTCCTTCTACTCCTACCCAGCTTGAGGTAATGAGTTTCTCTTGGGTTGTTTTATATATTGGGGGTCATGTGTGATTCATGTTTTCCTATGATTTCCATACGATTATTCATATTCATGAAAAAGTTTAAGTTTTGAAAGAAATGACTTATATGATTTACTTTCCTTATGTTGTTGTGCATTGAGTATGAGTTGCCTAAATACTTCATGAGATGATTGTTGAGCATGCATTAGATATGCTTTTTGAGAATGAATTGCATAAAGGCTCCATGATATGTGTTGAACATGTTTTTAGCTTGGAGAAGGTAGTACCTCCTTGAACATGAGAAATTTTATACTTTCATCCATATTGGGTTGTTAGGTGTAGTTCCTACTTCCTTGTGATGTATTGAGTATTGCATGCATGATGGGTTGTTAGAGTTAACCTCACCCTATGAGATGTTTTGGGAGTGTCCTAGCTTGGAGTCGATAGGTCCTCCTTGGTTGTATGCATTGCATCGTTGGTTGGGTTGTTAGTTCCTCTCCTACTCTCTTAGAACCAGTTTAAATCTCATTTGAGGATGAATGAGCCCAAGGGGGAGATATTGTAACACCCCGTATTCAAAAATGGCATAGAGCAGGTTTCCAGGTGCTACAACAGCAAATCCACGCCGGCTACCCACGACCCGTGGAGTGGACCACGGACCGTAGGTGTGGTCTGTGGTTGGAGCCCCAAAATACATCTGTTTGATCTTGATCAGCGGTCCACCAGGACGGTCCGTGGGTCAGACCACGGCCCGTTGACTAGGTCTATCGTTGGTCACTAAGAAATTATCCCAAGCATTGACCATGGAGGGACTTACGAATCGTAGGTCGGTCCACGCCCTGTGGTCCAGTGACCGTAGGTCAAGGCCAGAGTCTATGACCACCTACCACGGTTCACCAGGACGGACTGTAGGTCCATCCACAGTCCGTCGACTGGGTCCTTCGATCGGTGGATCGGTGGCAGCTGGCAGCTTAACTTAGAGGTAGTTGGGTCTTTTCCTAATTAATTAGTTCCTATACTATGTCGTTTTACCTATATTTAGAACCCATATGTAAGCCTTTCTAACCCTAAATTCACCCCAGTTAATTCATTCTTCCAAAATGCCAGAAGAAAACAAAAACCTCCTCTCGAATACTCTCTAGAACTTGAAGAAGAAGAAGAAGATTCAACTAGGGTTTGAAGCTAAGGATCCAAATTCTCCATTGAAGATAAGAAATTAAACTTGATGTATGATAGCTTTTATCCATGGGTTCCTTCCACCCATGTAGTCCCCAAATTCCTCTATTTCAAATAGTAGAATTCCCATATTAGCTAGGGTTTTCTTCAAACACCATGGGTTCTCTTGATTGTTGAATATAATGATTTAATTATGTCTAAATATGCATGAATTGATGATTTACAATGCTTTTATGATGTTTCCACTATGAACCCATGCAAACTCCCATGTTTTCCAAATTGTGATCTCCTAGGGTTGGGTGTTGGTTATGAAAGAGGAATTTTATAATCTAAAGCATGAAGTAATAGAATTACTTGAATTCATGATAAAATCTCTAACTAATGTTAGAACTCTATACGTGGTGATTGAAAGTTTTTGAACCTTGAAAGGGAAAAATATGAGTTATGCATGATCTTATGAAACCTATGTAAATACTTTAAGGGTGCTTTGAGAGGGAAGTGCCAATGTTGTTGTTGTGTTGTTGAAAGATTATTTTCATAAAACACTTACAACCATAGTGTTAAAGGTTTGCTCACATAGAAAGGATTCTTTGGTTGAAATGTTATTCTAACCTAATTGAATCAATGGATAAGAGCTATCCTAATGAACTAGCTTGGATTGGCAAGATGACATGTCTTTACATGGATAATGAGAATAAGTAAGAAAATACTATTTTGTTGGAATTATGCTTAGCACAGAGTGGATATTGACATTGGGATCGAAGCTCTCCCGTTTGTAGAGGCCGTGATTCTAGAAGAAGTCTGATGAGATGGAATCTTTCCCGTTAGTAGAGGTTGGGTTTCTAGTAACAATCTCCTTTTCCCTTAAACTATGTGCCACATAGGTTGATTAGCTAGTGGATCCAGTTAAGCTAGATGTTCATGGTTTTACCTTATGCAAGTAGAACAACCCTTTTCGGTGTGGGAGACACCGCGTGATCATGTTTTAGCTCACATGATCTCTATGTCGGTTAAGGCTAATTCTCCTACAACAAGATGACTAATGAACTAAGGTTACTTAAAAAAGTATCTCTCATGTGTTCAAAGACTTAAAGATGATTTAGCTTGCATTGACCATAATGTTTTGACTTGTGTTTTCTAACCCTCTTATATTATATTTTATTTGTCAAATTGCATATCATGAAATGACTTGTCCTTCTTAGAATGTTTTAAATGTTTTTTATGCATAGTTATCATACTTGGTGCATTTTTGTACTAATACTCTTGCCTATATTTTTCCCAAATGTTGGGTCCGACAGGCAGGGTTTCCATTCTAGTGTCTAGAGCTTGAACTTTGACTCTTTCCGAGCTTGATGAGTCCTCACGGTTTGAGGACGGACTTTCCTTATTGTAGTATTAATTTATTATTTCCTTTTTGAGCATGATGTATGGGCTAGGCCCACTTTCATTGTATTGTAATAGATGGCTATGTTGAGACATGAGTTAGACTTCCGCTTTTCTTTAATAACTCTTTCTGGACATAAATTTTGTTTTACTCTTTACTATTCTAGTACTTTATGTTATTATATGTTAAGTGGCTTATATGGAGTCCTTCGGGGTTCTATATGCCATGTTACATCTAGGGGGTACTCCTGGGTCGTGTGATTAACGTTTCAAGCACACCTCATTCAATTCTAGGTGCAAACGATCGTCAAGCAGTATAAAATCCAACGAAGAGTTGGGGTCAAATCCACAGGGAGCGGTTCGTGTTAAAATTTAATTATGAAGTACAAATGTGGGCATCAGTGCCTGGTGTCTCGTCAGCCTTGGCTCCATTGGAGCTTGCCATAGAAATTTCCCTCGAGGAGGCCTGAACAACTCAATCTACTACTCTTTCTCCAAGTCAGTCAGGCCCTCAAAAACAGTCTCATCCTGAACAACAAGTTGCTCCTCATCAGTCTCAGCCTTGGACTCTGCAGCCGCATCATTAGCTCTAACCTCATCTTCGGTGGTAGTTGGATCCAAATCAGAATGGGCTGGAATATGTGTGTTCGGGTCATCAGGGAACTCCACAGTCCCAAAATTAGAGACATATTAGTGGACTTCAGCTGGTCCACATCTTTCTTCAACTCCGCATTGCGGCCTTTAAGGCTGTCACCTCATGAGTAGCTCTCTGGCCTCTCTCACGCACCTCTATCCTCGTCGTGAGGGCATCAATAGAAGCTTTGAGAGGCGTCAATGCAGCAGTGAGAGCTCTCTCAATCATCCTGGGAACCGCAACCTCTAGTCGGGAGGCACGCACATGAGCAGAGTGGGCTAGGTCCCCCATTTTTAGCAGCATGGCCTGGGAGAGCGGAGGTCTAGATGCAGTGGTACCAGTAGCAGACCTAGGGGGTGGGGGAGCATCAGAAGAACTCGGGGCCTCAAAAGGAGTGGGGCTAGGAGTACCTGAAGGCCCAGGGGCCGGAGTAGGCATGATTGCCTCTGCAGGTAACATAGCAGTATTAGTTCCAGGGGAAGTGTCCACCGGAGTTGCCCTCTTTCTCTCAGCCTCATCCTTATAGTGCTCAGCCTCAATACACCAAATTTCAGTAGAGTAGGTGGGTGTCACCTTCATATATGTCTTCTCATCTCGTGGAACACAGGCTCGTCTTTACAACTCGGTGATCAATACTAGATATAGAAGAGATGTTTGGCGCTGCTTGGCCCTCATGGCCATATCCTACTCAATGATTGCACCTAAATTTAGGCTCTTCCCGGTAATAATTGATCCAAGACAGGCCGCATTTGGGTAGCAGAAGATAGACTCATTCTGGGACGGCATGATCGTACTACTAACAAACCCGAACCAATACCTCACCGCCACATTGAGATCCTTCTTCTCTATTGGGACTTTGTCCCCAATCCACCTAGGGGTACTGTAAGAAAAAAGAGGAGCCAGCCAATATTTTAAGTCATCCAATATCATTGTCTTGATCATGCTCTGGTAGTCATCCGTGAAGTTATAAGTATTTCCCAAGACAGCGCTTATGTTCTCACTATCACATTTCAACCTCTTGCCCACAGACAATCACTGAATCATCCGGTTTGAAGGCACTGGCCTTCCTCTTTCCTTGTGGCACCAAGTCTCCGTAGGTCGAGTAGATCTCTCGAACCCAATTAGGAATGTAGGTACCCTAGGATTTAGTGAAAATCTTGAATTTATGGGACTTGAGGGTTCTCTATATTTTCGGGTTCCTGTCCACCACACCATCTGTGGACAACCTTTTCTCCTCAATAATAGTCCTTAGTCTCTCGACCTTTAGTCTATTGAGAGACCAGGGAGGAGGATTTTGTACCGGAGGCATTTAGACCACAGTATATGCTGAAGCTAGGGGAGGAGGATGAGTCTGCCGCACCCAGATCCTAGACATATCATGCATCCCCTTTGAGCGAAGTTTAGCTTTACGGGTATGTAGAAGCTTGTCATCCTCAGGCTCAGAGATTGAAGCCTGAGAATCTAGTGACTCTCCCTCATTGTTTGATGAAGTGAGGTGAGTCTCGTAGACTCCCTCACTGTCAGAGCTGACCTCCGGTGACTCCATAACAGGCTTCTTGCCCTTTCCTTTGCCTTTTCCTCCCTTTGTAGGGAGTTTGGATTCCTTTGCCTTAGATGCGACTGCATCCTCATTTATAACTACTCCTCTTGCCTACTTGCGGAGAGGCATGTCTCTTTCTAAAACCTTGGGTCTAGCCATTTCTGCAAACCACATAAAAAAATGTTAGAAATAGTTCAAGAAAAATGTAGAAATTCAATTGCAGAAAGACTCCCCGAACCGTTCGGCGAGTCACCGAGTCACTTTGGCGAGCCAGATCGGGCTCGCCGAAAGTACCAGAGCAAATATTTTCTGAAATCAAGACAAGTCAGCGATGTTCAGGGCCATTCGGCAAATCAGCGACACCAATCGGTGAGCTAGAAGTAGCTCGCCGAAAGTTACAATGTATTTTAGGGTTTAGGGTGCAGAAAAGGCGATCAAGAAGAACTTTTCGGCGAGTCACCGAGTGAACTTGGTGAGATTAGGCTTCCCACAGAAAGTTACAGAACAAACTCAACCAAAATTTGAAATTAAGGGCGATCTCAGGGGGATTTTGGCGAACCGCCGAACCACTCGGCGAGCTCGACGCAGCTCGCCAAATGGTCCAACGTGCCAATTTTCAACCCCATTTCCCAAAATCAATCCTGCAACCCCCGAATTCAACATCAAACACACACACCATTCAATTAACACTAGACCTGCACTACCCATGCCCTTGGGGTACTCAGACTTCCCCTGATTCGGCCAAAATTGGCCATTTGACGACTTTTGCCCTTAAGAATGACGTCAAACACTCCATCATTGGGCAAATTACGTCATTTGGCACAATGCGGGGTTAGTTAGACTTCACCCCACTAGACCCATTACAATTACACCACAACCCAATAATTTAAACTCAGTTTTACAAGCAAGAACATGGGAATCAATCATGTTAAAGCACTTCGGCACACATTTCAATTCAATATGGGCAAACCAACACTTAAACATGATTATAACAATTACCCAACACCCAACAACTACCATTTTACCTATTGCATTTGATTACAACTACAATATTAAAGAATGGGGATTTGGAAAACCAATATTTATTCCAAATTGCTGGTTTGAATAGCTAGGCGACAAAGTTCCACAATTATAAAGGTCGATTTCATACAAAAAGTGGGTAAAACACTAAAATATGCAATATTAAAAATTTGGGCGAGAACGTACGAGAGTTAGAAATGAGAGAAGATGAGGGATTTTGAAATTTTAAACTGTTTGGCCTTTAAAACCTTTCAGTTTGTGGCACCTTCGACGGAGTAATTTTGGGATGCACTGAGTGGTATTTTTCCTCGCCAAGTTTTATAGGACTCCTAGCAATTTTGGGAGTTCAAACGGTGGACAAAGTCAGGATCACTAACCTATTCGGCGAGTCACCAATTAAGCATTTAACCCGCCGAGTTTTACAGATTTCCCCTAAAGCTTGGTGGTTCCAACGGCAGTCCAACTCGGGGATCACCGACTAGACTTTCACTCGCCAAACTACCCATTTTCCAACACTCTTCACTTTTAAACCTTCACAATCAACATTTGTTATTCAAAATAAAAAACTAAAGCATTAAAAACATGGGTTGCCTCCCAAGAAGCGCCTTAGTTAATGTCGTGGCACGACGAAGATACCAAATCAAGTTGCATTTTGGGGGTTTGCCATTGTGCCACTAGGCAACCCCCCTTGTTATTTTGGTTTCAAATGAGAAGAAATTTGAACCATTTGGGTCTCTAGCTGCTTAATAGAGACTGAGTGAGAGGTCACCATCTGATTGAGAGTTCAGACATCCTCTTTCATCTCTTTCAACACTTTGTGTGACCCTTCAACTTTGTTGAGAATGCATGAGAGCATATCTTCTGTACGGACAACTTCAGATTCCTTGGGCTTTTGGCGCTCAAGAAGAGGAATGTACCTGTCCTTGTCCCCCACTCTTTCCTTCCAGGTGGCGTTACGATCACGCCAATCTCTGTCACGGTCTCTCCAGCCTTCATCTCTATTCCAACCTTGATTTCCACCCGATTTTAGGTAGTTTGCACGATAACCCCCTCCTTGATTTTCTAGGAAGTTCACTTTCTCATTGTACAACGTTTCAAATTGTGCTTCATCGGGGTTTACTCCACCAACACCCACAACATCAACACTCTTTGTACCAACACCCATGACATTTTTTTCCAAGATATCCAACTGGGTCATCATTTTGGCCATGTTTTGGTTTCTCTCTTGATCTTTTTTGATCTGCTCTTTTGTCCTTCTAAAAGTGATAGGAGAGACTTGGTCTTCACGAGTGTACCTTGCCGTATCGGTCTTCATCATGCAATCAAGGAGTTGAGATGCTACTTCATAGGGTTGTTGCATTATACCACTGGGAACAAGTTGATCAGCAACTCCTTTGTTCACCAAGTCAAGGCTCCTATAGAAGTATTGCAACAACACATTATTTGGAAGTCCATGAGTTGGGCATTGCAACACCAACTTCTTAAACCTCAGCCACGTCTCATGGATTGGCTCACATTCCAAGAATTTAAAACCTTGGATGCTATCTCTGAGTGTCATCATCTTCGATGGGGGGAGGAATCTTACTTGGAATGCTGTGATCAGCTTATCCCAAGAGGTGATGGAGTCCCTTGGTAACTCAGATAACCATTTGGTGGCTTCACCTATCAAAGAGAATGGGAACAACCTGAGACAGACCGATTCTTGTGATATGTTCTTAAATGAGAACGGACCACAAATGTCTATGAAGTTCCGAATATGCTCATGGGGATCCTCATGAGCCATCCCCCCAACTAATACTTTCAATTGTAGGAGCTGAAGCATTGTGCTAGTGAAGTGAAAAATAGCGTTTCCTTCCGCCGGAGGTAGAAAAATGGCACTAACAGCACCCAATTGGATTGGGTCATTTACATCATTCAGGTTCCTAATATCGTCTTGGTGGCCCACTTGGCTACCATTACTCCCGTTTACGCTCATTTCTTCCTCAGTTTAACACAAGAAACACAAAACAAAAACTAAAGTAAGTCGATTCAACTATAGCAAAAAATATAACAATTCAATATCAATAAAAGAATTTCTAAACAACACCACTCACCTGCAGCGACACCATTTTGATTAACGTTCAAGCATATCTCATCCAATTCTAGGTGCAAACAATCGTTAAGCAGTATAAAACCCAACGAAGAGTTGGGGTCGAACCCACAAGGAGCGGTACGTGTTCAAATTCAATTATGAAGTACAAATATGGTCTAAATAGTTATAGGAATAGAAATTATCAAAAAATACAAGTAAACAAGTAAGAGGGGGTGACAACAAATGTCAGATGGGGGGTTTTGGTTTGCAATTATCAGCTATAAAGCAGTCAAATAACGATGAAATAACAATATAGAGAGGAATTCTCCGGATGTGATCGATTATAGGAAAATTTCACTAAATGGGTAATTAAAACTACTAATAAATAGCTAACTATCAGTGGGTAGGATGGGCTATGAGTGAAATAGCTTTCTCTCGAACAACTACTTCGATTCAAGTGATTTCTTTCGAACATCAACAAGCTTAACAGATAAGAACAACCCACAACCTTAATAAACCCTCTCTCTCGAGAATGATGGGTAGAAATTGGTTTGAGATTCACTCTTTCGAGCTAAACCCACATCAACCTAATACCTACAAATAATTAATCAAAAGCTTTGTTTCAAAATCTCTTCTCAAGCAAGCTAATAACTCAAAGTTAGAACTGTATTTGCAACTACAATTCATAAATAAAAACAGAGCTAATGATTAAACCCACTTCAATATAACATTTAAATTAGTAATACACAATATCCATAAGCTAATTCAACCCATAATCACATAATCACACCCCAAGAATTGGGATTTTAGCCACATATCATAAAAATAGAGAAACAGTTACTAAATGCATTAGCCATGATCTGGGTAAGAGTCTCCAAGCCTTTACAATGATTTCTAAGAATGAAATTCAAAAACTCATTTGCAAATCCTCCATAATTGTACAATTCAAAGTCAAAAATCTAGAGAAAAACTCTAATTCTAGAATGGGAACTGTAATATCTGGGAGAGAACTCCCCAAAATTACATCTAAAATCCAATTTATAGTTGTCAAAATTTTTTTCTGAAAAACCATTAGGTGAGGTAAGTCGGGCTCGCTGAATGGTTTAACGATCCACCCTTTTCTCTCTTCCATCGCCATTTTGCATTGATTCTCAGCATCCTCAAGTACTGTAACTTTGGGTGATCCATTTTGTCATCGCAGAACTAATCGGTGATTCGCCGACTGCCCATTTCTATTGCCGACTTGGTTTCTTCCCTCAGGGCAGGCACGCTGAAACTTTAGGGGGTCTGAAGAGCCACTCGATGGTTCGCCGAGTGGTCTTGGCGATCACCAGGAAGGCTTTGCTCCACTTCTTCAACTTGTTTTGTTCCTTTTGCCTGTTAGTGTTCTTGCTTTACCCCTTAGTCCACATACCTGAAAATCAAGGCTTTAACTTCAGTTTATGGCATAAATTAGGCATTTGAGGATACTAAACTATCAAAATAAAGCCCTAAATGAGGCTAAATATTGGACTCATCATCGTGACACAAATCTTGCAAGAGAATCTTTTTTCTTCCACAATAATCTACTAAAATTGTAAGTAAATCGTAGAAAAACTAAGAACAATGAATTATAATATTCAAGAATAGTTGCTAAGTTCTATTTACAGTTCATTACCCTAAAAACATTTTCAAAAAATATATAGAATAATAGGATCGAAATCTTTATCTTGATTGGACTTAACTTTGTTTGGGTCAAACAATGAGGTCATAGTGTAGGGCCCACCGTGAAGGGTAGTGCCTCGCGGTGTGGGGACCATTTCTAAACCTTTTTTTGAGTTTCTAAAGTTTAGTTTCCATGTAAGTGTGGGATAGGGTCCATTTGAAGTTCCTTTTTGCAAATATTTTTCTTTATTTTTGCTGATATTACTTTATTTTGTGTTCCGATATGAGTCGTTTCTTGTTGTTTTTAGCTTAAAATAATGCTAATCATTTGCATTAAATCACCACTACATATAATTAATAAACACATAAATACTCACAAATTTATACTTAGAAAATGGATAAAATATGGTATTTTAATACATAAATACACCTGAACAGAGATTTTGACCCTTCTTGAACATTTGCCTAAATCTTTTGGTCATAAGTGTCAAGTTCTCATCCTTGAAGTTAGATTTTTTTGAGGCTTTGAGAATTATGTTCTTATCTTTCCTTTTACTATTGATTTCTTCTTTTTAATTTTTTTCCTTAGGTTCCCAATCAACTTCTACATAAGAGTACCAAAATTATGAGATTCGCTAATTGCCTCCATATTTTTCTCCAATGATTAGTAAGAACACTAAGTAATTTATGAACAACCTTTCCTGTGGTATGATTCCTTCTAGTAAGTAGATTTTGTTGATTATAGTCGTTAACCTAGTATGCATTCCCTAGTAGTATTCATTCTCCTTCATCTTTGAGAGTTCATATTGTCTATCTTTGTTTTTTAAAATCTTATTTGTGCCTTCAAGAGAAATCTGCAATGTGTCCCATATTAGCTTTGCGTTTGTACAAGCTAAGATTCTATATATTCATCTGGACATATTCCTCATAACACGATCTTCTTAGATTTTGCATTATTTTTTATGGACAACTTGTTTGTGTCATCCCATTCCAATCATTTCTTTGGCACTCTAATTTTTCTATCTTTTACATTTTTTAAAGGATGGTTGGTCCATCTAAAATAACATTCCAAATATCTGGATCTTTATCGATCATGTGATCATCATCCTATTCTTCGCCATCTATAGTATTTTTCATTAATAGGGGTGATCTTGTTTGAGATGCCCCTTGCTGAGTAGTTGGAAGAGTAGTCATAGATTCTTTTCAAGGTTTTATCCTTAGTGAAAAGATCTGCTCTAATACCAATTTAAAGAGATAGTATCAATATAGGGTAAGGAACTAAGTTTCTTTATGTTGAATCACAAATCATAAAGTAGAGAACACAAGTTTACCATGGAAATATTCCTTGATCAAGTGAATCAAATCATGACCTATAATGTATAGAATTTCAGCAACCAAATTTCACTAAGTTCAAGAGAGGTTTCAAACAACAAAGAATAATCTTAGGGACTGACTCTATTTGATGAGTGGTATATTTGCACACATTTAAGGTTCATTTAACTCAATAATTAGTGTCCTATATGCCAAACTTTGTCCTTTTCTAATCAAATATTAATTGTTTGAAACTATGAATGAATTTGGACAAGGCAAGGGATTGAAGTTTGAAAGAATGACCAAAAGTACAAAAAAAAGTGCAAAGTAAACATTATTGATCACCTAACATGAAGGGAGGATCGCCAACTGAGCTCGACCTTTCCCAAGTTGATAGTGCATAACACTTGTGTCTACAAAGAAGGTCGGCAAACTCCAATCGAAAAGGCGATGCATGGAGTTAAAGAGGTGGTCCTAACGCACATCTCCCAGAGTAACAGTGTTCAAGGCAAAAACTTATTGCTCAAACGACAAACTAAGGAGGTATTTAGTGATTCTCCAAATGTGAAAGACTGACTCGATCGAGTTCGTAAACTTAAGTTCAAACACCTGAAGCCTAGAGCATCACAAGGTGAGCTGTAAGCGAAGGGTGATTCACCGAGTGAGTTTGGCGAGCATGATTAATGTTGTTGAGTTGGTTACGAAGTGGATTTTGGGAACGTATAAATAGCCCAAATGATATGATTTTTAGGGAGTTAATTAGAGAGTTGGACTACTGAGTTCAAGTGAGAGAGTTTTGATGAACACTTTACTTTTTAGAACACTTTTTTCTAGTTTTGTTGGGGTTTTACAATTTGAAGCTATAATTTGATAATTTGAAGTTTAATTCAAAATGGGTTTACACTTAGTTTCTTGATTTCAAGTTACCCATGACTACTTTCATAGAAGTATACTTTCTTTACTTTTTGTGATAGGTGGATAAAACCCCAAGATATAAGAGTGCTCTAATAGGGTTAAGTGTTAGTTTAATGTAGTGGGTATTGTGCTATGCTATGTTTTATTGCTATTCATGCATGAATTTGATCTAATTACTATGAGGTTAGCTGAAGGGTTAAGGTTGCAAACTTAATTCCTACCACTGATCTCTAGTTGATGCTCGTAAGAGATTGTATAATTAGTTCATACTATCAATTTAGGTTTGATGTCTATGGTTTGCTTGAAAAAGAGTTTGTGGGCCGGATCTATTCGCCCTATTCTTGAAAGAGGATATAGTAAGGTATCGGGTTGTATAGGATTGTCATTTAGATTAGACTGAACATAGATTCCATGCTTAGATGCTTTGAGAGAAAAAGATGATTAGCGTCAATGTGGATGCCTTAGCCTATTCATGTATGTACATCACTATAGATCAGCACAATCACTCCTATGTGACATTGATATCCAATTCCTACACCCCTAGATTGCTTGTTAACTCGTGATTTCATTTGAATATTAGTTTAATTGCGATAATTGACAAACAAAATCTTTCTATTAAGTTGGTGGTACAATCCACCCAATCATTCTTACTCTTCCAAATGATTTAATTTAAAGTCCAAATCTTTCGATAAAGAATTCTCCACGATATACCATTTCATGTGGGATTCGAGCTCTACTCTTTGTTGGGTTCTTACTGACTATGATCACTCACTCTTTTAATTTTTTTTGGAGGGTGACTTGAGAATTACACAAACCTTACCATAGCTACTCATACCTTTAAGCTAGTATTTATTTCAGCTGCATAATAACCCTAGAGCAACGTCAACTAGTAAAGCAAGAACACACTAAGCGCTAGTTCTTCTTTCTGCTTCATTTTTATCATCGTCTACCACTACTTGCATTTGCTGGAATTCATTTTTCTTCTTGTGCAATAGCCACCTTCTATGATCCCATTTACTTTCCTTTTATACTTAGTCTCCTTTTATGCGTGTCAACCCTTATTGACTCAAATAAGGGAAGTAATTCCTTGTTGATACGACTTCCATAATTAGAATCCTCAAAGTACTCTATGTACTCTATCAATATTTTCTTTCCTTTTATAATCCTTTCAAATTTACTTATACACCTTGACCCATTTCATCTACATTTCTGAAACTAGTCCTCATTTCTTTTGCTCTATTGTTAAATCGGGTTCTTTGGTATTTTTATCTATCATCAAATTATGAATCATCTGAATTTAGGGATTCCATCAATAAATACTACATGGTGTATCAATAATAGTCAAGATTTTCATTATTGTATTTGATGCAATTTGGATTGTATAAGACCATTCATTCAAAGTCAAGTTATAGATCTTCAAAGGTTGCAAGGATTGTTCATGTATATAGAGATCTTTGAACTTGTTTTAATAGCAAAAATGTGTTATATGCCTTAAAATTACTAGGAGAGATGAAGTAAAGATGATGGAAGATGCTGCCAAATTTAGAGACGCCATTTTCACATTTGGTGATACACCAAATTATCCACCTACGCTAAACTGAATAGTTGAACGATGAGAGTTTGGTGATGCTTGTTGTTACTTTGGTATATCGCCAAGTGTTTGGCAAAAGAATTTGTTGCTCACCAAACTTCACAACATACTTATTTCACGGGTCACTTTTGGGCTTTGTGTAATAACTAGTTTATGTCCTCATTTCAATTTTAGATTGCTCTGATATTATGAACCTCTTTAGAGAGTATTTGTGAGATGGTACAATTTTTGGTTCAAACTTGTTAAGATATGTTGGTTGTGAGGTGAATTGATTTCCCTTGAAGTCATCATAAGATATATGTACTTCTTGTAGGATCAATGGATTGTGATCTTAAGGTTTAATATAACTTTTGGTTTCTTTCTATTTTCTATTTTTGTGTCAATCTATCTATCTTTACTTTGTTTTATTTAATTTCAACAATTTATTCGTAATTTGTAGTTGAAATTACATAATTTGATATCAGAGTCGTATTTAGATTTGTTCCCACAAATCTAGTCATCGATTTTATTACCATAAAAATAAATGTCAAAATCATTTTGAGAAAATCTCAAAAATATTTTATGTATTCGAGTTTATTTGAAGTTTCTAATGCTAGATTTGTGTTTCATAGCACTATTTGAGTTGAATTCCAAGATTAGAGTAAGATTGAAGGTTCCACCATTGTTTAGTGAAGAAGCTTGAAAGAAATTTAAATGAGTCATGAAACTTGGGAAGAAATTGAAGCATAAAAAATATTGGGATTGTTGCCTATATCAAAGGAAACTTAGATCTCAAATTTTGTGAAATTTTGAGCCATAAATGATAAGAGTTTGATTTTTGGATGTTAATCTTGTTCATGGAGTTCTTTGAGGATATTCAAATTTTCAAGGAGACAAAATCTACAAAATAAGGTGTTTAACCCAAAAGAAGAAGGGAGAGAAGATGGAAAAGTGTTAATACACAAGTAAATTTACCAAAAGGGTTAAAGGATAAGTAAAGAAGTATATGTGGGATCACAAAAGTACAAAATTTGGAGGTCTTCGAGTGCATGAACTATCAAGTTTGGCAAGCCAGACTTGGCTCTCCAAAACACTTTAGTGTGTCACCTAAGTCACACAACAATTCCAAAGTGAAGCCAACTTTCTATTATTTTTGGCTAGGTGAGGGAGGCATCGACAAAGTTCCTTTAAGATAGCCAAGTTTGGCGATCTCAGACAACTCAGGTGTGGCGAGCTCATATATCTTGAACCAATATCAACTTCTAATTGCTTAGTTTCCTTTTCTTGATTGTAGTATGCTTATGTGATTCCAAAAACTAATCTTCAAGTAGTAATTGGTCTACATGTTGATTATTAGGTCATGAATTCTCTTCTTCGTTAGTTTATTTCATAGTTAACTTTTTTTTATCCAAGTCCTTTAGATTTCTATAGAGTCATCCGTCTTTCTTGAAACAATGATCCATCCCAGAAAAAAGTAGAAATTGACGCTTTGTGAACTAACCAAGTATTATCAATCTTTAACCTTAGTCAAGCAAATTTGAAAGGCAATCAAAGGTGTGTAAACACGAGCCAATGTTAGTTCATTTTTTACTAACAATAACATTGTCTTTTCTTGTGAGTGACTTTTTATTAGGTACCATGGAAACTGGAAATTAAACACACAAATCCATGAGAGGGGTTACTTTCGGTTCTAATGGAAGTGATTACTAATAAGATTTGGAGGGTGGAAACAATGGAAGGTCAAATGTCTACCATGCATGGTAGTGTATTGATGATGAATAGTAGAAAGATAGATGTGAAGGACCATCTTTACTCTACTAGTTCCACCCCACAAACTACCTATCATGATTCTTGAAGTGGACACTCCTACACTAATTATCTCACTATCACACCCAAAACCTCCCATCAAGTGTTCAACCCAACACCAACCAAAATCGAACCTAATATATGAAATACTATTCGACCACTTTAACCCAACCTCAACAAAACCAAAGTTAGCATTAACAAATGCCATTAAACCAAAATTCACACCACAAAATTCCATAAAATGAAAATCCACCCTATTAAGTTCCCCAAACAAATAAATCAAGTAGTAGAGATGAGGGAAGGTGAGTATCAAGTAGGATATAATGGTGAAGGTGATGAATCCCCATAGAATGATGCATAAAGAAATATGCCAAGAGGTCAAATAGAATAGAAAATGAGAGGAGGTAAGTTTGGCCTGATACCACATATAGGAAGACATCATGGGCACCAACCTTAAGGTGGACAACCAAGGGAAGATTATGCAATCATGAGTATTGTCAAGGTTTAGGAGAATAACATGGTAACCAAATCAAGGAGATGTCCAGGAAAGTTACTATATCAACAACCAAGGAGATGGTGGCGGAGGAAACTATTGTGGGGAACAAGGAGGTAATAAAGTTCGAGAGGTGGGAATCAACTTTTTAAAGACTAATATCCCAATTTTCAAAAGGAAATGAAATATTGATGCTTATCTAGAATGGAGCCGCTTTATTAAATGATCTTCCAAGTTAATAATTTGACCAAGGTCAAGAAGAGTTGATAGGTCATACTAGATTTGAAAGGTATGTGATAACATGGTGGTAATATATTAAGAGGTATCACAAAGTCAAGAAGTTAAACCTCCAACATGGCCAAGGTTGAAATACCTTATGAGAGGCAAGTATATACAAAAAGTCATAGGCAAAAGTTACTTGCTAAATTTTACAATTTGAAGAAAGGACGCAAAAGTGTTGCGGCCTACTATAATGATTGCCAAAATTTGATCTTGAAGCTTAAGTACAATGAGAATAAAAAACATGTCATTGTTTGCTTCAATATAGGGTTCAAGAAAGAGATCTCCTCAAAGATGACAAGTTTACTGACATGAATGACATCTTTGAAGTGACTATTAAGGTAGAATGGGAACTCAAAGAGGAGATAATACCCAAATACAAGGGTATTTCATTTTAAAATTCTTGGTTTAAAAACAAAAAGGGAGTTTAAACATCTTTGGTTTGGAACAAGAATAAGGATTCCAAGAAGCTTTATGATAATAAACCCTTTTAAGGGAATACTCCAAAGTACACACCAAGATAAGGAAGCCTAATAAGATGAGGATGGTGAAAAAGACACATGTGAGGGAATAGATGTTTTCATTCCTAATAGTTTGATGAGGAGAGTCATAATTGAAGAATACTGGCCTCGAGAAGGAGAATTCACCCTACCAGTATATGTGGTAAGGAGAATTATGATTAGCAAGGTGATGGATAATCTGGGTCAAAGAGAAAATATCTTTGATTCCAAATGTCGCATGAAATATAATATATGTTCCTTGATCATTGATAGTGAAAGTTGTACAAACATTTCTTGCACCACTTTAGTGGATTTCTTCCTACTACTTGCATGCTACACCTTAAAATTGAAAGTTCATAGACAAGTGTTGATCAAGTTTACAAATAGAAAGTACCAACATGAGATTAGATGTGATGTGGTCCCAATGCAAACTTTTCATTAACTACTTGTGAGACCTTGACAATATGACTGTCCCATAAAGTATGATGATATAATCAATGAATATCTCCTTGAATTGGATGAACATAAATATGTCCTTCATCATTTATCACTCTCACAAGTAAATTAAGTATATAAAATATAACTGAGGTGATACGAGGCCAAAAAAATATATTTTTAATCATTATTTACCTCATATTTATCATTTATATTTGTCCTATTTGAGCATGAATTTTATGGATTGTGCTAAATAGTATATTTTATTTTTAGGAATAAGTTGGTGTAAAGATGAAGAAGTTTGGAGCTAAAACAAATTAAAGGTGGAAGATTAAAGAAGGAAATCAAACATGCAACTTAGTGGATTAAATTAAATATAATAATATATAATATTTAGGAATAGAAGTTGAGGAAAGAATTGAATTCATAGTATCTTATTTGCCACGTGGCAACCAACGAAGGAAGAACACCAAATTGTCGAGGCGGTTGGCTACTGTTTACACATACAATTAAGGAATTCCAATTCCTTTTGGCTTTGATTTTCCAATTTGTTTTAGATTCAATTATTTTATTTAGGGTTTTCTACCTCTATAAATAGCCCATGAGAAAAAATTATTAAGGAACAATATATACTTTGGAAGAAAAAGTTGTCAATACTATTAAGGGTTCATTTCATCGTTCTTATTTTCTTAGACATTAGTAGCTAAAGAACCTTGTTCTGGTGACGTAACTATGGGTAACTGTTGAACATCAATTGTTTTGAATTAATGTTGATTATAACTTTAAATTACGTTTATGTTCTTGTTTTAGTATTTCTTGACGAGCCATCATAGAGATAAACCTCTTGTCTATTCTTGGACTCGAAAGACGATAAGGTAGATAGACCAAAGGATACAAAAAGCTTGATCTTTCATTAAATTTATTAGATTTGTGTTTAGGAGTGACGCTCGGACGAACACCTAGCTTGGTTACAAAACAAGATGAAATATAAATGCTCGTTAGTTGGGATTGCCTATCCCCGCTCAATGATGTAGTTAGACAACTAATTGGAGTAGGCGATTAGAGGTCAGGGGCCCATGATCATAAAATTAACCCTGTAAATTAGTAATTTAATAATCGTTGTTAATTCATGCATGAGATGTGATACATGAAACACTATGCATGCTGCAGTCTTGGAATTTTCCAACCATTGTAAGTAATTTTATTACTTAATTCTTGCATTCTTTTCTTTACAAATAAAAAACAAACTCTTTTGGCACGCTTAAATAAATAATTAGACTAGTATAATTTAGTAAATAGTTAATTGACAAGTCATTTGGGTTTGATAATTCAATTGTTTTAAGAGCCATTATATTACTTGCGCGATCACGTAAACTTGCGTGTGCAATTGGGAGCAACAAGTTTTTGGTGCCGCTGCCCTGGACTTAGAAATTAACTGTTGTTCTAGGTTATACTTTTTCTTTTTATTTATTTATTTGTTTATTTATTTTGATACATTTTTTTTCCTACTCATTAATACTCTTCTTATGATGAACAGGAATGATGATTATTTATGTGTGGTAAGACCTTTTCCTTATTGAAAATAAGCCCTCTTTTGACAACAATGTAAATATATTCCCAAGGGAGAATTATGTGCACCATCTCTATCTTGTAAATTTTGTGGTGGTTTGTGGTTCGATTGTACCATTTGTTGCTACCCTACTCCAATACCCTCTCATGATGATTCTAATAATCTTTGTTGCTTTAAAAGTATGGAATCTTGCAGGAAATTAGTAGAGGAATATGAAGAGAGCCGTAGAAGAATCATATATGGGATGTCACGCGTTATAGATAGAAAACTGAAGAACTTTCAAGATGTTGATATGTTTTTCTTGCATACTCACAACTTAAGCAAGAATTGAATACAAAGGTTATTGCGGTTGACGCTCAACAATCCAATTATGAGTTTTGTGATACTGAGAAGGCACTTAGAAGTCAAATTGAGGATCTAAAACGGGAGGAGATACAATGCAATCAAACTTTTCTTGAAGATGCCACGTTTGAGAAGGAGTATAAACATGAGCATGTTGCATTTGGTGTAGGTTTGGAACAAGGACGTATTGGGCCCCATTTAAATCACTTTTCAACATTATGTTTAGATGTTGATGTATCATTGAAGTCATCTGAACTAATGGAGAACCGTATAGATGAGGAAAAATACCCCTACATTCCAAAGTGTTTTAGTCCACGTAAACGAAATGACATTCCTCACATAAGGGTCAAAAAGTACAAGATGTGACATCTATTACTTGGTTCATTTATCTTTATACCACCGCCCCTTTAGAGGAGCAGAAAAATAGATGCAAAGTTAGGCATACAATTCATAAGTTCAAAGAGGAAACAAAAGTGGTGAACTTACTTGTGTCATGCCGCGACATTAAATTAGGCTCTTATTGGGAGGCAACCCAATTTATAGTGTAACTTCTTATTTTATTTTTTCAGTGTCATTTTTTTTGTGTTATTTTTGCAGGTTAGGGGAAGTCTAAGTACCCAAAAAATTGAAATAAAGGAGCATGTTTGAGCTTAACTGTTGGGTGACGACCCTTGATAAAAATTGAGAGAACATGCTACTAGCTAGGCCTAGAGGCCTCAAAGAATTTTCCTAACTCTTTTTTAAAATTTTATTTGATGCTTTGGGGACATAACATCTTTTTAATTGTGGCTGGAGAAATGAATTCCTAGTTTTTACTGTTTTATTGAGTCTTTATTTTAGGATGAGTTCCTTGACTTTTGTTTTCAGTTCTTTTTCTGAGGATAGTATCACGACCCAACCCACCAGGCCGTGCAGCCACCTACTCTAACACCTAAGTAGGAGGACCCGTGATCCCCAAACAGTTAAAAACATGCGGAAGATTAAGAAAACTGGAGATAGATGGAAAATCCTGAGATTTTTACATAATAAAGAGTTAAAACAATCCAAGGTTAAATTTGTAGAACAAAAAATGCCTCCAGGGATCTAGTCGAAACAGGTACAAGAGCTTCTAAGATTACAAGGTATAAAATACAGTAACTAATGATACAATTCCCACCACAGGAAAAGAAGAGTACAAACTGGTTGCGATTGTCTTCGTCTTCACCTATGAAACATCATTGACCCTGCAATCAAACTATGCCAAATGGCATAGAAAGAGTAGTATCAGTACAAATAACACGTGCTGGTAGGCATCATTAGTCAATCTGATACCCACCGCATAATATAAAGAAATCAACCAGCAGAAAGCACGCGATAATAGAGTACACCCCTCAAACTTTATTCTCATGCCTTTACCATTCCTGTATACCTTAAATGTACTAGTACACTTGACTCTAACCTCCTAATCTATCACCCTGCTCGCTCTGTTCTTGATCATGGCTTAACCATTTTATCTCATAGAGGAGTTTACGAATACAACCACTACCAACCAGGCCAACCACTCACGACATGCCCTCGCTTCTTTTGTATCACAATTCAGCCATTGACCACACGGTATAGTCTATCAAGGCTCGCTAACCGTTCCAAATACGAATCCCCTTCCCAAGGTAGGATATGTGTACTTGTGCATCATGAACACTACCCTATTTCTCATTCTCTAAGTACACATACATCCTCTCTAAAATAGCCGATAATAATACCTTGACCATCGGTCTCTACCTACCAGACTTCATATCGATTGGGACTGATCCTTCACAGATAATTCCAGTAAACGAGATATAAGCAATTAATTACAACACATTAAACACACATATACAGGATGCATAATTCCAATATCATTTTATGAACAATATACAATTCCCCAATAATAATGTCACGTAGATATGAATATAGTAGTCACAAATGGTTCTCTCATGGAACCCATGCCCAAATTGTTAGTGTATTGAAACGTAACACCTGATCCAATATATATGTGTCGGAACGTGACACCTGATCCAATATATGTGTCAGAACGTGACATCCGATCCAATATATGTGTCAGAACGTGACACACCCGCTCCAGTCACCACAGCCAAAACCATAATCATACCCATAAGGAATAGTTCACATAGTCACATAGTCAAGTAACATGTTCATGGCATGTAATTGTTCATACTTAGTCGTTTCATTAGGTTCGATTCATGTTTCTCTATTCCCATACATGCATGCATACAATAGAGCCATTAACAAGCATATATAACACAATGAAAGTCGAACTATCACCTACCCCTAGTTCACAGGATGAGGCTTTCCGCCACAATACAGATCTTATCTAACAGCTGGAAATACATGTACAACCGCCCTTTTTTTGCGCCCGAAGGCCTAAACATGAATTCTACCATCAATTAGCAATATATTACGCACTGAGCACGAATTTACGACTGCTCAAGTAAGTAAACTTAGCCTACCTAGGCGCAAAGTAGCTGCAAAAGGATTGTAGCTCCAATGGTGGCATCCGAACAATGAGACTTTGGCCAGGAATCAGTGAGTTGTCGTCAATCTTGCGCTAGAAATCTATTTCTCCTTCTTTCCCAAGTCTAGAGCAGCCTTTTGAGGGTTTATGGTTGTGATCCTCACCTCTTTTGGTCACTTATGAAAAAAAGGAGAAAATAAGACTTCGCGTCATTAAGTTCTGCCCTCTATTCAACCCGCTCTGGCGCTCCCATCCTGATGGGGCACCATTGCCGTAGCAGCATCACCCCAGTTTGGCAGGACAATAGGGCCCAGCTACTCATGATGTTTTGCCCTTTCTTAAGTAATGATGGTTCAGGTCGTTACAATAGATACCAATTTAGCCCTCGTTCGTCCTCGAAAAACAAGAGGAGGAGTAAGCGCAAATTTATTTGGAGAACTTTGAAACTAACGGATCAACCCGTCATGGGACGACGAAAGATAGTGGTTTCCAAGGTTTAGGCATGAAAGGATCTTTACCCAAGGAACCAGCTAGGGAAACGAGGCAACACACAGAGGAAAAGAGAGGTACCCATTTTCCTTGCCCGACCCCGCTAGAGCGGCAGGATTCCCACTGAGGCGGGACCCATCGGGATCATTTTAGAAGGAGAAAAGGGGAATGGTTTCCCCATTTCCTCCTATACCCACTTAAAACTCAAAAAACTTTCTCAATTGCTTTGCTCTGAATGTCAATCTTAAGGTAATGTCCTTGCTCCCTACTCTAATTACTTCAATACTTGCTTAACAATGATTGCATGAAAGGAATAGGTTGGGTAGAATGTCCTTGGGGTAGTTTTCAATAATGTTTATGTGGGTTGCTTGATTCGGTAAGAAAAACTCAGCATGGACACTTTTCTTACGTTCACAATGTCTCCACAACATTCTGAGCGTAAGGATTTTGCGATAATATGGCCTAAACGGTTTCGAAATGGGTAGGGAAAAACTTGAATACGAGCACCATTTAGGGGTTGAATTGCTAGGATCTTTGCATATTTAGGTACTAGGGTACTCTAGAAACACTGATCTTGAGAAATTTTTGTTAAAAATGAGGTTTTGGGGTGAACGGGCGCCATGATCGTGCCTTGAAGTTCGACCCAGATGAAGGACACTCTAGCAGCCTCTATCCCGCTATGGTGGCCTCGATCCCACTATGACGGCCTTCATCCAGCTGTGGCATCCTCCATCTCGCTATGGCGGGGTCGATGTGGCAGGATTCTGCTGAACAGTGGCCCTTTGCCATTTAAATAGAAAATTTTCCTTTTCTTGGCCAGGAATTGACTAATTCCATGGAGTCCTAATGTGTACATTTCTTGAATTTTTTGCAGGCTTGTCTAACCATGGATGGAATCAATGAGTAAAACTTTCCCTTCGCCCGGTTCCCCGATGCTGCAGGTCGGGAGAGACACCATGATTATCGGAACACCAAATTCTTGTGTGAGAGGCGTTTCCACCTGCTAGGCTTAGTAGAGAAAGACCCTGCCTTCAATTCCTAGCTAATGGAGTTTGGTTGGGGTCCACTGACAGAGGCTCCCCCTGCCGCGCGCTTAGGCTGGGTGAGGGAGTTTTATGCCCTACTCCCTACTGTCCGCTGGGATGATCCTCACCCTACCATCTGCATTTGAGGAGTCGACATCCCTCTACGAACGCAGTTCATCAATGCGGTGCTCGAGGTGCCGAAGGTCTCCAACTCAGAGTATGAGACCAGGCTGAGGGAGATGGATTTGGGTTGGCTGTGGGACACACTGGTTAAGTCTGCACGCCGGGACCGGGTCTACTGGGCTACTACGGAGGGCATCACCATTACTCACTCGTCACTGGATGCCAAGAGATGGCTGCACGTGGTATCTAGGAGGATCCGCCTATCGGGCATTCACACCGACGTGACCTTCCCCTGGGCTCTAGTGGTGGCTTGTGCTGTGGAGGGGATTAGGCTAAATGTGGGGGCGCATATCATCTCCGAGTGGAATATGTTCTACCGAGGGAAAAAGAAGGCATTGTTCCTTCTTGGACTAGTGACAGCAATATGCAAGCATGTGGGGGTGCCACTCTTGGACATTGATGAGGTATTTCCTATGGAACCCCATTTTCATCCTCTTTTTATCAGGCAACCCTCCATTATGGGAAGAAAGAAAAGAAAGACAGACGGGGCCGGCAGCAGTACAGAAGTGATTGAGACGGACAACGAAGGAAAGGATGATGATTAGGACAATGACACCCTTCCTACCCAATCTCAGCCCCCACTATCAGGAGCTTGTGTGGAGGAGGACCTGGAGTCTATCTAGATGAAATTGGGAGGATCCTATGCTAGCGCCTCGACTCAAGTTCCATCCTCCACTTCCCTCGAGGTTGAGATGCTCCACCGCCAACTACGGTGGGAGAGGATGAAGAATGTAGAGAGGGATCGTTTGATTGTGATGGATGTGGAAGACCATGAATGTCATTTTCTCTAGCGTCGCCCCCCAGCGGGAGCTTCTCAGGCTCGATCCGGAAGACTTTTGGGAGTTCTCCTGGTTGAGTGAGGCATGGACTGGCGAGACAGCCCCGGAGGACCTAGAATTCGACAATGATACTTCCCCTTCCCATGGACCTTGATTTGGGTTTGCCTCGCTTGGGCATGTACAAACAATATTTCTGTTTTTCCTTTTTTGCATTTACTTAAGTTTTTGTAAGCAAATGGATGCTCGCTTTGCTATTTTCATAGTAGTAATTAAATGCTAGGTGATTATAACTCATTGTTCTATTGTTGAGTACTGATTAGATTGTGGAAATTAGCCCATGCACGATTTAGGGTCCATAGGTGAAATAAGGGAAAAAGAATGGAGGCAGGGCTGAGATTCTGTCTCGCCATGTCCTGCTCTGGCGGTCCCTCCCTAGGGGCTCTGACGGGGTCAGTTTCGAGGACCACATTCCTGGGGGTTCTCCCCATTTCTAGAGTTTTTCATCGACTCCTAGGGCCATGACTAAGCATTTCAGATAACCCTCTTAGCTAGGATAGGCATTGTCTACTCCGAGGTCAACCCAACAGTATACACACCAGAACTTTTTCCCTACTAATTTAACACCCCAAGAAGGCACATCCAAAGAATATGCCTATTAATCACATTGTAGTTTATCTCTAGACCTTTGCACATAACCAAATGATGACTCTCTTTCTGACAACACGTTCACAAAATCCCAAGCAATCATAACTCACATAATTTCAAACATTTAGGAAAGTACACTACACACATCAAAATCTCGACATGAACAGTGTGCACATAATCACATCATAGCATTCAAGCAAGTACACTTCACACCACTGCAGTTATTCAGACAACATTATGCACATAATCACAATTTCAAGCTACATCACAAATGCAAGTCAAAATTATTAACTAAATTTGCTTCATGGATGACCGTTAGCCAGTCATCCATGCATTTATACAACCTCTAAGGCCAAATACCAATTAGAACATTCTCGTTTCCTATTTACATTGTTTGTGTCCCTTCAACCGCAACTATGACATCCACTTCACTTTGTTGAGATACCAATTGGAATCTGAAGATACCAATTGGACTCAATCCATACCACAAACGACAACCCATACGAAAGAAAAGAAGAAATGGAACGGCTTCCTTGAATGCTTCATATCTTCCTAAAGATTAGGTGTGGATGTTAACACACTAATCTTCAGGAGTCTATTCCACATTTTCTCT
Source organism: Solanum stenotomum (assembly GCF_019186545.1). Lineage (NCBI taxonomy): Eukaryota > Viridiplantae > Streptophyta > Magnoliopsida > Solanales > Solanaceae > Solanum > Solanum stenotomum. The sequence continues at coordinate 32,045,504 of NC_064282.1, forward strand.
TGTACTAGGAGACCGAAAAACTGGGATCTGATACCAATTTGTCACAACCCAACCCACCGCGCCGTGCGGTCACCTACTCTAACACCTACGTAGGAGGACCCTTGATCCCCAAATGGTTAAAACCTTGCGGAAGATTAAGAAAACTGGAGATAAAAGAAAAATTATGAGATTTTTACATAATAAAGAGTTTAAACAATCCAAGGTTAAATTTTTAGAATTAATAATGCCCCCAAGGATCTAGTCTAAACAGGTACAAGAGCTTGTAAGATTACAAGGTATAAAATATAGTAACTAATGACACAACTTCCACCATAGGAAAAGAAAATTAGAAGCTGTTGGAGATTGTCTTGGTCTTCACCAATGAAACATCACTGACCCTGCAACCAAACTATGCCAAATGGCATAGTAAGAGTAGTATCAGTACAAACAACACGTACTGGTAGGCATCATCGGTCAATCCGATACTCACTGTAGAAAACACGTGATAAGAGAGTCCACCCTTCGACCTTTATCGTCCTGTCTTTACCATTATTGTATACCTTAAATGTACTAGTACACTTGACACTAAACTCCTACTCTATCACCATGATCGCTCTATTCTTGATCATGGCTTAACCATTCTATCACATTGAGGAGTTCCCAAATACAACCACTACCAACCAGGCAAACCACTCATGACATGCCCTCGCTTCTTTTGTATCATAATTCAACCCTTGACCACACGGTATACACTATCAAGGCTCACTAACCATTCCAAAAACAAATCCCCTTCCTAAGGTAGGACCTGTGTACTTGTGCATCATGAACACTACCCCACTTCTCATTGTCTAAGTACACACACAACCTCTCTAAAATAGCCGATAATAACACCTGGACTCTCGGTCTCCACCTACCAGACCTTATACCGATTGGAATTGGTCCTTCACAGTTAATTCCAGTAAACGAGATATAAACAATTAATTACAACCTAGTAAACACACATATACATAAGCACAACCACAACCATAATCACACCCATAAGGAACAATTCACATAGTCACACAGTCAAGTAACAGGTTCATGGCATGTAACTGTCCATACTTAGTCATTTCATTAGGTTCGATTCATGTTTCTCTAGTCCCATACATTCACGCATACAATAGAGCCATTAACAAGCATATATAACACAACGAAAAGTCGAACTATCACCTAACCCTAGTTCACAAGATGAGGCTTTCCCCCACGGTAAACATCTTATTAACAGTTGGGAATACATGTACAACTGCCCATTTTTCTGTGCCCAAAGGCCTAAATATGAATTCTACCATTAATTAGCAATATATTACGCAGTGATCATGAATTTATGACTGCTCAAGTAAGTAAACCTAGCCTACCTGGGCGCCAAGAAGCTGCAGAGAGATTGTAGCTCCAATCCTGGCTTCCAGACAACGAGACGATGGACTTTTGCCAGGAATCAGCGAGTTGTCGTCAACCTTGCACTAGAAATCTATTTCTCCTTCCTTCCCAAGCCTAGAGCAGCGTTTTGAGGGTTTCTGGGGTGATCCTCGCCTCTTTGGCACTTAGGAAAAAAAAAGGAGAAAATAACATTGTGCGTCATTAAATTTTTCCCTCTGTTCAACCCTCTTTGGAGATCCCATCCCACTGGGGTTCCACCGTCGTAGCGGCATCACCCCCCTCTGGTGGGACTGTGGAGCCCAGCTACTCACGACGTTTTACCATTCTAAAGTAACGACGGTTCGGGTCGTTACAGATAGTCCCTTTGAACAGGGTATCTTTTATTTTTGTAGTAAGTTACTTTTTATCTTATTTTATATATTTCTACTTTTATTTTTAATTTTAATTTTTTGGAGAGAAAAGAAAGGACCGTTTTTGAGTTGTGTGATACTTGTTATTTAGGCCTATTTTTAGTAGTATTTTCTTTTAAATACTTGATTGATAAAAAAATTGCAGACTCTTTGACACCTAAGCTCATGGTTGTGGCTTTGTATATAGCTTATATTATTTTGTAGTTTGTTATGATCTTCTCTGTCTTAGAAGTAGAATTTATCCATCTTGATTGATAGTTCTGCCATGTGTGGTGAGATTTTATTTATTCCATGTTTTGCATCTTAGTCTAGAACTTGCCCTGCATGTTATTGAAGAGTAATAAAAAAGTGTTGCTTTGTTTAGGAGATGATAATAGGATTCTCCTTGATTGGTCTTAAAATTTTTAGTCTTGTCAGATATTATATCACTAGTTAGCCCTTTTGTACCTGTAGCCTTTTGTTGGTAGTCATACTTTGCCCTTAACTATTTTTTTGAATTCCTAGTTTTTGCACCTTTCTTCCATGAACATTATATGATAGACTTATTCTAACTGTTAATTTTGAAGAAAAATGGATTGTTGAGTGAAAAAGGTAATCAATGATAGCTAGAAAGTGATTAAAAAATCCTCTTTGAAAGAATGTGATGAAAAAAAAAAGAAAACAACAAAAGAATGTGACATGAAAAAAATCCTATGAAAAAAATTCTTTGAAAAAAAAATGTGATTGAAGAATTCTTCAGATGATGAGAATCTTGTGAAATAATTATTGAAGAGAGGGCTGAAAATAAAGAGAAGAAAATAATGGGTGAAAAAGTCTTAAAGTGCAAAGTGCTCAAGGAAGTGTAAGTCACTATTATATAGTTTTTCTACCCGTCCCCTAGCCTACATTACAACCCGCTAAAGTCCTATTTGATTCTACTCAAGCATGCTTAATTAGTAGAGATGTACATAATGGGCAAGCATATGGTTCTTTATGCATACATGTGAATTTTATTTGTGAGTGTCAGAGTTGTTCTTTGATGTTATGTCCTTAATTTATATTTAATCTTTTGAATTGAGTGTGTGCACTATTTCTTGTTGTGAGGGCACTTGTTTCATGATATATAGGTGATTTTATTAGCTTTCTTTGATGAGAGTAGGTGAGCAAGCTTAAATTTGATGAGTTCAAAGTCTTTCCTTGAGGTTAGGAGGTTAGAGGTTTGTTGTTTATTTGGATGTCTTGCATAATGATCATAAATTGTTCTTGATGGTTTGAAATTTTTATATGGCCTAATTATTTGTATCAACCAAAGGGATGATATTCCTAGTATGCTTTATTTGAGATGAGCTTTAATGTTTGCTTGAGGACGAACAAAAGTTTAAGTGTAGGGTGTTGATGCAAAAAATATATTTTTTAATCATTATTTACCTCATATTTATTATTTATATTTGTTATTTTTGACTATGAATTTTATGGCTTGTGCTAAACAATGTATTTTATTTGTAGGAGGAAATTGGTGTAAAGATGAAGAAGTTTGGAGCTAAAACGAATTAAAAGTGGAAGATTGAAGAAGAAAATCAAGCAAGCAACTTACTGGATTAAATTGAATATAGTAATATATAATATATATGAATCGAAGTTGAGGAAAGAACTGAATTTAAAGTATCTTATTTGGCACATGGCAGCCAGCGAAGGAAGAACACCAAATTGTTGAGGTGGTTGGCTACTATTCACACGTACAACTAAGGAATTCCAATTCCTTTTGGTTTTGGTTTTCCAATTTGTTTTGGATTCAGTTATTTTATTTAGGATTTTCTACCTCTATAAATAGCCCATGAGAATAATTATTAAGGCACAATATATACTTTAGGGGCAATATACTATGGAAGAAAAAGTTGTCAATACTTTTTAGGTTCTTTTCATCGTTCTTATTTTCTTAGACATTAGTAGCAAAAGACCCTTGTTTTGGGGCTACGGCTATGGGTAACTGTTGAACATCGATTGTTTTGAATTAATATTGGTTATCACTTTAAATTACTTTTGTGTTCTTGTTTTGGGATTTCTTAACTAGCCATCATAGAGATAAACTTTTGTCTATGCTTGACTCGGAAGACGATAAGGTAGATAGACCAAATGATATAAAAAGCTTCATTTTTCATTAAAATGATTAGATTTGTGTTTAGGAGTTACACCCGGACGAACACCTAGCTTGGTTACAAAATAGGATGAAATATAAATGATCGCCAATTAGAACTGACTATCCCCGCTCAATGATGTAGTTAGACTAATTTGAGTAGGCGATTAGAGGTCGAGAGACTATGATCATAAAATCGACATGTAAATCAGTAATTTGATAACTGACGTTAATTCATGCATGAGATGTGAAACATGAAACCCTATGCATGATGCAGCCCTGGAACTTTCCAACCATTGTAAGTAATTTTATTATTTAATTACTGCATTCATTTCTTTACAAATAGAGAACAAACACTTTTGGCCCTCTTAAATAAATAATTAGACTAGTATAATTTAGTAAATAGTTAATTGACAAATCCTTTGTGTTTTATAATCCTGTTCTTTTAAGAGCCACTATATTACTTGTGCGACCACATACACTTGTGTGGTGCAATTGGGAGAAACATGAGTTGAAGGATTAAAATAAGGACGAAAAGGAGGAACATCTGGAGGTCGAGGGAAATGAAGAAGAATAGAGGAGGTATTTGAGGAAAAAGGCCAAAGTGTAGTTGGAAACATACAAAGAGATTAGGGAGAGGCTGAGGCTCACTCATTTTTCATGGTGATCACTTATATGGATCATGTATCTCAAGCTAAATAATCTATCACTTCTTTTACCCATTCTATTTCTTGTCTTTTGCGGTATTATGATGATGTATGTCCTAAGGAACTCTCAAGTGGATTAACTCCTCTTTGGGAAATTGAGCACCAAATCAACTTTGTGCCAGTTTCTCAATTGCCAAACAAACCAACTTATCAAAGTAATCTAAATGATACAAAAGATCTTCAAAGGCAAGTTGAGGAACTCCGCAACTAAATAACAAAAAGAATGAGTCCATGCACCATTCTAATTATTTATGTACCAAAAAAAGACGGAACATGACGCATGTGTGTTGATTGTCGGGCTATCAACTAGATCACAATAGATATGCTTGATGAGCTCAATGGATATTGTCTGTTTTCAAAGATTGATCTTAGGAGCGGTTATTATCAAATTTGAATGAACTTGGTGATGAATGAAAAAGCGCATTCAATACCAAGTTTAGTCTTTATGAATGGTTATTGATGCCCTTTGGTAGCACCAATGCTACAAGTACTTTTATGAATCATGTTAAAAAACTCTTAGGTATGTTTGTGATGGTCTATTTTAATGATATCTTGATTTATAGAAAAATCATGAATGAGCATGTAGATCAGTTGAGGTTGAAATGTGTGTTTTTTATGTGCTTAGGAAGGAATAATTCATGCTAATCTTGGAAAGTGTTCATTATATGTTGATGAAGTTGTTTTGCTGGCATTATTTGTGACCTGGAGGGGCATTGAGGTTGATGAGTCTTAAATAAAAGCTATTAATAATTGACCAATTCTAAAATTCATAAGAAACATTAGAAGCTTTCATAGATTGGTGTCACTCCCCGAGCCTACACCGTAGACGTGGCTGGCACTCGAGAACCATCGCTGGTTCCCAAGAGAACCCTTAACTTAGTTAACTACTTAGAGGAAGACTTACTCAAGTAAAATGGGGACTCATATTACCAAACATTAACTCATAATATCTCAAAACAACTTAGCTCAATGAAAGTCTGAAAGTACTTAAATAAACATAAGAAAACAACTCAAAGTCTCAAAATATCACAAGGAAGTGAAAGAATCTTCAACTACTACTATCTATGAAGCCTCAAAATACTACTATAGATGTCGGGACAAGACCCACGACATCTTAACAAAGCTGAAATATAAATATGGAACCCTCTGGAAAACAAGGAGGCTCATAAAAGCTAACTAGATTGAAAATGGTATCATTGGAGTGCATGTTGATGACACTAAACACCTATATCTACATCCTAAAAAGATGTAGGTCGAATGACATCAGTACATTGAATGCATGAGCATGTAAAGGGAAAACTGAAAGCAATCGTTAACTGAACTTACAAAGCTGGAAGAAATACGCACCTCAACTCAACTCAATACAAAGCAACAATGGTAGATGCAATACTTAAAACTGTCACGCCCCGAGCCTATATCATGGGCGTGGCTGGCACTCGGGAACCATTGTTGGCCCCAAGCGAACCCTTGGCCTGGCTCAACTCTTCGAGGAAGACTTACTCGACAATAAATGAACCCCAAAAGTAAAGATTTTAACTCAATGTCTCAAAATAGATAACTCATAATATTTTAAAGAAAACGTTCAAATGGCCGAACGAGACAACTCAAGTCTTAAACATGAAAATAAAAAGACTCCTCAAATCACTACTGTCTATCTATGAAACCTCTAATAACTATGATGGAAGTCGGGAAAACACCCACGACATCCTAACACGCATGAAAGTACATGTAGGAAATCCTCCAAAAAAAAGAAGGCTCACCAAAGCAACTCTAGGACTGCAAGTGGTATCAACAATGTGCCTATTGATGACCCTGAACTCCTGTATCTACATCATAAAAAATGTAGGCCAAATGACGTCAGTACATGGAATGTATGAGCATGCAAGGGGAACTCTAAAGTATAGACATAGGCTTGAACTTGATAAAAAGGAAGAACATACTCACCTTATCTCAACTCAACTCAACTCAACTCAAGGATACTCAATGATACTCAAGGATTCTCAAAGATACTCAACTTAGAAATACTCAACTCAGTTCAATATAAAAGCAACAATAAAGATGCATTATAAAGAAAGTTTTTAAAACAGTAGATAATAACTCAATGTATTTAAAAATACAATAATAACTCTTTTACTCTTATTTGGGAGATTGTCTAACAGACAACCATCACTATGAGCTATGTGATTATACAATGTCTCGCCCATGCTGCCAGAACTGTCCTATACCTTGCATGAGTATAAGACTTCCTCAACTAAGGGGATCCACTAAGCTATGCTTTAAAAGTAATAAGGAATCATATAAAAAGTATGACCCTTTTTACCCATGTTGGCATACATGGTTTGGAGAATTTTGGGTTGTCTGAACTCGTTCCCATATTGGTGCTCAATACTACTCCCAATATTATAACTCATGCTCATATGTTTAAAAACATTTCCTCATCCTCAAACTTTAAGATTATTACTCAAAAGGTTCTCTTAAAAGATATAGTGCTCAAAACTCCTCATGAACTCATTTAGAAATCGAAGTTTCCTCTCATTTTAAATGTAAAAATATTTACTCTTAGGATTACTTTGTTCCCATATATTCATTTTGAAAAAAAATGAAACTCAACTCTCCTCATCCTCATACTCAAGTGCTCAAGTCTTAAAATAATTTTTAAAAGTATGTAAAAGACTTCTCAAAAAGACTCGAAAGGCTCTCTCAAACATGACTCTAAATATTTTCTTGAATTTGAAATGTGAATTCAAGAATTATGCTTTTGAATGTTGGATCTCTCAATGATTTAGGAAGGTTAAGATAGTTGATCATAAGAATGAGCGAAGACCCAAATTAGAGAACACTGGCGCGACGCGAAGATTAAATTTTTGGTCGAGAAATAATTTTTGAGGCAGAGGACTCCGTATCCTCTCCGCAACACAGGGGTAACTATCTAAAGACTGAAAATCTTAAGATCTCCACGACGTGGACCTAGGCGCAATTATTTGCCCGATCTTCTCTTCCTCTCCCAAACTCGACTCAACTAATACCCACTTCAGTTCTATAGTCTAATTTCATGAAATTTCACAAACCCAAAACAATTTCAATGACACCCACACAAAACTCAATCAAGAGACTCAATTATTGGGCCAAACCCTCATCTCAAGGATTTCAAAGACCTCAATTTATCAATTTAACTCAAGAACATCTCAAGAACTCAATAATCAACTTCAAGAGGGAATTCATGTGTAAGAGTTTACATGATTGGCATGAAGGCGAACAAACCCAACACTATGAAAGCTTACATACCTCATAAGCACCAAACCTTTGGCGAAATTACTCGAAGATCGCAAGAACCTTGAATGACCGCTTGAACTTGTCCTTTCTTTCTCCTCTTGAACTGCTCTCTAAAACCCAAAGCACGTTAGGAATTGTGAAAACTGATTTAAGTCAGCTTAGACCCCTAAAATATTACTAAAAATGAGTTAGGCTAGTGGGGTAAGGAAAAGACCAAATTACCCCTCCTTAATTTGGATAAATTTTCTTAATCGGACGGGTCGAACTCAAACACGCATATCTTCCTCATCCAAATTCAAAATTTATCAAACTCGGTGGCATTGAAAATAAGACTCAATGATCTTTTATTTGATATCTCATGGTTCCCGTAACTTATCATGTGCTGAAAGTTATGGTCATTTGAAGTTAACCCAAAACTCATAATTGAAGACTAACTTGAAAAAATCTCAAATTATCTCTTTCCAATTTAATTCTTTCTAGAATTAGTTCTTTCTAAGACACAGGTATTACAAAAACATTATAAAACATGAGATAAAACTCAATTATGTATTAAAATACCATAACATACTCATTACTCTTATTTGAGAGATTCTCTAACCGACAACCATCACTATGAGCTATGCGATGATACGTCTCACCCATGCTTTCAGAACTATCATATACCTTGCTGGGGTATAGAACATCTCAACTAAGTGGATCCACTAAGTTATGCTTAAAATCCATAAGGAGTCATCTAAAAAGCACTATCCTTTACCCATGTTAGCTGCATGGTTTATGAAGAATGTGAGTTGTCAAATATCATTCCCATATCGATGCTCAATACTACTCCCAATAATATAACTCATGCTCAAATGTATAAGACATAACTCTTTCTCAATTTGAGGTAATTACTCAAAAGATCCTCTTAAAAGAGGTAGTACTCTAAAAATATCTGTATACTCATGACTCATTTAGAAATCGATGTTTCTTTCATTAAATCGCAAAAGTGTTACACTTGGGAATACTTAGTTCCCTTATACTCAGTTTAAAACATGAATTAAAATTCCCCTCTTTCTCATACTCATTTACTCAAGATTTAGTTCATAACTATAGTTAATTGCGAAAAAATTCTCAAATTTGACTCAGAAGGGCCTCTTAAACTTCCCTATTAACTTTGCTTTAATTTGAAATGTAAATTAAGAGATGTAACTATGAAATGTAGGATATCTCAAGTATTAATTAAGACTTATGATTTAATGTCAAGAAGAGAGCGAAGACACAAATTAAAAGAACACACACGAGATATAGAACGGAGAAGAAATGGGCCTGATGACTTTTGTTCATGACTGGCACAAGGACTCAAAGTACTAGGGTTCTTTTGGGGCGCACTGTAGGCGCATGGTGCCAGCCCTCCTGGCGCCTTGGTGGCGCATTTCCCCACCCCAAATTTCTTACTCAATTTAAGGTCCTAACTCATCTAGAAACGATTGGTTTCTTCCAAACTCTCTTTGATTCACAAACCCAATATGAAATTATCTAAATTCCACTCAATTTATATCAAGAACTCCACTCATTCACAAGACCCTCACCTCAAGAACTCAAAACCTCCATTGTCAATGAATGAGGCTAATACTCAAGAACTCTTCAAGAATCTTTACATAAACGATTTCATGGATGAATTAATGAAATAATTACATGGTTGTCATTAGAATGAACAAATGCATCACTATGGGAAACCTCACATACCTGGAAAGAACAATTGTTCTTGGCGTAATTCCTTAACCCTTGAATGAACGCTTGAAACCCCCTTTTTCCTCTTCTTGAAACTTTGCCCTAAAATTCTAAGTGTTTTGGAATGTGAAAAATAACTTAACGTCTAATTAAACCCTTAACTTGGGTGAGGAAAACGTGGTCAAGTTGTGTGGGGTAAGGAAAAGACAAAAATATCCCATTCCAAACGGATGAAAAGCCTTAACTAGAGAGGCTTTACTCAAACGCGCATAACTTCTTACTCTAAGATAGGAATTTATCATACTTGGCGGCATTGGAAAGAGGACTCAGAGACCTTAAATTTGATATGTTATGAGCCCTATAATTCTTTCTGTACTAAAATATATGGTTGTTTGAAGTTGACCCAAAACTATAAACTGAACTTCAAGTAGTACGGACCTCTAGTTAGTTGTTTTGAAGTAAGAGATGTTACAATATCTCCCCCTCGGGAACATTCATCCTTGAATACGATCACAGTAAGCAGAACAGGGGTAGGAAACATCTAATAACTCCAATCCAAGCCCCCAATAATCAATCAATATAAACTTAATGTGGTAACTTAAATAATACTTGACAGAAAATTATTACCTTAGTTTGAAATTTATTCAGAAGGAAAGAGTTGAGGGTATCTGTTCTTGATATCCACCTCAGCCTCCCAAGTAGCTTTCTCAACAAATTGATTCCTCCATAAGACCTTGACCAATGCAACCTCCTTGGTTCTCAACTTGCGAACTTGATGATCAAGAATCTGAACTGGCATTTCCTCATAAGATGAGTTGTACTTCATACCAATATTCTTTTGTAGGTACAATAAGTGAAGGATCGCCCAAACACTTCTTTAACATGGATACATGGAACACCGAATGAACTGATGCTAAGTTTAAAGGTAGCTCCAACTCTGGACGCATCGAGATAAACAACAAAGCCTTTTGTACCCACTGGTAGGGTAAACACTAGGGTGGTAGTCAACCGAGTTTTTAATTCCTAAAAGCTTTTCTCACAAGCTTCTGACCATTGACCATTGAAACTTGACTACTTTCTGTGTCAAATTTGTCAACAAGGATGAAATAGATGAGGCCCCTCAACAAACCTTCTATAGTAACCAACCAATCCTAAGAAACTCATTATATCAATTAGAAATGTGGGTCTGGGCTAGCTTTGTGCTGCTTCAATCTTATGAGTGTCAACTCAAATCCCTTCATAAGAAACAATGTGGCCTAAGAACGCCACAGACTCAAGAGAAAACTAACACTTAAAAAATTTAACATACAACTCTCTATCCTTAAGAGTTTGGAAGACTTTTCTGAGATGACTAACATAATCCTCCTCACTCCTCAAATGAATTAGTATGCCATCAATAAATACTACAACAAACATGTCAAGATACGGCTTAAACACTTAGTTCATAAGATCCATGAATGTTGGAGGAGAATTAGTCAAACTAAAAGACATAACAAGAAACTTATAATGACCATAACGGCTCCTGAATATTATTTTCGGGATGTCACTTTCTCTTACCTTTAATTGATGATAACTGGATCTGAGTTCTATCTTAGAAAGTCAAGTGTCACCTTGAAGTTGATAGAAAAGATCATCAATCTTCGGAAGTGGATACTTATTCTTTATAGTGACCTTGTTCAACTGACGGTAGTCGATACACATTCTAAGAGAACTATCTTTCTTTCTCACAAATAAGACCGGAGCGCCCCAAGGTAAGATACTAGGTCAAATGAAACCCTTATCAAGCACGTATTTCAACTGCTCATTTAACTCAATTGGAGCCATTCTATATGGAGGAATAGAGATAAGTCGAGTATCAGGAAGAATATCTATGCCAAAATTTATTCTCTCTCACGAGGGACTCTAGGAAGATCATCTAGAAATACCTCTAGAAACTCACTCAAAATTGGAACTGACTGAATAGGCAATGTCTAAACACTAGAGTCATTAACTTGGACTAAGTAATAGATTCAGCCCTTGGAGACTAACTTTCTACCCTTAACGTACAAAATGAAACGACCCTTGGGCACTTCTGAACTACTCCTCCACGCTAAGCCAGGCTTATTAAGAGACTAAAACTTGACTACTCGAGTTCTACAATCTATTGAGGCATAATAAGCATGAAGCCAGTCCATACCTAGAATAACATCAAAGTCCACCATGTCTAGCTCCACTAAGCCAGCTATGGTGTCCTTGTGATTGACAAAGATGGTACAATCACGATAAAATCTTTCTGCTAGAATAAACTCACCAACAGTTGTGGAAACATTGAAAGGCTCAAGAAGTCATTCGGGAAGAATATCAAACGTCATAGCTACATACAGAGTCACAAAAGATATACTCACACCTAGATCAAGTAATGCATAAACATCATAAGTAAGGACTTTGATCATATCAGTGACATCATCTGGTGAATCCTCTTTCTCTTGATGACTAGTTATAGAATTAAAATGGTTTGATCCTCTGCCTGTCCCTGAAGTGACTCCTCTCAGAGTAGCTCTGTCTACCAGAGCCATTGAAGAAGATTGGGATATATTGCCCCCATTACCTTGCTTGTTCTTAGGGCACCCTCTCATGAATGACTCGTCTGACCACACTTGAAGCAGCCATTTGATATATCACGACATGCTCCTAGTTGGTTCCTACTACACTTAGCATATGTGGGATCTAGTTAGCCCCTTCTGCCACGCTACCTTGAGACTGAGTAAGTTGATCCTTGAAATTCTAAGAGTTCTGGTTACTGAAATTACCTCCGTTCTTTGGTGCAGGTGCACTAGCTGATGAGGGAAGTAGGTCTAGGTGACCTTTTTTTAAAAGAGGACCGGTTCACATTTCTGGTCTTCTGCTGGCCAGACTCCTGATTTGATGTCATAGCCCTTACTGGGGAACTCTTCCCTGATTGTCATCTTATCTTCCTCAACTTGTTACACATGGATCATAAGCCTTGCTATGTCCATGTCCCCTATCAACATAGATGTATTACCTTCCTTACTTGACAAGCGGGATAACCCAAACACAAACAAACTCATCCTATTTCTCATATCAATCACCATCTTCGGAGCATAACGGGATAGTTGAGTGAACTTGAGGCTGTACTCGTGCACACTCATGGACTCCTTTTTCAAATTCAAAAATTCCCTCACCTTTGCTTCCCTTGGCTTGCGGGGAAAGAAGCACCCTAAGAGACACTTTCAAGAAGAGCCCAACTCACATGTGGTTCCCTTTCGACCCCACTCTTCTTCCATTGGTCGTACCAAATCCTAGAAACACTCTTGAGTTTGTATGAAGCTAACTCCACATGCTCAACTTTGGCAATACACATAACGTAAAACACTTTCTATAGTTCCTCTACAGAGTTTTCTGGATCCTCAGTGTTGGTCGACCCTATGAACTCTAGGGGATTCATCCTCAAGAACTCACAGATCTTGGATGTATCAGCCATATCCTGATGAACCACCCTTTGTTGGCCAGCTTGATTTGCCACAACTTGACTCAACATCTGAATAGCATCCCGACACTCAACATTGGTGACTTCTCCTTGAAGTTTTGCACTTATGGTGCATTAGGAACCTCTCGATCTTGCGGGTTAGCATTCCTTCTAGTAAGACGTCCTCGAACAGCTCTTCGTAGAGGCATGATCTGAAAAGATACATACAAACATGAGTTAGAGGAAATTTTTATAGAGTTAAACTCTATCGCACGAAAGAAAGTAAAATGAAACGGAAATATTTCCTAAATGTCGCAGCATCCTAATTATAGATGTGGCGCGCTTCAAACTGATAACAAGGACTCTACAGACACAGCTTCATAGACACCCTAGGACTCTTGAACTTTTTGCTCTGCTACCAAGTTTGTCACACCCCGAGACTACATCCTAGACGTTGTCGGCACTCGAGAACCATCATTGATCCCCAAGCGAACCCTTGGCTTGGCTGACTACTTAGCGAAAGACTTACTCAAGTAAAATGGGGACTCCAATTACCAAACTTTAACTCATAATATCTCAAAACAGCTTAACTAAATGAATTTCTTAAAGTACTTAAATAAGCATAAGAAAACAACTCAAAGTCACAAAACATCACAAGGAAAATAGTAAAAGACTCTTCAACTACCACTATCTATGAAGTCTCTAAATACTACGATAGATGTCGAGACAAAACTTATGACATCTTAACAAAACTAAAATATAAATGTGGAACCCTTCAAAAAGCAAGGAGGCTCACCAAAGCTAACTGGATTGTAAATGATATCAACAGAGCGCATGTTAATTACCCTGAACACATGTATCTGCATCATAAAAAGATACAGGTCGAATGACGTCAATATTTTGATTGTACAAGCATGTAAAGGGTAAATTGAAAGCAATTGTTAACTGAAATGACAAGGCTGGAAGAAATTTTTACCTCAAATCAACTCAATACAAAGCAACAATAATAGATGCAATACTTAGAACATTATAAAATAGGAGATAAAACTCAATGATGTATGAAAATACCATAACATACTCTTTATTTTTGTTTGGGAGATTCTCTAACTGATAACCATTACTATGAGCTATGTGATGATACAGTGTCACGCTTACGCTACTAAAACTGTCTTTTACCTTGCTGTAGTATAAAACACCGCAACTAAGTGGATCCACTAAGCCACGCTTAAAATCAATAAGAAGTTATCTAAAAAGTACGATCCTTTACCCATGTTGGCTACATGGTTTATAAGGAATGTGAGTTGTCTGAACTCATCCCCATATCAGTGCTCAATACAACTCCCAATAATATAACTCATGCTCAAATGTATAAAACATAACTCTTTTTCAATCTAAGGTAATTACTCAAAAGATCCTTTTAAAAGAGCTAGTACTCGGAAAACATCTCTAAACTCATAACTCATTTAGAAATCGATGTTTCTTTTATTAAAACACAAAAGTGGTACACTTGGGAATACTTGGTTCCCTTATACTCATTTTGAAACATGAACTACAACTCCTCTCATTCTCATACTTATTTACTCAAGATTTAGTTTATAACAATAGTTAATTGCAAAAAAGTTCTCAAATTTGACTCAAAAGGACCTCTTAACTTCCTTCTTAACTATGCTTTAATTTGAAATGTAAATTAAGAGATGTGATTAGGACATATAGGATGTCTCAAGGATTAATGATTAAGATTTATTATGAAGAAGATAGCGAAGAAATGATTTGAAAGAACAGACACGTGATGAAGAACGGAGAAGAAATAGGTCTGACGACCCTAGCGCATTACTGGCATAGGGCGCCAGACCTCAAAGTACTTGGGTACTTTTGGGGCGCACTGTAGGCGCAGGGCTCCAGCCCTCCTTGCTCTTTGGTGGCACATTACCCTACCCCAAACCCAGAAATCCAATAAATTTTCTTGCTCAATTTCAGGTCCTAACTCAGCTAGAATTGATTAATTTCTTCCAAACCGTTTTTGATTCACAAACCGAACAAAAATTATCGAAATTCCACTCAATTTCTATCAAGAACTCCACTAATTCGCAAGACCCTCACCTCAAGAACTCAAGACCTCCATTGTTAAAGAATGAGGCTAAAACTCAAGAACTCTTCAAGAATCTTTACATAAACAATTTCTTGAATGAATTAATGAAAGAATTACATGGTTGGAGTGAGGATGATCAAATCCATCACTATGGGAAACCTCACATACCTGGCATAATTCCTTGACCCTTGAATGAGTGCTTGAAAACTCTTTTTTCCTCTTATTGAAACTTCACCCTAAAATTTTAAGTGTTTAGGAATGTAAAAAATAACTTAACGTCTAATTAGACCCTTAAATTGCATGAGGAAAATGTGGTCAAGTTGTGTGGGGTAACGAAAAGACTAAAATACCCCTTTTCTCAAATAGATGAAAAGCCTTAACTAGAGAGGCTTTACTCAAACATGCATAACTTCTTTCTCTGAGCATGGAATTTATCAAACTTGGCAATGTTGGAAATAGGACTCAAAGAACTTCAATATTATAGGCCATGGGACCTGTAATTCTTTCTGTGCTAAAATATATGGTCGTTTGATATTGACCCAAAACTACAAACTGAAGTTTAACTTGTACGGAGCTCTAGTTAGTTCTTTTGAAGTGCGAGATGTTAGAATTGGCTAGTTTCTTTAGGTACTTTTTCAAATGATTTGTTCACATAGTCGTTCCCTTGAAAGAGGTAATCCAAAAGGATAAACCTTATAAGTGGGGTGAAGAGCAAGCAAAAACTTTTAAAACCTTGAAATCGACTCTTAGCTCCACTCCTCTGTTGCGATAACCCAGTTTTGAGAAATTATTTGAAGTTGAATATGATATAAGTAAAGTAGGCATTGGAGCAGTCTTAATGCAATACAAAATCCCATGCTTATTTTAGTGAAAAACTTAAAGGTGAAACTTTGAATTATTCTACTTATGATCTTAACTTGTATGCATTGATTAGATCATTGGTTAATTGGAAGCATTTCTATTGGCGTAAAGAATTTCTCATTCATACCTATCACGAATCTTTAAAGCATATTCGATCTCAAAAAAGGTTAAGCAAATGACATGCCGAATGGATTGAATTTCTTGAAACTTTCCCCTATGTAATCCAATACAAAAAGGGAAAGGAAATGTGGTGCCCTATGCCTTTTCTAGGAAGCATGTGTCGATAATTAATGTGTCTAACAAATTGATTGACTTTGAATGTTTGAAGATATTGTAACCCAAGGACCCCAAATTTTCTCAAATATTTCAAGTTTGCGAGTCATGTGAAAGGAAAACATGGATTCGGGATATCTATTCTAATCCTTAATAAAATTTGATTGTTTCTGATGAGTCCATAAATTGGCGGAAAAATGGCGCAGTCGGATGTGGATGAACTTAATGAGGTTGTAGTTGCAAATATAATCTCATATATGTGTTTTTGGCTTGCTCAAGAGAGAGCTTGTAAAACTTAGACCACTAAATTGATGGCCAGTGCGAGTGGGTCGACATGAGGTTCAGCTCGAGAGAGTGAACCCTAGTCCCATGTCCACACACTCATCTCGGGAGAGTGAGTGGGTTAAGGCGGAGGTTGTTCTTCATGCGGCAAGTGGGTGTCCGAGAGGAACCCGCTTGAAACGGGGTAAGTTGCTCGAGAGAGAGCTTATCCCCCTTAAAGTATAGCCTAGTCATAATTATTCTATGAATCTTCTATCGAGAGCATGTACCCAATAATCTAGCTTAACTTGTATTCCAGTCACATCCCAAGGATCCCTTCTCATTGCTTAGAAATCCCTATTTATTTTGCTATTTTTACTTACTTGTGACAGAACCCTCCATTGTTAATTGACACTCTTGTGTCCCCCTTTAATTTACAATGTTTTTAATCGTTAATGTCTTTAGCTACGACTAGTTAGAACTAAGTTTTATTTTTCTATTAATTCTCAAAACCACTCTCTTGGGAACGATCCCAACCCTTGGTTGGGTTACTAAACTATTGTACGATCTTAGAAACTTGCATCGGAAGTTGTCTTGATTACGCAAACATCAAAATGGTGCCGCTACGAGGGAATGGTGTTATTTGAGAATTTTTAGATTAGTAGAATTTTTGTTCTTCTTAGTTGTAATTTACTTACTTTACTTTTTGTTTTGTTTTCTTTTGAGTTGTTGGTTGCATTTAGACACCCTGAGAATGGCTGAGGAAAGTGGTGTCAAGTTAGCTGAGGCTAACCAAGAATTCAAGGGTGACTTCATGTTAACTGCGTTAGTAACTCAACTGAACAATTTTGCCACAAAAATATCAGAGGTGGAAGTCCAGTGCAACAGCAAGGGGAGGTACGTGCCCCCTCATAAGGAAACATGGTTTACGAAAAATTAGAGTAAACGTGTCGAGGACACGTTGTTGATCATTCTCCAAAAGCTAAATGAGCAAGAAAGATCCTAGAAGAGAAGAAGGAGAATGTCAGAGTCTTAAATCAGATGGTTGGCTCACATTCCGACCCAACAAAGCAAAGGGAGTCACCTAGTGGTATTAAGGTCAACTCCAACGTGAATGAGGATGTGCGTCGTGCCACGACGTTAACTAAGGAACTTCTTGGGAGGCAACCCAAGGTTTTAGGTGATTTTAATTATTATGTTAGAATAAAGGTGTGTTGATTGTGTAGGTTTAAGTGTGGAAAGTTTTTAGTATGTGCCGCTTAGCGAGTAAATGTCCATCCGGCGAACTGCTGAAGAGGTCAGTGTGTCTGACTTGACCTACTGTTTGGCTCAACACAAGTTAAAGTCAGAGCCTATAAAATTCGGCGAAGGTGAAAAACAGCTCGGCGTGTCGACCGACCAGATACCCGATCACGACTGAGACCGCCGTTTGAACCCTCACATTGGCTGAAGGTCCTGTAAAACTCGGTGAGGTAGGAGAGCACTAGGCGCGTAACCGAGCAGATCGGCAAGCAATACTAACGTCGCAGAATGGATGCGAACTGGACGGCTATATATGGCCAAAACTTTCAAACTTTCAAACCTTCAAACTCTTCACTTTCCCTTCGCTTTTAACCTTCATAAAATCACACCAAGTAGGTATTTTCAATATTCTTGCTTTGCGTTAAGTATTTTAGTTGTTGATTGGTGCTCGGAACTATGATTTCTTTGCCGCCTAGCATTTCAATTGCATTTTCAATCGACATAAAAGGTTGGTTTCCGAATCCCGAGTTTAAATTTCAAAATTTTGCACTCTTTTGCAATAATCATATCATATTGTTATGTGTTGGGCCTCTCTGATAGGATTAGAATGATTACATGCCTATTTTAATTTGACAATCTTGCCCGTATTGTTTTGATCGTCAAATGCCTAAAATTTTTTGTGCTTTAATCTAATGAAATTGTATTGGGTTGTGCTTGCATGTATTTAGATTGACTGGGTGAAGTCTGAGTAGCCTGTATTTGCGCAAAATGATGAAAATTGTTCAATGATAGGGCGGGTGACACCATTCTTAAGAGCAAATCTCGTCAAATGGCCAAATTTGGCAAAATCGGGAAAACTCTAAGTATTCCGGGGTGATAGGTATTACGGGTCTTGTTTGAATTACATGAGTGCATGCTTTGATTTTGTTTTCGGGGAGTACGGGGTCGAATTCGAGAAGATGGGTTGAAAATGGGCACATCAGGTCGTTTGGCGAGCTGGGTCGAGCTCGTCGAACCACTCGGTGGTTCGCCTAATGTCTCCATCTCACCCTTAATTTCATGTCAAATTGATGTTTGAGTATATAACTTTTGACGAGAAGCATTTGATCGCCGAAAGCACTCGACGACTCGCCGAAAGTACCCTTGATCGCCCTTTGTATGCTTCCATGAACTCCTATTGCACTGTAATTTTCAGTGGATAAACCTTTAATCACCGAAAGGGCCTTCCCATTGCCAACTTGCTATTATCTTCAAACCAATCCCTTCGGCGAGCCCGACTTAGGTTGCCAAAGAGGTTCGGTGATTTGCCGACTGAATCGGCGAGTCTGTCTGCAATAGATTTTCTGTGCGTATATTTGATTTTTGTGCCAATCTTTTGCAGATATGGTGCGTAAAAATGTAAACACACCACCCTGAGGCAAAGAAGTGGGGATTACAATCAATGAGGATGCAACTACATCCAAGGGCAAGGCCTCTAAACTTTCCACAAATGGTGGGAAAGGCAAGGGCAAGGACAAAACCCTTGAGTTATTAGATACAAGCTCCGACAACACTGGTTTTTACACCAATGACCCCACCACATATGATAGTGAGAGTATGGATTCTGATGAAGATAACCTGATGGAGGCACAGAGGAGTGAGTTATGATCTAAAAAGCTGAATGATCCATCTGGGATCAGAACTTCTCAGCCTACCACTCCTACTCCTCCAGTTCCAGAGCAGGCAATAGTGCTGGCACCTCCGCCTAAGTCAATGAATAGATTGAAGGTTGAGGGACTGAGGACAATCATTAAGGAAAAACGTCTATCAATAGATGGGGTTATCGATAAGTACCTAGAGATAATAGATTGCTTGAAACATCACAAATTCCAAATCTTCACCAAGCCTCGTGGCTCTTATATACCAAGCTGGGTCAGAGAATCTTACAGCGCATACAGTGCATTGGTACCTCAGAGAAAGAGGATGGTAGGGTCTTTCAAAGCAGTTGACTATGTGGTTGTCAGAGGAAAAAAGGTAGCTTGTGACAGTGAGTCTATCAACACAGTCTTGGGCATGTCCACTAAGATTAATGACCACTGCCAGCAATTGATCAGAACAGAGAAGCTGGATATGATGAAAAAGTGGTTAGCCCCACTAATCTCAGATGATGAACCGAAGTGGTTAGCAGAAGGAGCCCCAATCTAAAAGAGAGATTTGAACCTAGCTGCAATATACTGGTTCGGGTTTATCAGCAGCCCAATTATGCCATCCCAAAATGAGTCAGTCCTTCGCCTTGCTACAGTAGCTTATCTAGGGTGCATCATGGAGAAAACTAGAATAAATCTGGGGATGATCATTTCTTCAAATATCCATATGCGTGCAAAGCAAAGCAGGACCTCTCTACCTTTCCCGGTGTTGATCACAGAGTTGTGCAGACAAGATCAGGTACCTAGAGATACCAAGAAGGATGTGGAAGTGATTCTCGCATCCTTTACTGATATCGAGAGGATCGAAGCCAAGTATCTTAAGGATCGGGCAGAGATGAAGCAGAAGAACGCTTTGGTCACTGGATCCACACATGCATAGACATATTTGCCTACTCTGGCCCCTGGGCCTTCAGGTATATCTATTACCACTACTACTCCTGCTGACACTCAAGCTTCTTCTGCTGCTGCGCTACCACTCAGACCTACTGCTGCTATTGTTTCCTGTACTATGATCACTTAGGCATCTTTGATCCGGATGGGACAACTTGCCTAATTTGCTGATTGTCGAGCTGCCAACCTAGAAACCTCCATTCCAGGCATGATTCAAGCTACCCTTTATGATGATGTGACATCACTAAGCACTACCATTGAAGCCCTAGCAACCAGGATAGCGGTGTGTAAGCGCGATCAAGGGGCCACGAAGGAGGTGACGGCTTTAAAAACTGCCATTGCTAAGCTGAGAAATGACGTGGACTACCTAAAGTCCACTAATATGTCCATGATCTTTGGAAAAGTGGAGATTCCAGATATGCCTGAGATGTCTCAGACCACCACTGGATATGGAGATGGGATGGAGGACACAACCGATCATGAGTCAGAAGCAGAGACTGATGAAGAGATGTTTGAGGAGATAGAGAAAGCTATAGATGAAGACCTGATCAAGACTGAAGCAATTATGATGGATGTTGTTATGCAGGTTTCCTTGGCAAATGCAATTGCTGCTTGATCTAGTGGAGCTGGTCCTTCTGAGGTCACTCTGAGCACTGAGGCCCCGACAGATGGAGCGATAGCGTAGACAGGATCACTCTTTACCTCCCTCTCTGTCTTACTATATTTTTTTATTTTGGATACTTTCATTTGCATTTGAGGTCAAACATTTTTATTTGTGGTGGGGTGAGGCCCACTTTTGTGTGCTACTCGTGTTCATGTTTTGCCGATATATTTTGGGTTGTTCTATTTAAAATTTCATAGATACTGCATTTTTGTGAATGTTTGAGTTTATGGCTCCTTTTATTTTAAATTGCAAAATGATTGTGACCCTTTCGAAAAATTTTGAATTTTTCGCACATTTTTACCACCCTTTATATGTTGTTGAATGTGGCTGTTCCTTGGTAAATTTGAGTCTCGATTTCGATCAATACCGATGACTTGAATAGTGCTTACATTCGAACGAACATGAATGTATGGCTACGATGAGGCCAAATGAAGTTGCATAAATAATATGTGAACTATTTGCATCTCCTTGTGATTATCCATTTATCAAATCGATTCTCTTGTGATGATCGTTGCACACTAGCGAAAGTGTGGAATCTTGTTTGACTTAAGTGTCGATGCCTTGTGTGATAAGATTACCTGGAACCATGCATGACAACACATAGAATTTTCCATGTTGGTCCAGTTTACTAAGTAAGACTTTCTCTTGATATGATCTTAGGCAACTTCGAAGAGTGTAAACTAATTTGACATATACCTCTTTCGTGACTTACCTTGTGAGCGTGTGATTCTCTCTTGAACATCCTTTGAGACTTACCTTTCTTTGGAAGAAACTTGATGAAAACTAGACCTTTCTAAATCCATTACCTATAATTCTCTTGAATTGTGGTTAATTGAATAGCCAACTTAGGCCAAAACCTAAGTTGGGGATGTGGTGAAAAGAAAAGGAAAGGTCAAGAAGTGTAAGGAAAGTCTCCTTTAACCCATGTTGTTGAGAAAAATGGAACCCCTCCATATAAAAAAAAAGAGAAAGAGAAAAAGAAAAGAAAAGAATGAGAAAAAAGTTGTGGAATAAAGTACCGAAGAAATGGGGATTCCGAACAATCCATGGGAAACGAATAATAGGATGACCTATGATGCATAAATGAAAATGATGAAGGAAAAAGAAAGGAAGTATTGAGAGCACCACATTTCATGAGGATAATAATCACTGAGCCTAAATGACCATACCTTTGCACTCAGCCCCGATACAAGCCTTGTTAAGAGCTTTGTGATCTTGAGAAAGTCAAAACAAATGTTGATTGGAAAATACGGGCAAACCTATGGGTGAAAGCATGCATTGTGTTCATCTTTGTGAGTGTAAGCGTTGCATCTATTCCTGAATATTAAATTGATTATACCTTTGTGTGTGAAAATGGAATAATCATTTGTGTGAGGGCATTTGAAGGCATTTGTTGAGCTTGAACTTGCATTTGAAGCAAGTATTGCAAGCTTGAGAATCTTTGGTAATGGTGTGTCACAATTTGAATCTTTGAGTACACAATTGATCCTTGGATAAGTAAATTAAGTATTGTTGTGTACATTCATAATTGAGTCTTATGTAGCACTGTTTGAGACATCCTTGTTGAACTTGAGTTTTACTTAAGAACAAGCAAAAGTTTAAGTTGGGGTGTTGATGAGTCCACAAATTGGACTCATTTAGGGCTATATTTTAATAGAAATTGTGTCCTCAAATGCTTATTTTTTCTCAATATCTAGGTTTCAGGTATTTGAAATTTGAAGGAAAGCATTGACACTACGTTGCAAAAAGGAATGAAAAGGCTAAAAAGAACGAAGAAATGAAGGCCTGAGGATCGCCGAGTCCACTTGGTGAGTCACCGAAGGGTCCTACTTCACCTTTTGTTCTAGTGTGCTGAGCCCTGAAGGAAAGGATCAAATCAGCGGAAAAAGGGAGCAGTAGGCAAATCACTGAGGAGTTCGGCGAAGCAGTACCATGTCGCCCATGACCTAAACCGCGACGATGTTAAAGGCAGGTGCAAGACGGCGACGAACTACACCAAAGGGTGAATCGCCGATTTGATCGGTGATTCCGACTAACGACATCGAATGATTCGCTGCAGCACAAATTTGTGAAACTATAACTACTAGTTAGAGTTATAGTTTTAAGTATCGAACAATTATTATACTTTTCATAGAGAATAGTAATTTTTGATATTTTTGCTCTAAACTTGAGAGAAATTGAAAACTTGAAGATCCAAAGGGTTTCATCTTCAAGATTTGGATTTGGGTCTCTTGTGTTCTTTGATTTTGGCCTGTATCAAGACTTAAATCTTCATACCCAGTTGAATGCAATCTCAAATTGGTATAAATTTCCATTTCTTATATATGTGTAGCTAAAAACCCCAATTCTTGGGGTGTGATTTAGCGAATATGGGTTATAATAATTGTTGGGTCTTGCTTGCTGATAGTTTAATCGTAGTTTAATTGTGATTTCGTTCAGTGGTTGTGGATGAACTTAATGAGGTTGTAGTTGCAAATATAATTTCATATATGTGTTTTCGGCTTGCTCGAGAGAGAGGTCGTAAAACTAAGACCACTAAATTGATGGCCAGTGCGAGTAGGTCAACATGAGGTTTAGCTCGAGAGAGTAAACCCTAGTCCCATGTCCACATACTCAGCTCGAGAGAGTGAGTGAGTTAAGGCAGAGGTTGTTCTTCATGCGGCAAGTGGGTGTCCGAGAGGAACCCGCTTGAAACGGGGTAAGTTACTCGAGAGAGAGCTTATCCCCCTTAAAGTCTAGCCTAGTCATAATTATTCTATGAATCTTCTATCGAAAGCATGTACCCAATAATCTAGCTTAACTTGTATTCCAGTCACATCCCAAGGAGTCCCTCTCATTGCTTAGAAATCCCTGTTTAATTTGCTATTTTTACTTACTACTAAGAAAACCCCCATTGTTAGTTGACACTCTTGTGTCCCCCTTTAATTTACAATGTTTTTAATCGTTAATGTCTTTAGCTACGACTAGTTAGAACTAAATTTTATTTTTCTATTAATTCTCAAAACCACTCTCTTGGGAAAGATCCCAACCCTTGGTTGGGTTACTAAACTATTGTACGATCGTAGACACTTGCATCGGAAGTTGTGTCTTGATTACACAAACATCAGTTTCTTGTTTAAAGGAGAGAGATTATGCATGTGTACCTATGAGCTCTTGGAGAGAACTATTTGTGAGGGAGGCACACAATGGGAGATTGATGGGTCATGTTGCCATTAAATTACTAGGGGGATTCTAGAGGAGCAATATCTTTTGGCCTAAGATGCGCAAAGATGTTGTTCGAATTTGTGGCCAATGCATTGAATGTAGTAGTGCTAAGTCATGTTTCCTTACCCGTGGATTGTACACCCATCTTGCACCCCTTAAATGCCTTGATTTGATATTTTAATGAATTTTGTTTTGGATTTTCCAAGAACAAAATGAGGTAGAGATATCATCTTTGTAGTTGTTGATCAGTTTTCAAATATGGATCATTTCATTCCATGTCATAAATGTGATGACGCTTATAATGTTGCAACTTTGCTTGTTGAAAATGAGGTCAAATTACATTGAATTCCTCAAACCATTGGAAGTGATAGCTACCAAATTTCCTTAGTCACTTTTGGAAAGAATCATGGGGTAGACTTGGTACCAAGTTGTTCTTCTCAACTTCTTGTCACCCACAAACAAATCGATTGTGAAATCGAAGTTGTGAATAGGAACTTGGGATCTATGTTTTGTGTCATGATATAGTTAAAGTAGGACTCATGGGAAGAACATTTGTCATTGGTTGAGTTTTATGATAATTGAGTATTCGTAGAACTATTGGCACAACCCCATTTGAACTGGTGTATGATTTGAACCCCCTAACCCATTTACATATCGCTTCTCTTACTCAAAATGTTGTTTTAAACTTAAATGGAAACAAAAAGAGCATAGACTCTGAAGAAACTTCATGTAAACGTGAGACTCCACCTTGTAAACAAAAACCAACAAGTGGCAAAGAAGGCAAACAAAGGTCGAAAAAGAATTGTGATTGAACCAGGGGAATGGGTATGGGTGAATTTTTGCAAGGAGCATTTTTCCAATCATCAGAGGACCGAATTGAAGCCAAGAGGTGATGGACCATTCCAAGTGAATATAAGGCTCAATGATAACTCTTATATGATTGATCTCCCTTCAGAGTATTAAGTTGACAACACCTTCAATGTGTGTGACTTTTCTCCGTTTACTACTCTTGATGATGATCTTTCTAATTTGAGTCAAATTCTTTTCAAGAAGGATATAATGATCAATTTGAATTGCCTTGCGATCATTCACTTAGAGTCAATCTAGGGATCTTCATAGGTTGCAAGAATTGTTCATAAAGATATAAAAGATCCTTGAATCTCACGACCTGAAAACTTTAGTCATGACGGTACCTACCGAGACCCACTGGTAGGTAAGTCAACCGATATCCCAAAACAACAAGTAACAATCATGTTGGGAAGAAAGCTTAAAGCAATGGAAAAACAAACAACAGAACATAGAAATATCAGCAGATATGAGAATGACCTAAACTTATACAATAGTACAAGATCCAATCTCATGACCTGGTGGACAATGGTACAAGCTACTAAAATGAGTACATGTTATAAGATAAACAAAATAAGCACATACTTGTCTAAAATAGAAAATACTACCCCAAAACTATACACAAATGGAGATGAGTAACTAGGATGCCATTAGCTCACCTTCTATCTATGGAAGCCCCTGCTTTTACACAGAAATCAATGTTATTGTTGACGCTTAGATCTGCATTAGGAAAAATAGATGCAGAGTGTAGTATGAGTACCAAAAGACTAGGTACCTAATAGGCATCATAGACCCACCGAGCATGGAAAAGCAAACACTTAATAAAAAGTGAAAAAACAAAAAATTGTAGCTAAAGGTCATATAAACGGAACAATAACACAAAGTTTTACTATACACCTCTATAATCTAACATG
Source organism: Solanum stenotomum (assembly GCF_019186545.1). NCBI lineage: Eukaryota > Viridiplantae > Streptophyta > Magnoliopsida > Solanales > Solanaceae > Solanum > Solanum stenotomum. The sequence continues at coordinate 32,071,508 of NC_064282.1, forward strand.
GGCATATCAATAAGGTAAAGCAGTTATCTATAACCTAATTGGACCCCCATAAGCCCACAAGATACACTCACGCACTTGAAAGTTAAATAACTCAAACAGACCTCAATAAGCCGGATCAGTGCACCAAAGAACTAAAGAGATCCCTAGCTATGACTAAGTATAACTCGGAATGAAGCTGACAACCCCATACTTGAATTGTGACGAAGGAACCCCGAACAATTTAATATAACCAAGATGATAGGGTTCAAACATGACTAGTAAAAATGTGCCCAGACTTAAATCACACCTAGTAAACGTATGCATAGACCTCAAACCATGGCTAGAAAACTTCATAGGACTCTAATATAACACATTTATCATCATGTGCGAACAAACTATAAAGCGAAACCTTCTCCGAAGTCATAAGGGGTCTACTACATCTCGAAATCCCTTACCTGATCCAATGTAACCAGTAAGGCCTAAAACCACAACTCAAACATGCCAGGGCAATAACGTAGGTAATTTATGGATGAAATACAGTAAGAGAGAATTGTCATTGATCTAAGGATCAATGCTATCAGACTCAAGTCTGCTACATCAATCTACAGGGAGTTAGAACCATCCAAAATGATATCAAAGGATTTCTAATGCATAATGACTCCAAAAGGCATCTCTAAGGCAATCACTAGCCTACGCCTAGGCTAAGGCCAATAACAAGTCACAATTAACAATACACAAAGGCATACAACTAAAATGTGGCATGATACAACATCACAAAGAAGATAGACGTGCTCAATTACCTTAAAATTACCTGAACAAAAGGCTAAGGTAGTATTTCCATCATCTAAACATGAATCATGCTAAGAACCCTCCCAAAACTAGCTAGATAATATTTAAATACCAAACAGAAGATCAATCAAAGATTGATAAGTCATAGCCTACCTCGATGACAATCATATGAGCTCTAAAATCTAATGAACCATAGAAATACTCTTTAGAGCTGCCTATGATCACTACTATGCAAACAAATAAACAATTATGACAGCAATACATATATTTGACATCCAATTCACCACAATTAAAGATGGAACAAACAAAAGTCCAAAGTGACTATGTGGGACCCATGCAAGGAATCTCAAAATTGACTACATCATTAGGTCTCATTCATCTCAATGAGCTTTCCCTTAAATTGGGACAATTTGAGTAGAAACAATGCATGCACCAACAAGCTCAACAATTCACCATTAAAGCTAAAAACAAATTAAAGGGAGGGAGACTTACGGGTCAAACACGCAATAATGATCTTAGCAATCAACAAACCAGTAAACAACTCCCACTGACAACCCCCAAATTCCCACAGAAATTGAGCTCTCCCACGTCTCAAAATTTGAAGAACAAAGAGAGAATTAAGAGAAAAAATGGATTGAAAATGGCAGCAATAGTCGCTAAAGATGTAATTTTTCCATTTAAGCAACCCAACAAAGTGACGATTTTTCCGCTACAATGGCTAGGCCTCGTTGGAGGGTTCTTCTTAAAAGCCTCTCTGGCCACTAAAGCGACCACCACAAATATGATGTCAGGGTTGCTAAATAAGCTCATTTCTAGCAACACCCGCTCAAATGGCTTCTTGGCCACTAAATTGGTGCCAGGGCCGCTAAAGTGTCGACACAAGCTTCGTGTACCAACAAAAATTATCAAATTCCCAACGAACTTAACTCGAGTGCACTAAATTAATTCAAAAAACCATGTATACAAATGAACTATACTACCTAATTTGGCATTCTATACTCAATGGAGATGTCAAAACTTTCAAAGAAGGTCTCGATAAAAAGTGGGTCCCACACCCAAGGCTCAATTGAAGCCTAAACGTACAAGGTAGCTAGAAATAAGTCAGGAAGCCTCGGGACACCAAAAATGGATATCCTTCTAGACCAAACACGAAGATCCTTCTTGTTTGGATGATGGTTCTACTTGACCTTAACAACAAGAATGACACTCGCATGCAAACTTCACACATCTCTGGACAACATAGGAACGAGCTCCTCCATAGCAGTCAAACAATTGTTCAACTGAACTGAGCCATAGCAGGACACATTTGACTCATTAAGAACATACTAGTGAAACATAGAAACATGGAAAATTGGATGAATAGCTGAAAATGTAGGAGGTAAGCCTAGTTCATAAGAAACATTACTAATAGTTTGGAGAATCTCAAATGACCATATATACCTAGGGCCAAGCTTGCCCATCCTCCTAATTCTCATCACGCCCTTCATGGGCGATACTCAAAGGAATACCCAATCACCAACTCTGATCTCAAAGGTCGGTGCCTAGAGTAAACATAACTCTTATTTCTACTCTATGCTAACCTACGCCTAGCCCGAATCACTCAAAATCTGTCAAAAGCCTCCTGAAGACAATGAGTCCCACGTGGTCTAGGCTCTAAAGCCTCAAACTAAACAACTAACTAGAGAGCCACAGTGCTTAATACAAGGCGTCGAATAGAGTCATTTGAATACTCGAATGCTAGTTGTTGTTATATGAAAACTTAACTAAGGGTAAGAACTGGTTCCACTACCCCAAAGTTAATATGTATGACATCATAATATCCTCCAAACACATGAATAGAATGCTCCGACTGCCTATTAGTCTATGGATGAAAGGTTGTACTAAGGTCAACTCAAGTACCCAACTTCTCCTAAAAGGCCCTCCAGAAGCTTAAAGTAAACTCAGCACCCCTAAAAGGCGGACTACCTCCCGAATATAAACATAAGCTAGCTTCTTGACTTTGAAAGAAGACTGAATGGTAAAGAAGTTTGAACCAAATGCAATCAACACCCCTAGAAGTCTGAAGCAACCCCATAATCTAGTCCATGGTGATGTGCTCATATTTCCACTCAAGAATGGGTAACCTCTGAAGCTGACCACCAGGTCTCAAATGATCGACCTTCATTTCCTAAAAATATAAACAACGGGACACATTATCTGCTATATGTCTCTGCATTCCACTGCACCAGTAATGCTAACTTAAATCATGATACATCTTCAATGTATTCGAGTGAATACAATATATGGAATCATGGCCCTTATAAGAATAAAATGTATTAAGTATCCAACTCTAGAAACAGAAATACAACCATAAAACCTCATAATACCATTTGTATCCAAGGTGGTCTTCCTAGCAGCACCTCACAAAACATGATTTCAAATATCTACCAAGGCATCATCCTCAAATTGTCGACCATGAATTTGATCCAGTAAAGATAAATAAACCCCAAAGCTGGCTAGAATCTTACTAGAATTCCAAATATCTAGGCGAAGCATCATCTTGGCTAAAGAATGACAGTCTAAAGCCAAAGTTCACTCGGAAGCAAAAAAAAGGTAGGCTTGACTATCCACACTAACTTCCTTCTAACTCAAGGCATCTACTACCATATTTTCCTTGCCCAAATGGTATAGAATAAATAGTTCATAGTCCTTCAGGAGCTCAATCGACCTAAACTGTCTCAAATTGAAGTTTTTTTATATTATGATGTACTACAAACTCTTATGATTGATATGATCTCACATCGAACCCCATATAGGTGATGCCTTAAAATCTTAAGATGAATACTACCACAGGCAACTCTAATTCATGAGTGAGGTAGTTGCGCTTATGAACCTTAAGCTACCTCGACATTTGTAAAATCACACGGCCCCGCTGCATCATTACGCAAGCCAAACCAAAATAGGATGTGTCATGATATACTATGAACCCCGCGCCCTTAACTAGAAGAGTAACAACATGAATAGTCAATAACTTTTTGAACTTTCGTAAGCTAGACCGACACTGATCCAACAACTCAAAAGGAACCTCAAGAGAAGTAAACTAATTCAAATGTGTTAAATTGATGAGAAGCCTTCAACAAATTTTTTATAGTTGCCAGAATACCCAACAATAGTTTAAATCTTAGTCAATGAGGTGGGCCTAGCCCAATCACAAATAACCTCAATTTTTTCCAGATCAACCATAATGCCATCCTTGGCGCGACGTACTCCAAGAATGCTACAAACTTAATATAAAACTCACAATTTGAGAACTTAGGAATTAATTCATTGATCTCTCAAGTGTGGAGCATGGTCCTCAAATGTTGCTCTTGCTCCTTGATGAGTGGTATATTTATACTTATTTGAGGCATATTTAGCTCAACAACTAGTATCCTCAATGCCTACTTATGTCCTATTCGAATGATATTTTTATAATTTATACCTATGAAGACTAAAAGACAAGGCAAGGAAGAATGTTTGAAAGAATAGTCAAAAATATGAAAAGAAGTGTAAACTCCATGTTGTTGATCGCCAAACAAGAAGGGCAGACCACCTAATAGGTATGACATCACCTAAATTGACAGTGTACACCACTTGAATTAATTAAGGTAGGTCGGATAACTCCAAATAGAAAGGTGACTCGCTGAATAAGAAAGGCGAACATGTTGACCATCATCGAAGGCAATAGTGCAGGGAGAAAAATTGAAAGCTTGGAAGGCGAACAGAGATAGTACTCGAAAATACGCCGAATATTAATGGCAAACTCAAATTTGGGTGAAATTATAAATGGCCCAAAGGGGAGAGAAAAAGGGAGTTCGAGAAAGAGGACAAAAATAAAATAAAAATGTCTTGAACAATAGTTAGAGAGCGAAAACACTTTTTTACCTTGTGAAGAACACTTTCTAGTTTTTGGGGAATTTGTTCTTGAAATTGATAAATTAAAGTTGAATTCAAAGTGGTATTGCATGTAATTGGTTAATTTCATTGTAGCCATGGCTGCTTTCATGAAATGTATAATTTCTCTACTTTTTATGATAGGTGGCTAAAACCCCAAGATCTAAGGGTTTAATTATCGGGTTGAGTGTTGATTTAATATAGTGGGTATTGTGTCATTGTTTGTTTTACTGTTGTGCATATATGTATTTGGGCTAATTAATATGGGCTTAATTTATGGTTTAAGGTTGTAAACTTAATTTCTACTTCCGATCTTTGATTGATGCTCGAAAGAGATTAATTGGAGTGGGTAATTAGTTCGATACTTGTATTTTAGGTTTGAAGTCTGTACATCTCATAAAAATATAGGTTATGGTTCGGATCAATTTTCCTTATTGTTGCATCGAAAGAGAGAATAGTGTAAGGAATTGGGTTTTTCAATATAACACATAGATTAGACTGAAATGAGATTCTATGAAATGATGCTATGAGATCAAAAAAATTAGTGTCAATGAAGATGACTCAACCTATCCATGAATGTTCATCACTATAGAGCAATACATTTACCACTTCATGAAATCAATTTCTAATCAATCTTAGTTTAATTATGACTTTTGATAATCAAATCCTTTTACTAAATTTGGTGGAATCATCCACCCACTTGTTTTATTGCTACAAATGAACAAATTTACATTCCATATTTCTTAATAGAATTACTAGCCTTGTATCATTCCCTGTGGGATTCTACCCTGACTCTTTATTGGGTATTTTTATTGACTACAACCACTTACTCTTTTAATTGGTTTTGAAAAGTAGATCGAGCAATATCAAAAATGACACCGCTGCTGTGAAATGATGGCTAGAAATTCCATTTGAGAAATTACTTTGTAAATTGGTTTAGTTGTGGTAGATTGTTGCTTAGCGTTGTATTTAGCTGATTTATCGATTTAAGGGCATGATTGACCATGGTAGTGACAATGATAGTCACTACGGGCAAAATGATAACATGGGTGGTTTGAATGATATGCATGTGAACATCATTCAAACCACGGGAGCCATCCGGATACCTCCCACAACCAGGAGGGTAGTGTTTCATGTAACTAGAACAATGCTACAATTGCTCCAACTACGAGGAATATTTTGGGGGTTTAGCTCAGTAGGATCCCTATTAACACCTTCAAAACTTTATGGAGGTGTGTAGGACATTTGTGTTCAAAAACATCTCACACGAGTCTGTAAAATTGTTGTTATTCCCATTCTATTTAACGGATGAAGCCACATAATGGTTGACGGAATTGCCAAATGACTCTATAACTTCTTAGGAGGATTGACTGAAGCTTTATTAGAGAGATTTTTCCCCTTAAAGATGGTTAAATTTCGAACCCTAATCCAAAATTTCAAGTGAACTGGAGGTGAACCTCTACATGATACTTAGGTGTGGTTCAAGAAACTAATCTTGCAATATCCAACACATGGTGTTCCAGATAATTTGTCGTTGTAATATTTCTATTGCAGCCTTGATTCGGTCAATAAAGGTGTGGCTGATCATTTAGTCCAAGAAGGATTAATACCCAATTGTATAAAGTGGAAATGTTGTTGCTAGATGACATGACCAAAGTTAATTGAGGATGACTTACTAAAGAAGACCAAGTTCTACTCTACAACTAAGCATGACCAAAATGATGACCCAACTCGATCTGTTGTCAAAACATGTTATGGGAAGTGGACGTAAATCAGTGAATGCGATTGGAACAAATAACAGACAACTTCTGGATGGTGCCGAGTTTGAGGCATTATACAATGAAAAAGTGCAATACTAGGAAAACCAAATGGGGGGTTCTCACAACTACCAAAGAAAATGTGGGAACCAAGGTTGGAACAAAGAGGGAGATAATAGTTGGAAAGATTGGCGAGGTGGAAATTGGAGATATAGGGATTGGGAAAAAATAGATACTTTCCTCCCCATAATCGTCAACAACCAAAGGACCCCTCTAGTTCGGAAGGAAACCGAATAGAGGAAGTGCTCACGAGGATCTTTAACAAGGTTGGAGGATTCAACAAACTGTTGATGATATTAGAAAATGACTTCTCCACTTTATCTCAAACGGTGACCTCTCATTCGACTATCAATCAGCTTGAGACCCAAATGTACCAGATCTCCACTCATCCCAATCCAAGGCAAAAGGGAACATTGCCTAGTGACACCATCACAAATCCCAAAATGAATATTCAAGAAATGAGAATTATGTCATGCCACAACATTAAATAAGGCACTTCTTAAGAGGCAACCCAAGTATTTACTTTTATTTTATTACTTTCAATAATGAGTGTTGAGAGTGGAGGTTGAAAAGAAGTCAAAGTGTTTCAAAGGGAACATTAGGTGATGCCAAAACCATAACGGTGATCCACTGAAGGCGTTGTGAGGACTCATTCATGTCAACCTTCTAAGCTAGAAAAATGTGGAAAAGTGTATTATCCATTTAGGCAATCTTAGCTCCAAAAGGTGATCTACTTAAGTACAGTATACGGACTCCACCGTGTTCACCGAATCAACCTTGAGGTTTTGTTTTTGTTCAAGCCTCTTCGACGAGCTTCAACTCAAGTTGGTGATCTGCCAAACGCACTCGACAACATTAGTCGTGACCGCCGAACGTGCCTGGTATAAAAAGGCCAAGAGTCTTTTCATGTTCGTAAAGGAAACCCAAGTATTTACTTTTATTTTATTACTTTCAATAATGTGTATTGTGAGTGCAGGTTTAAAAGAAGTCAAAGTGATGTGAAAGGAAACAATAGGTGATGCGGAAACCATAACGGTGATCTGTTGAAGGTGTTGTAAGGACTCATTCTTGTCAATCTTCTAAGCTGGAAATGTGGAAAAGTGTATTGTCCATTTAGGAAGTCTGAGATCCAAAAGGTGATCTACTTAAAGTACACTATGCGGACTCCATCGGGTCCGCCGAATCAGCAATTTGATTTTCGTTCGAGCCTCTTCAGCGAGCTTCAGCTTCAGTTGGTGATCTGCCAAACACACTCAGCGACGTTAGTCTTGACCACCAAATGTGCCTGGTATAAAAAGGCCAAGGGTTTTTTCAATTTCATAAAGAAAACCCTTTGCCATCTCTGAGACCCTTTCCTTCGTTTCACTTGAAATAGCATATTGAGTGTGTGCGTGTCTTTAGTGTGTGATTCTTAGTGTGCAGACCACATTTTCTTGCCTGATCATTCGACCCAAATCCTAACATTCCTTGCTTGTGTATATTTACTTTTATTTGAGGTTTGTTTTCGACGTCCATTGTATATTTTGAGCCTAAAAATGTGTTTTACGCATGGGCATTAGGCCATATGATGCATTTTGTTAGTTGATTTCATTAGGTGGTGCTATAATAATCGTATTGAACTGTGCCCTTAAATTAATTGATTTTGTTTATGCCTAGAAATTGATCCCTTGTATATATTGGGTCCTGGTTGAATTTGATGTGGGTGAAGTCTGAGTAGCCTAGTGTTGATCCTATTGAATGATTTTGACACTGATAGATAGAGTGACGACTTTCTTAAGGTCAAATCACCAATTTGAGCAACACTTCATTATATTTGGGGGAAAGTCTGTGTACCCATTGGTAGATAAGCATGTGGGGTAGATCGTAAACTCTAAGGGGAACTTGATATTGCTGCATATGTTGGTTTAATGTGTGAAATTAGGCACTGGGCTGAATACCACCGGTTCGGCAGGCTTGTTTTAGCTTGCCAAGGCGGTTAACAAAATCATCGAGTAAGTCCCAGCTCGCTTTCTTGAGTGAATATGTAACCTTGGGTATTGTTCCATACGGTGACCTTGTCTTAATTCACCGAACCCACTTGGCATATCGTCAAGTGGGAGCAGAAATCACCTTTGATATCTGTTTCTTTTCATTTTGCACAGTTAGTTTCAGTGGACTTGTCTTAGCCCACCAAACTAACTTTGCAAATCACCAAGTCGGAATTGACTCTACCTATTATGCCTAAGTTATTTGACTTTTGATACTTTTTTATTCGGCGAGCTCACCGAAGCTCGCCATCTTGTTAGGCGGACCACATTCTTATTAGGCAAGCCTAATTTTTTTTATTAGAACTGTACTTCCAATTGAGTTTGATTCGAATAACCTTCACCAATTCTTTGCTTAAATAAATGTGCTTTACAGATTATGACAGGAACCAAGAGAAAGCAGGTGGTGACTTCGGATAGGGAATCTGATAGAGACTCTCCCCCTCCTCCTCTTTTATCTAAAAAGCAAAAAGGTATAATGATCAACGAGCCATTAGGGGATCACCGACCACAACCACATACTCCTCATTCGTCTACAAATGGTAGTGCGCAACCTACAATGAAGGTTGAAAGAAAAAGAATGGACATGAGGTTCAAACTAGTGCCACCTTCATATACTCAAGCACCAACATCAAGAGTTCTCCCAATAATTGCTCCAAGAAGCCTCAATAGGCTCAACGTAGCAGGGGAGCTTAACATTCTAGAGGACAGATGACTCTCCATAAACGGTGTGTTGAGCAACTACTCGATGATTTGGAATACTATTCAATTCCATAAGTTTGAAGGTTTCACAGGACATCGCAACCCATATGTTCCATCAGGGTAACATATTGCATATTCAGATGCACCATGATATTGATGATTTAAAGGGATGGTAACCACCATTGATAGATGATATTTCTCCACCTTGGATGGCTGATGGTACGAAAATTAAGAAGAAGAATCTAACCATTATTGCTCAGTATTGGTTTGGGTTCATAAGCAATAACATCATGTCGTCCCAAATTGAGTATGTTACTACGGGACAGATAGGTACAGACGTCACTACCTTTCCCAATATTGATCACATGACTGTGTGAAGAGGCTAGAGTTCTTTTTCAGGGAAAAACTTCTATGTAGATCACCCCGGCCTCCTCCAATGATATTTGGAGGATTGAGGTTGATTATCTATGGGACTATGCGGCTCAGATTCTGAAGTCACCATAACCAAACACCACGCCCATTGTTGATCCCACTATCTTGGTTTCTGAGGCCACCACATCCACTCCTTTTGTGGAGCAGCTAGGTTTATCTCACCCTCCTACTGTACCTTACACTTTTTCTTCTACTATTGTTGATGTACCTACCCATGTTCCTACTTCCTGTCCCCCCCTTGACCCAAGCCTTGATCTACCAAATGGGAAGTCTTGCTCGATCTACAGATGTTAAGGTTGTGAGGGTTGAGAAGGATATGCCCTCAGTGATTGTTGGGGAAATTAAGAGGGCTATGGCTCCTTTCTGAGATAGGGTGACCCTATATGAGGGATTGTTTAAGTCACACAGGGTGAGATTGGATAACCTCACTACTCAATTAAAGACCCAAAAAGGTTGTTGGTAGTTAGGTGTGTTTGATATAATGAGAGGCGAGCTCGTTGCCTTGAGAATAGATGTAGACCAACTGAGGTCAGTAAATATTTCTATGTTGTGGGGCAAGGTTCCCCTACCCGATGCACCTGCGTCTATACTACCTACTATGCCTAGCAGTAAGTCAGCACAAAGTATGCAGCTGAGTGGGGTAACTGAGAGAGTTGATGATTTGGACAAGGAGACTGACGAGGATGAGATGAGAAAAGAGAAGGATGAGCAGAGGATTCCAGTGACACTCAGAGAGTTGTAGGACACTTAGAAAATGATAGTTCATACTATGTTGGAGAGATCTCTTCGGGAGACCTCCGCAGTTGGCACTAGTGGAGTCTCTTCAGACTACACCATCCCTCCTAGTTATGTATCGGCCACTGATACACCAATTGATGCTACATTGATGCCTCCTCTGATATTTTTGTCGGGAACTGATGCCCCAGATGATTCCACTCATCCAGAGACTCCCAATGAGAGCATTCCACAGGCATATCCTATCAGGGGGACATTTTCACTCTTCCTCCCATACTCTTTACTATTGCATTGAGGATATTGTACTTTACTTTTTGGTGAGGTGAGGGAACTTATGCCAATATTCCTCTTTTGCTTATATTTTGTTATTTTCAATTTTGGATGATTGTAGTTTGTTGTTTTTGTTTCTGTTATAGTGTTTCATTTGGTATTTATCACTTTTTTCCTCTCTCTCAATATCTTAGTGCTCTGTGAGTGGGGTAGCTGAGAGATTGATGATGATTTGGTCAAGGACAATGACAAGGATGAGATGAGGAGAGAGGATGATAAGTAGAGGATTGCACTGACACTCATAGAGTTGCAAGACACTGATAAAATGATAGTTCCTGTTATGTTAGAGAGATCTCTTCGGGAGACTTCCGCAGTTGGCACCAGTGGAGTCTCTTCAGACTACACAATCCCTCCTAGTGATGTATTGGGTACTGATTCCCCAGCTGATGCTATAGTGCTGCCTTCTGTGATATTATTGTCGGGCAGTGATGCCCATATGATGCCATTTCTCCAAAGACTCCCGATGAGAGCATTCCACAGGCATAACCTATCGGAGAAATTTTCCTTCTTCCTCCTATACTCTTTACTATTTCATTGAGGACATTGTACTCTACTTTTTGGTAGGGTGAGATAATGTGTGCCAATATTCCCCTTTTGCTTTGTATTTTGTTATTTTCAATTTTGGATGATTGTAGTTTGTTGTTTTTGTTTCTGTTATAGTGTTTTATTTGGTATTTATCACTATTTGCCTCTTTCTCTCAATATCTTAGTGCCCCGTAAGTTTTGTAAATTTTGAAATGCTTGAGTTTTCATTGATAATAATTTAAGGATCGACTGTGTTCAATATCGATGTCTTGAATAATAATCATGATGAGCATGGTGTAAAGTATTGTGTTGCAAGAAAGAAATTGATATAGTTACATTTTTGAGTGATTTTTTTTAGCCTTGTAATTACATTGCACGTAAGCTTTTGATTTTTTTAGTTGTGCTAAATGAGTGTATTTGAAGTGTCATGTGTGTTGATATTTTATTTGAAAGCATGTGTGTGGAATCCTAGAATTTGTCTTGTTAGTTTAATTGTCTAAACCTTGGTAAGTGTAAGGTATGATCTTGGGCGGCCCAATTTTTTGAGAGGGAACCCCCAAATTCCCATATCATTTGTGACTACCTTGTGAGAGTGTGCATCCGTTTTGGCACAATTTGAGCCTAAACCATTTGTTGACAACCACATTGAAACCTCATGAACCAAATTGTCCCTACCTTCTCACCCAAAAATCCTTTTTGAAACATTGGTTTGTTTGGATAGCCAAATTGGGCCAAAAGCCTAAGTTGGGGGTGTGGAAAAGACAGAGAAAGAAAAGCCAAGTTAAAGGCAGTGAAAGAAGAAATGAGACTCAACTTAGAAGTTTGTCACAAAAACAAAGAACTGTTCTTTATAAAAATAAAAAAAAAAGAAATATTACGATGAACAATGTGGAAAGATTGAAATGAAAAAGTGAGTTTTTGGAATAAAAGAGGGTTCCCAATAAAAGGATTGACAAGTCAAAGTTTGAGTTGTCAAATGAAAAGGAATGAAAAGAACTTTAGAAGAGGAGAAGATAATTGTAACAATTCTTTGAAAAGGTGAACTAACTAAGCCAAATGAACCATACCTTAACCCTCAGCCTATTACAAGCCTAAAAGACCCTTGAAATCTTGCATGAACTAGGTTGTGTGATGATTAAGAAATATGAGAAAACCTATGGAATGAAGCTTGCACGATTTCTCTTTCGAGAGAGGAGAGTTGTATTGATTCCTTATTTCTTTGTTGATTTGTTTTGTGAGAGCATGGAATCTTTATTGATGTCAGGGTACTTGAATGCATTTGTTGAAACATGGTCTTGCATTAGAAAAGAAGCTATAGTGAGCTTGAGTTAGTGTTGAGACCGGCTAGTCGTCATTTGAAGCTTCTTGATTGTGATTCAGTGTAGCATGTTTTGAGAGTAGTCTTGTAATGACACTTGCATGTTCACTCTCATTGAGTACTATTTAGACACCCTTGTTGAACTGATTGTATTCTTGATTTACTTGAGGACAAGCAAAACTTTAAGTTGAGGGTTTTGATAAGTTGTATATTTGCACTCATTTGAGGCCTATTTAGTTCAACAATTAGTATCCTCAATACCTAATTATGTCCTATTCTAATGATATTTTGATGATATGTAGCTATGAAGGCTAAAGGCCAAGCGAGGATGAATGTTTGAAAGAATGGCAAAGAATATGAAAAGAAATGTAATATTCATGTTGTTGATCACCAAACAAGAAAGGCAGATCACCTAATGGGTATCACGACCCGAGTCTACACCCTGGACGTGGCCGAAACTCAAGAACCACTGTTGGTCCCCAAGTGAACCCTCATCCTAGCTGACTACAAGCAGAAGATTAACTCAAGCATACAAAGCTTAAAAACTAAATAAAATAATATATTCAAATCCCCATAAAATAGGCAACTTAAATCTTTAAAACATTTCACAAAATAAATGAACACTTCTGAAACTCTATTGTCTATCTATTGTCTATCTATGAAGCCTCTAACTGACAAAGATGGAAGTCGGTACAAGACCCACAACATCCTAACAACTGATATAACTAAAAGTACAAGTGGAACCCTCCGGAATCATGGAGGCTCACCATAGCTAACTCGAACTGCATATTGTATCAAAGAAGCGTTTGTTGATGATCCTGAGTACTTGTATCTGCATCATGAAATTATGTAGGCCAAATGGCTCAATACATGGAATGTACGAGTATGTAAGGGAAATTTTAAACCATAAACATATGCTTGAACTAGTGGAATAGAAACATACTTACCTCTTCTTAACTCACTCAACTCTATTCAACTCAACTCAAAGAAACATAGTTCAATTCAACTCAGAGAAAATAGGGCTCAACTCAATGATAAGATATTCAACTCAATGAAATAAGGCTCAACTTAATAATAAGATACTTGGCTCTAGGTACTCAACTCTGGATACTCAACTCAATATAAAGCAATAATACAAATGCAATATTTGGAAAACTTTTAAAACAATATAAAGTAACTCAATATATTGAAAAATTCAATAGTAACTCAGTTTGTATGCAAGGATACAATATAAACTTTGTTTGTATATGAGAATACAAAATATCTCTGTGGGAGTTTCTCTAACCGACAATCATCACTATGAGCTATGTGATGATACAGCGTCTTGCCTCACCCTGTCAGGGCCATCCTATACCTTGCCAGGGGTATAGAACCTACAACTAAGTGGATCCACTAGTCTATGCTAAAAAACATTAAGGAATCATCTAATAAGTATGACCATATTCAACCCATGATGGCTACACGGTTTATGGAGACTTTGAATTATCTTAACTCAAACGCGTCCCCATATCGGTGCTCAATACTACTCCCAAAATACAAATAGCTCATATGTTTAAAACATAACTCTTTCTGTGGTTTGAGATAATTACTCAAAAACTAGCTCAAAAGCTCTCTTGGAAATTGGTGTTTCCTCTTTTGTTTAAATGTGAAAATATTTACTCTTTAGGAATACTTACTTCCCATATAATCTTTTGAAGAAAATGAACTTCACTTTTACTCTTACTCAACTCAATGATCAAGTCTTAAAGCAAGTTTAAAGCATTTATAAAAGACTTCTTAACATAGGTTTCACGCCGAATTATGGAAGTGAATGACTCACTTCAAGGTTTTCAATAACCATGAATAGAATTCAATACTTGGAACACAACAACTCTAGAACTCAGGGAGTCAATTATACTACTCATCTCAAGAATGCTTGACTCGAAGGGTTCATGCGAAATTATGGGTATGAACTACTCAACTCAAGGGCTTCATGATACTACTCATCTCAAGAATGCTCAACTCATAGGGTTCATGCAGAATGATAGTCATGAACAACTCAACTCAAGGACTTCATGGGTAACATGTATTAGTCCTATGATTAGGAATATAATCTCAAAAGGGTTAGGACCTCAATACTTAAGACTTAGAACTTAAATATACTACTCCTCTCAAAGATGCTCAATTTATTAAATTCATGCGGAATTTATAGGCATGAACGACTCGACTTGAGGGTCTAAATAACAATATGGAATTAATGTATACAACTCTTCTTATTATCGTACTTACTTGCTCAAAACTTAGTTCAAATCGATAGTTGATCTCAAACGATTCACAATTGAACTCAAAGACTTTCTTGAACTCTACTCTTAACTCTCTCTCTTAAATGTGAATTATGAATTCAAGAGTTATGGTTCATGATATGAATGATCTCATGATGATAAAGTAGACTCATGAATACATTCTCCTACTCACTTGCTCGAGTCTTGAAACAATTTCTTAGAAATTGTAGAAGACTCCTCAAAAGACTCAAAGGGACCTTCTCAAAATGTTCGGAAGAACCCTCAAAACCCAACTCTTAACACTACCTTAAATTTAAATTATAAATTCAAGGCTTTGAATCATTTTATGAATGATTTCTACGTGTTTAGAAGAAGTTGAGAGTGATTAGAATAAGAAAGGAGTGAAGGTACACTTTAAAAGAACTCAAACGGAGCAATCAACTACAAACTGGACAGCGTAGGCGACCCTGATGCGAGGCGCCAGACCCTAAACTACAGAAGAGGATTTAGGGCACACTGGCTGGCGCAAGGCGCCAGGCCACAACCCAGAAAACCCGACGAATTTTGTTTTCTGGTTTTCGGACCCTAATTCGCCTAGAATCGAATGGTTTCTTCCCCAATCACTTAGAATCGAATACTCAATGTATGTACATACTAATCAACTCAAAACAACCCTCAAATAACTAACTTTCATCTCAAGAATTCATCAAAACCCCAACAACACAAGATTTGGAATGAACTTCAAGAACACCTATCAAGAACTCAACATACTCAAACTTATTGATGAAATTCATAAAAAAAACTCATGATTACCGTGTGGATGAATGAACCCAACACTATGAAAGCTTACATACCTATTAAATATTAAACACATGGCGAAAATCCGTAACAAAACTCAAGAATCTCGATGAACGCTTTGATCCTGTCCTCTTTTCTCTTCTTGAACTCTCAACTCAAACCCTAGGTGTATATTAGGATTATAAAACTGAACCTAATCAGATTAGACCCCTAAAACCTTACTAAAAATGAATTAAATCTGATTGGATAAGGAAAAGACCAAAATACCCCTCACTATATTTGGGTAACTTTCCTTAACTGGACAACTTGACTTCAAAAGGGCATATCTCACTCATACAAGCTCAAAGATTAGCAAACTCGATGGAATTGGAAATATTATTCAAAGACATTCCATTTGATATGTTATAGGCCATCTAACTCATCATGTACTAAAAGTTATGGTCATTTGAAGTTGACCCAAAACTTAGAAGAACTTAGGAAGGACTTGAATAAATTTCTCTTTAGTTTTTCTTGGAACTCAAGGTGCTACATCTAGTGACCTCACACTCAAGAAATTTTAAATTCCTCGGTAAAATCCTACTCACAACAAAGAATGGTTCGAGTTTTAGTACAAAAAAATTGTGGGGTGTTACAATATCTCCCCCGTGGGATCATTCATCCTCGAATGATGGATGGACTGGGTATGGAACGGAGTTACTCTTATCATCTCTTCCATATCAACTAAAATTTTCCCGTATTACTATTCGGAACTAACTAAGGGCTCTCATTTAGCTATTTATCATAGCAAACCTCATCCTCCTCTTCCTTCACATTTATATCTTTAGACGGAATTATCACACCATCATTATCACATAGGATCATTAACCTTCTCTTTCTAAGATCACTACATTACTAAAAGGACCTCTAAAAATATATCTCACATACTCTTTGGAACTCATTAATATCTTATTCTCGAACACTTGAATTGATTTCTCATCTTGTCATCTCCCCCTTATGTCTAAAGCTGATACTTGAAAGCGATGGACCTATTCCATCATATCTAGCTGGTCTACATCCTCTTTTACTCTAACACTCGGGAGAAGTTTACCTCATGACTACTGAACTCTCCATAAGTAGGTAGTAAGACCTCTTTCTAAGGTCTTCCTCTTAACCTCTTCTGATTACATACCCTTTCGGTACACCTCTTTATGCTCTTGGTACTCTTGTGACTTAGCCACACTTCACTGTCCTTATCTAAAGGTTAGGGTCTCTCACTTGTACCACTCATATTTATTGCAACTAACCACCTCAATTCCTCACCTACTCTATGTCAAGTTTTCTCGATCAAATCGCAAGACAAACATCATCACCCTTATTTTTCCATCCTTTTGATCAAGATACTCATCTCAAATTCTAGCTTAATGTTTACTACTAAACCCGAATATCAATATGATTGCTTGCTCACTATACTAACTTACAACTGCTGGATACAACTTCAGAAACACTCGTCCACTAGGACCTTATGACAAGTAATCAATGCTTACCTCTCGGTCTCCATACTCACAAATTACCATCACATTCCACTTCACAACTTAAGTATTAGTTACTAACTTATTGTGCATTATCTCACAAATAGTTCTATCATCCTCGAAATACCATGGAGTTCTCCTTTCAAAGTTCATAAGCCTAGCTTGGGTCTATCACCTCATGAATATTCTGCTTTCTGATTCCACACATACACTTCGTCTTCTCTAACACAATGACACATCGACATCAACTGTATTTTGGTTAACAATATACTATATCTCATCTTGACTAGTAACTATTCCTCTTACTTCAATCAAGAACTCTTTACAGTATTATTATTAATTTTTTTACTCATAAAGGAACTCATCACTTATAACTCACTGGTACATGATTGCAACAATATTTCCTATCACTATCTCATTTCCTTAGATTACTGAACCTCTGCATGTTTTTCTCTTAACTTAAGGGCACTCTCTACTACTACTGCTCATAATCTCGTAACTCAGGCTACCTTTTCGGGTGAAAATACTACCCAAGCTCTATTCATACTTCCTAATAAGGATCTCAGTTGACACAAGGCTTAGAGAAGAAAGTATATCTCACTTTTAACTTGAATGCACAATTCATATAAATATGAGTGCATTCCTCTAAAACTCAACACTTAACTCACTCAAGGGATCCTCTCAAGCCCGTCTGTAGTCTCGTGACTTCCTCAAGACTCTTGCAAAGAACAACTCATCGATAAAGGACCGACTTTTCTTTTCAACCATCTCAATTATGAGGGGTAGTCAAATGAATCTAAAAAATGCACGAGTATGAATAAATCTCTATGACATAGCTCTATTGCATGATTAAGAGTACAAAAGAAGGGAAACTTTTCTTAAATATCTGTAGTCCTTCCTTTATAAAAATGGGGCCCTCACAATCATAAACAAGATCCTACTGACATGGCTTAATAGAAACCCTACGACACTTGAACTCTATGCTCTGATACCAACTTTTTCACGACCCGAGTCTACACCCGGGACGTGGCCGGCACTCGAGAACCATTGTTGGTCCCCAAGTGAACCATCATCCTGGATGACTACAAGCAGAAGACTAACTCAACCATACAAAGCTTAAAAACTGAATAAAAATAATATATTTAACTCACCATAAAATAGGCAACTTAAGTCTTTAAAACATATAACAAAATGAATTAACAGACTTCTGAAACTCTATTGCCTATCTATTGTCTTTCTATGAAGCTTCTAACTGACAAAGATGGAAGTCGGGACAAGACCCATAACATCCTAACAACTGATATAACTAAAAGTACAAGTGGAACCCTCCGAAGAAAGGAGGGTCACCATAGCTAACTCGAACTTCATGTGGTTTCAACAAAGTGTATATTGATGATCCTGAGTACCTGTATCTACTTCATGAAATGATGCAAGCCAAATGGCTCAGTACATGGAATGTACGAGCATGATTGTAACGCCACTTGGAAGGAAAGATAGGGGGAGAAGGATAGGTATGTTCCTCCCCATAAGCATCAAAAGCCTAAGGAATCTCAAAGTGGCCGAACAGAAGATATGCTCTCGCACATTCTTAACAAAGTTGAAGGGTCCGACAAAGTGTTGAAAGAGATGAAAGAGGATGTCTCGACTCTCAATCAGACGGTGACCTTTCACTCAATCTCTATTAAGCAGCTGGAGACTCAAATGGGTCAAATATCTTAACATTTAAATCCAAGATAACAAGTGGGGTTGCCTAGTGACACGATGGCAAACCCTAAAAATGAAGCTTGATTTGGTACTTTTGTCATTGCACAACATTAACTAAGGCGCTTCTTGAGAGGCAACCCAAGTTTTTAATGCTTTAGTTTAGATTTTGAATAACGGATAATGATTGTGCAGGTTGAAAAGTGAAGTATGTTTGAAAATAGGAAGTTTGGTGAGCTGAAGGTCCAGTCGGCGACTTACCAAAGAGGCTGGCAAGCCCGACTTGGACCGCCGTTGGACTCACAAAATCTAAAGTGGAAGTCTGTAAAACTCGACTGGCCAATTACTTAATTGGCGACTCGTCGAACAGGTCAGCGAGCCCAATTTTGTCTTCCCTTTGAACCCCCAAATTCCCTGGAGGTCCTGTAAAACACGGCGAGGTAAAGTACCACTCGGCACATCACCAAGAAGTTTGGCATGGATGACTTACTCTACCGAAAGGGCTGCGAACTGAAAGGTTTTAAAGGCCAAACGATTTAAAATTTCAAAATCTTTCATATTCTCTAATTTCTAACCCCATGCACTCTCACGCGCACTTTATATATTCCATAGTTTTTCTACTTCATTCATTTTTTGTGTGTGATCTCGTGCTCAAATTTGAAATTCTTTGCCGCGTAGCTTTTAAATTTCACAATTCGGCCTACAGGTTGGTTTTCCAAATCCCAAAACTTAGTTTAGTGGTTATACTCAAATGAAATCAGTAATTGGGTATTGATATGTGTAGGGTAATTGTTTAAATGGTGTTTTATGTGTCGGATGGCCCGTATTGTGTTCGAAATTGTGCCTAAATGCTTAAAAATATGATTTCCCATGTTTATGTGATTGAATTAGTCTTAAATTATTGGGTTGCAGTTATTTTGTGCTGGGTCTAGTTGGGTGAAGTCTGAGTAACTTGAAATTGTGCCAAATGATGTACTTTTCCCAATGATGGAGCGTCTGACGTTGTTCTTAAGGGCAAAAGTCATCAAATGGCCAATTTTAACCAAATTAGGGGAAGTCTGAGTACCCCGAGGGCATGGGTCATATGGGTCTAGTACTAATTGCATGGTGTGTGTGTTTGATTTTGATTTTGGGGCTGCGGGATTGATTTTGGGAAATGGAGTTGAAATTTGGCATGTTGGGTCATTTGGCGAGTTGCATCGAGCTCACCGAATGATTCCACGGTTCGCCAAAATCCCCCTTTGATCGTCCTTAATTTCTTGTTTTGGCTTAAATGAGTTTGTAACTTTTTGCGGGAAGAATGAGATAGCCGAGTTCACTCGGTGACTCGCTGAAGGCTTCTTTGATCGCCCTTGTTGCGCCCTTATCCCCTAAAATGCACTGTAATATTCGGTGGGCTAGTCTAAGCACACCAATTGGTGTCGGTGATTCGCCGAAGGGCCATGAGCATCGCCGACATACCGTAATTTTGGAAACTTTTTGAGTCAGTCCTTTCGGCGAGCCCAATTAGTCTCGCCTAAGTGATTCGTCGATTGGTTCTGCGAGTCTTCCAACAATTTTATTTCTGCCATTTTATTGAATTATTTCTAACACTTTTTGATGTGTTGTGCAGATATGGCTAGACCCAAAGTGTCAGGAAGAGACATGCCGCCCTGCAAGCTGGAAAAAGGCATCATAATAAATGATGATGTTGCGGCATCTAAAGCAAAGGAAATCAAACTTCCTACCATGGGTGGGAAAGTCAAAGAAAAGGGTAAGGCTCCCGCAGTTGCGTCACCGGAGGTCGGCTCCAACAGTGAGGGAGTCTACGTGACTCACCTTACTACATCATAACGTGAGGGAGAACACCATGATTCTCTGGTGTCCATCTCTGAGCCTGAGGATGACCAGCTTTTATTGGCTTGGAGAGCTAAGATGCACTCCAAGAGGATGCATGATCCGTCTAGGATCCGGGTGCCTCTGACTACTTCTCTCCATCCACCTTCAAATCAAACTGTTGTCCTAGCACCACCTATGTATGGTCCTCCTCCCCAGTATCTTAACAGACTAAAGGCCGAGGAACTGAGGATTGTTATTGAGGAAAAGAGGTTTTCCAAAGATGGTGTGATCGATCGATACATGTAAATATGGAATACCCTAAAGTCCCACAAGTTTGAGATCTTTACTAAGCCCCGGGGTCCCTACATTCCTAATTGGGTCCGGGAGTTTTACTCTGCTTACGAAGAGTTGGTACCAAAAGAGAAGAGGAAAGCCAACACATTCAAACCAGTAGATTCAGTGATTGTCCGGGGGAAGAAGGTAAAGTGTGATAGTGACAATATAAACGCCGTCTTGGGATGCATTCACAACATCGCATATGATTACCAGAGTATAATCAAGAGAATGGCATTGGAGGACATTAAAAGTTGGCTGGCTCCTCTCCTTTCTGATGAAACTCCTAGGTGGATTGAGGTTGGAGTTCCCATAGAGAAGAAAGATCTAAATATGGCGGTGAGGTACTGGTTTAGATTTATTAGCAGAATAATCATGTCATCCCAGAACGAGTCTATCACCTGCCACATGAAGGCGGACTGTCTTGGCTCTATTATTGATAGAAAGAACCTCAATTTAGGTATGATCATTGGACAAGAGATGGCCATGCGGGCCAGAAGCGCCAGACATCTCTCCCATTTCCAATGTTGATCACCGAGCTATGCAGACAAGCCCGCGTTTCGCAAGATGAGAAGATAGATGTAGAAATGACTCCCACATCCCCTACTAACATCCGGCGTATTGAGGTCGTGTACTTAAAGGATGAGGCTAAGAAGAAGAAGGAAACTCCAGTGGATACATCCCCGGCGGTTGATATTCAGACTCTACCTGCAGAGGCAGTATTGCCTACTCCGACCACTGGGCCTTAAGGTATTTCTAGCTCTGCCCACTCTATGACTTTGAGTTCTTCTATCGCTCCCCTACCTCCTAGGTCTGCTGCTAGTACTGTTGCTTCTCGACCTCCACTCACCCAGGCCATGCTACTATGGATGGGGCACATAGCCCATTTTATTGACGTGCGTGCCTCCAGGCTAGAGGTTGCAGTTCCTAAGATGATTGAGAGAGCTCTCACCGCTGCTTTGATACCTCTTAGAGATTCTATTGATGCACTCACAACAAATATAGAGGTGTGTGAGAGAGGTCAGAGAGCTACTCATGAGGTGACAATCTTGAAGGCCGAGATTGTAGAATTGAGGAGAGATATGGACTAGCTGAAGTCCACTGAAATATTGATGATTTTTGGGACCGTGGAGATTCCTGACAACGTGGACACAGACATTTCAGCCTGCTCTGATGTGCCTATGGCTACCACCGGAGATGAGGTTATAGCTGATGATGCGGTTGTAGAGTTCGAGGCTGAGACTGGTGAGGAGCAACTTGGTGTTCAGGAGAAGACCACCTCTGAGGGCCTGACTGAAGTCGAAGATGCTATGGTACATTCGGGTGTTCAAACATCCTTGAGAGACACTACACCGAGCACTGATGCCCATCTTTATAGTGTTACCCCAGGCATTGATGCCCCGACAGACGGAGTGACTGAGTAGACAGGATCATTTTTACCTCCCTCTTTGTTGTTTTTATTGATTATCTTTGTTTTAGTTGCATTTGAGGGCAACTGCTTTTCTTTTGTGGGTGGGGTGATGTATCTCCATACCTACCTCTTGTGATTCTGTTTTATTTGTGAATATTGGTTTTTGTGATCTATATATGTGTTTTGATTTTGATTTTTATGGATGTTTTAGCTTGTGGTCCCTTGTTTTGAATTGAAATGGTTTCAACCCTCTATTGTACAATTTGTGCCACCTCTATTGTGTGTGATTGTGGTTGTTCTTGTGCAAATTTGAGTATCGATTATGATCAATACTGATGACTTGAATAGTGCTCTTAATTGAACGAAATGAATGTTCGGCTACGTTGAGGCCAATGAAGTTTCATACTGAATGTGTGAACGTTTAGCATCTCGTTATGACTAACCGGTTANGTGCAAATTTGAGTATCGATTATGATCAATACTGATGACTTGAATAGTGCTCTTAATTGAACGAAATGAATGTTCGGCTACGTTGAGGCCAATGAAGTTTCATAGTGAATGTGTGAACGTTTAGCATCTCGTTGTGACTAGCCGGTTATCGAATGAGTCTCTTGTGATGAACATTGCACACTAGCTAGAAAGTCTAGAGTCTTGTTTGATATTGATGTCAATACCTTGTGTGATGAGCTTACTTTGAACATTGTGTGTGATGACACCTAGAATTTGCCCTGTTGGTCTAGTTGACTAAGTGATGCAAGCACTTGAAATGATCTTAGACAGCAATTTTGAAGAGTGAAACAATTTGACAATATACCTCTTTTGTGGCCAACCGTGTGAGATGTGTGAACCTTGCTTGAACCCTCTTGAGCCTTATCCTTTTCTTGGAAGAAACTTGAACAATTGTGACCTCTCTTTATCCATTCACCCATAACTTTCATGAAGTGGGATTCGTTTGAATAGACAACTTAGTCCAAAAGCCTAAGTTGGGGATGTGGTGAAAAGAGAAGGAAAGTCAAGAAGTGTGAAAAATCCCCTTTTGAGTAATGATTTTGAAAAATATGGAACCTCTCCATGTAAAAAAAGAGAAGAAAAGAAAAGAAGAAAGCAAAGAAAAAGAATGAAAAAATTGTGAAATAAAGTAGTAAAAGTTGCAAAAGAAATGGGGTATCCGGTAATACATTTAAAGTTGAATAATGGGGTGGATTATGAGCATGATCAAGATGTTAAAGAAAAAGAAGAAAGTAATGTTCAGACCACATTTCATGAAGGTAGAAGCCACTAAGACTAAATAGACATACCTTTACACTCAGCTTCGTTACAAGCCTTGAAAAGACCTTTGTGATCTTAAGTGAGCTGAAACGAAAGTTGATTGGAAAATAAAGGCAAACCTATAGGTGAAGTAATGCATGTGTTTATCTTTGTGAGTGTGAGAGTTGTATGTGATTCCGGAACTATGAACTGTTGAATAATTTTGTATGAATATGGAATCATCTTTATTGTAAGGGCATTTGAGTACTTGTGTTATGCTTGAACTTGCATTTAAAGCAAGTGTTGTGAACTTGAGCATCGTTGATAATGGTGAGTCACAATTTGAATCTTTGAGTGCACAGTTGATTATTGCATGAGTAAGTTAAACATTGTTGTGTGCATTTATGATTGTGTCTTATGCAGCACTATTTGAGACATCCCTTTTAAACTACTGGTCTTGAGTTTTACTTGAGGACAAGCAAAAGTTTAAGTTGGGGTTGTTGATGAGTCCGAGATTTGGACTCATTTGGGGATTTATTTATATAGATTTAGTGTCCTTAAATGATTAATTTGTGCCATAAACTGATGTTAAAGCCTTGATTTTCAAGTATATGGATTGAGGAACAAAGGAAAGACACTAACAGGCAAAAAGGAACAAAACAAATTGAAGAATTAAAGAAAGGCGAGTCTGAGAATCGCTAAGAGCACTTGGAGTATCACCGAGTCGCTACTTTGACAGCCTAAAGTTTCAGTGTGCCAGCCCTGAGGGGCAAGAAACAAAGTCGGCGATAAAAAGGGGCATTTGGTGAATCACCGAGCAGTTCCGCGATGCAAAGAGAGCTCGCCCAAAGTTACATGACTTGAGGATGCTGAATGCCAAGGAAAAAAGGTGAGAGAAGAGAACATTAGGTAGTTCGCCGAGTGGTTTGGTGAACCCGATTTACTTCGCCTAATGGCCCTTCGTGGCTTATTTTTGGCACCCATAAATTACATTTTGAACCGTTAATTGAGAGGCTGATTTGAGCTGAATTAGTCTAGAACAGTTTTCGCTTGAGTTTTTGATAGTTTCTTAGTAGACTTGAAGACTTTTAGAGACTCAATTTTGAGATTTTGCAAGTGGGTTTTGAATTTTCTGCAAATTGAAGCATTGTAAAGACTAAATTACTCTTACCTAGTTGATGGCTAATCGATTTGGTAATCGTTTTTACTCTTTTATGATATTTAGCTAAAACCCCAATTCTTGAGGTGTGATCATGTGATTATGGGTTGAATTAGTTTATGGGTATTGTTAATTACTAGTTTAAATGCTATATTAAAGTGGGTTTTATCATTAACTGAGGTTTAATTTATGAATTATAGTTGCAAATGCAGTTCTAATTTTGTGTTCTTAGCTTGCTCAAGAGAGAGATCTTATAACTAAAGCTCCTGATTAATGGTTTGTAGGTATTGGGTTTATTTGGGTTAGGGAGTGAATCCTAAACCCAATCCTACCCATTTTGCTCGAGAGAGAGAAGATGTATTAAGGCTATGCTTGTTGATGTTCGAGAGAAATCACTTGAAGCAGAATAGTTGTTCGAGAGAAAGCTATTTCAATTATAGTCTAGCCTACCTACTGATATTTAGCTATTTACTAGTAGTTTAAATTACCCATATATCAAAATTTGCCTATAATCGATCACATCCCGAGAATTCCTCTCCTTATTGTTATTTCAAATTGTTTGTGACTACGTTGTAGTTGATAATTGCAAGCCAAAAACCCCCCATCTTACATTTAATGTCACCCCTTTTGATTTGTTTCATGTCTTTTTGATAATTTATATTCCTATATCTTGTTAGATCACATTCGTACTTCTTAATTGAATTTGAACACGTACCGCTCCATGTGGGATTCGACCCCAACTCAATTGTTTGATTATATATTGCTTAACGATAGTTTACTATTAGAATTAGATAAGGTGTGCTTGAAACGTTATTCATCATTTCCCCGCTCCTTTGGCAGTTAAAGTACTGAAAGTTATGGTCGTTTGAAGTTGACCCAAAACCTAGAAGAACTTAGGAAGGACTTGAATAAATTTATCTTTAGTTCTTCTTAGAACTCAAGGTGCTACATCTAGTGACCTCAACACTCAAGAAATTTTAAATTCCTCTATAAAATCCTACTCACAACGAAGGATGGTTCGAGTATTAGTTCAAAAAAATTATGGGGTGTTACAATGGGTATGACCTCGCCAAAGTTGACAGTGTACAAAACTTGCATTAATTGAGGCAGGTCGGTGAACATCAAATTGAAAGGTGACTCACCGAAAGAGAAAGGCGGACATATTGACTATCGTCGATGGTAACAATGCAAGAAGAAAAATTAAAAACTTGAAAGGCGAACAAAAGTGGTACTCAGTAATACACCGAATGTGAAAGACAGACTTGAACAAGCTCACCGATTAAGGTTCAAATACTTGAAGCCTAGATCAAGACAAAGGCAAGTTGAAGAGTTGTAGGTGATGCGCCTAACGTGATCGGTGAGCTCGACTAATGTCACCAAATGGGTAACGCATTGAGTTTTAGGCTAAATTTTGGGGAATGTCTTAAGGGGAGAGAAAACGGTAGTTAGAGCAAAAGGACAAAAATTAAAAAAAAACTCTTGAACAATATTTAGAGAATGAAAACTCTTTTTTACCTTGTGAAGAAACACTTTCTAATTTTGGGGGTTTTCAACTTTGTTCTTGAAATTGATGAATTGAAGTTGAATTCAAAGTGGGTTTACTTGTAATTTCTCAATTTCATTGTACCCATAACTGCTTTCAAGAAAGGTATAATATCTTTACTCTTTGTGATGGGTTGTTAAAAATCTAAGATCTAGGGGTGCAATTACGGGGTTGGGTGTTTAATCAATGTAGTGGGTATTGTGTTATGGTTTTGTTGTTGTTCATACATGGATTTGGGCTAATTGGCATGGGTTAATTTCTGGGTTAAGGTTGCAAACTCAATTCCTACTTCCGATCTTCGATTGATGCTCGAAAGAGATTGATTGGAGTAATTAGTTTGATACTTGCAATTTAGATTTGATGTCTGTAACTTGCTCGAAAATAGAGGTTATGGGTCGTATCTATTTGCCCTATTGTTGCATTGAAAGAGAGAACAATGTAAGGTATTGGGTTGTTCAATATAACACATAGATGAGACCGAAAGAAAATTCTATGAAATGATACTTTTAGATCGAAAAAAGATTAGTGTCAATGAAGATGACTCAGCCTATCCATGAATGTTCATCAATATAGAGCAACACAATTACCCCTATGTGACATCGATTTCCAATCCCCGCACATCTAGATTACTTGTTACTTATTTAAACTTCTGAAATCTTAGTTTAATTGTGACTTTTGATAATCAAATCCTTTTACTAAATTTGGTGGAATCATCCACCGACTTACGTTATTGCTGCATATGAACGAATTTACATTCCATATTTCTTGATAGAATTACTAGCCTTGTATCATTCTTTCTAGTATTCAACCCTGACTCTCAGTTGGGTATTTTTATTAACTACAACTGGTTACTCTTTTAATTGGTTTTGAAGAGTAGTTTGAGCTCTATCACTCCTCCATGCTCTGCCAGTATACCAGAATGCCATCAATATGATGAAGTAGCCTATATATAGCCAAAATACCTACGCCATTTAGTCCATGAATGTCATTAGGGTATTATTGTTCAACCCACAAGACACCACTAGGAAGTCATAATGGCCATAACGAGTCCTAAAGGTAGTCTTGGGGATGGTCACCCTAATCCTCAGTTGATGATAACCGGATCACAAATTAAACTTAGAAAACACCATGACACCCTAAAGTTGATCAAACAAGCCATCGATATGAGGCATAGGGTACCGATTTTTCACTGTCACCTTGTTTAGATGTCTATAATCGATTCACATATGCATAGACTCATCCTTCTTCTTCACAAATAGAACTAGAGTAACCAAGGAAAAACACTCGATCCAATGAATCCCTTAGCCCATAGATCGTTAATTTGAACACTAAGTTCCTTCAGCTCTGAAGGGGCCATATAGTAAGGTAGAGTAGAGATCAGACGAGTTCCCAACATTAGGTCAATAGAAAAATCAATGTCATGCTTAGGGGGAAGGCCATGTAGATTAGTAGGGAAGATATTTGTGAACTCTTACACAATAGGAACCAAAGTAAATGTAGGGCCCTCTCTACTAACATACCTCACATAGGATAAATAGTCTAAGCATCTGTTAGACACTAATCTCCGCACCTGAACATAAGAGATAACTCCAATTAGTTTGAGACTAAAAGAGACCTGCCACACTACTCGAAGGATACCAAACATGGCTCAGGTAACAATCTCAGTGAAGCAATCCAAGACCGCACTATAGGGTAATAACCAATTCATGCATGTGATAACATCAAAGTCTAACATATCGAACACAATAAGGTCATATCAAGTGTCACGCCCTTGGATAGTCACCAAACATAATCTCACTTGATCTACTACTGAAGACTCACCCATTGGGGTCGAAACACATTATGGTGTTGATAGAGTCTCAGAGTACAAACTCAACTGAGAAGTATAAGTGAAAATATGTAGACCCCGGATTAAATAAGGTCCACGAGAGCTGATGACATATAAGAATCGTATCTATGATGCCATCGTCTAATGCCTTAGCCTATTCCCTTATTGGAGATGCACAAAGGTGTCCCTATCTACCATTGAATAGATCATTTGATCTACATCCTACCCTACATTCCTGGGATCCTCCTCGAGCCCCTGGTGGCCACTATATCGATCCTGACCCTGGGCATCGCCTCTAGCCGGAGGTGCTACTACCAAAACTGGCAAAGCTGTCTATAGGGCATATGCAATCATCCCTCGCTGGTGATACTCTCTGAACTAGAGATCAAAATCAACACAATCATATAAACCCTGAAAAGAATGGATCTAAGAGAATTAATCACAACGGCTCGAAGGAATCAACTATGAGCCTCTCAAACCTTAACTTGAACCAGAACCACCTTGGCTATACTGCTCGACCATTGAGGTCTAGAGTGCCACCTTAACTGCCCGAGTAGACTAAACTTAATGCTGGAAGTGCTAGTGAGGTCTTTCATAATAGCACATGCACCTAGTTTGGGAACCATTATACTTTCCCTAGGATGAGCCCTCTTATCACTCGCCCCTTCGGTCTCATGACAGAGCTCTTCCATAGTATGGGAGTGATCAACAATATCTAAGAAAGATCTGCCTGCAGAAGCCATAAACCCAGTCTCGATCTGCAACTGCAACCTCAATCCACGAACAAAGCAATGAATTGTTTCCTAATGGGTAGGTAGAATCATGTTAGCATGCTTGGAGAGCTTGTGAAAGTTGGATTTATACCTTGACATGTCCATGGAGCTCTGCTACAACGTAGCAAACTAATCCCAAAGTTGATCTCTAACGCTCATTGGTATAAATCTGAAAAATAAAGCCTCTAAAAACTCAGTCCAAGATATGGGAGATAACCCAACTAGTCTACACCCCCATATACAAACGCCACCACTGTCCAGATGATCCATCAAGATAATACATGGTAAAGTCGGCTCTTCTCGTATCTACTAATCCCAAGGCATATAATATCTCCATGCCGATCATCAAAAACTCATGGGAGTCCTCCTATACATCCTCAGAAAACCTCAGAGGAGTTGAAATAAAAAAAACTCTGAAAATCTCTACTCCTCTAATAGCATCGCTCCTGGCGTGATAACTAAGTAAACGGCGATGGGTGCGGGAGGCACCTTAACCTAAGAAGCCATCACTGCTAATTAAACTTGTGATGATGATATAATTGGAGCTTGGGCTTGTTTCATGCCCCCTAGTATGCCTAATAAGTAGTCCATAGCCACCTGAAACTCTAGTTCCATAGTTGGCCAAGGTGGGGGCTGGGTTGGTCCCGACCCCACTGCTTGTTGAGAAACAGGATTTGGTTGTGGATCCACAACTGGATCATGCGTCATATATTTGGCATGATCGTGAGATGGTGTTGCAGATCATGTACGACCTTAGGGTCACCCTCTACCCTACTTAGGGCTCTATCTGTTGACTAGAGAGCGTTACCCTCAGTCGTCACACCGTGCATACGAGCCATCTTACAAAAGAGTGAAATAAGTAAGATTCTTGAAACGGAATAAGAAAGTTAATGCATGATAAAGAACTAAACAAAGAATCTTCCTAAATATGTCCTATAATATCTCAAAGATAGGATACAAAAGACTTTGCACCGATCTGTAGGACTCTACTGGACATTAACTTCGCACCAATGAAACCAACAAACCTGGAGCTCTGGTACCAACTTTGTAACGACCCAAACACTCTATTCATGATGACAACTACCAGGACCCACTCGTATGTAAGACAACCCATATCCTGAAACGACAAGTAACGAGCATGTTTGGAAAAAATGTACAATAATGGAAAAACAAACAACATAATAGAGAAATAATAATGAACAGAAGAATGACATAAACATATACAATAATACATGATCCAATCCCACAATTTGGTGGATGAAGGTACAACCAACTAAAATGAGTACAAGTTAAAAAAAATAACAAAATAAGCACATACTTGTCTCGAATACAAAAGACTTAGCAAAAAACTATATATACATATGGAAATGAGTTAACTAGGATGCCATCATCTCACCTTCTATCTCCAAAAGCTCTCCCTACTGCACAGAAATCAACATTGTTGGATGGCGCTAAGATTTGCATTTAGAATAACAAATGTAGAGTCTAGTATGAGTACCAAATCAACTAGTACCTAGTAGGCATCATAGGTTGACTAAGCTTGGAAAGAAAATACATAATGAAAAGCGGAGAAGTAAATGGTAGTTAAAGGTCATATAAATTGAATAGTAATGATAAGTCTAATTATACACATCAATAATCTAGAAAGAGAAGACTGATAAGCTAAAAATGTTATTTATAACCCAATTGGACTCTCATAAGCCTAGAAGATACACTCGTGCATAATTGAAAGGTAAATAACCCAAATGGATCCCATAAGCCTGATGAGTGCATAGAACAGCTAAAGAAATTTCTAGTTTTGACTAAGTGTAATCGGAATTGAAACAACTAATCCAGACTATAATTGTGGCGAAGGAACCCCAAAGAATCTAATAGAACCAAGGCGTTAGGACTAAAACCCGACTAATAGAAGTGTTCTCGAACTTAAACTATGACTAGTAAAATTACACCAAAACTCAAACCATGGTAGTAGACCTCGAAGGACTCTAATATTACATGTTCATCATCATGCAGGAACCAATCAGAGAATGAAATCTACCTCAAAGTCACAAAGGGCCCATTGCAGCTCGAAGCCTCTAACATGATGTCACGACCCGGGATCACCCCCTAGTCGTAACCGGCGTACTCGACCTCGAAGAGGTCTAATACAAGCCTCTTAGCACTCATTCATCACATAGACACTAAAACCATAAGGAATTAAAAACTTTCTTTACCAAGAAAACATTTCATTAAAAAAAAAACAATAGCAAGCGGAAGACTTTCTAGACTTTATACATGATGTCTCAAAACCATCTAATACTTTAGAGTACAAAATTCGGGACCAATCTCATACA
>NC_064282.1:32109625-32332741 GCF_019186545.1 Solanum stenotomum
AAAAATCCAAGCAATCACCAATACTTCACTCATAAGGCTTACCACCCTTAATTCACCCATTATCAACAATTAATCATGAATAAACATTAAACAACACAAGAGATATCAATACAATTCACTTTACACATAATTCCATCAACTTTGAATTTATAGAAATAGACCCACTTCATAAACACATTTTGGGGTTTTGTAGAATACAAGGATTCATGGAGTTTTTCATCTTAAAACATCAAATAAACATGAATAATATCATAACTTATCATTTGAAATCGTTTCATTGAAGAACCCATGAGTTTGAGTAGAAATTAGGTTTTTTCCCAAACTTTGGAAAAGTTGAAAACCATTTGAAATTGGCTCTAGGGTGATAGCTTGCCCTAGATAAAGAACTCTCATACCTTTACTAAGATTTCCCAAGAAATTTGATGAAGAAAACGTCTTGCATCCACAACCCTAGCTCCCACTTCTTCTTCTTCTTCTTCTCTTCTTTCTCTCTTCTTCTCTTCTTCACTCAAGAACCTTAACTCTTACTCTTTTAAAATTGAACAAAAATGATCCACAATCAGCCTAACACAACCATATAACCTCAAAAGAAATGATTTGTGAAAAGACCAAAATGCCCTTAAATTTTCGGACGGACTCCCTGCCAACTGCCCAACTTTCAAAGGGCATAACTCGCTCATACGAACTCGGAATTGAGCAAACTCGGTGGTGTTGGAAAGAACGTTCCAAGGGCTTTCCAAACATAACTGGAACTACTCCTGGATCATCCTGAGCTAGTAGTTATGACTGCTCAAATTTGGCCAAAAACTTACTGATTTCCACACTTGGCCGAATTTCCAGATTCTGAATTTTTTTCCAAAAATGACTACTTCCAATTTCAAGCTTCTTCATATTCATTTTAAATTGTCGGATGTTACACATGATCCAATGTAATAAATAAGGCCGAAAAACACAATTGAAACATGTCCCGGCCGTAGTATATGAAGTTATGGATGAAATTCTAGCAAGAGCGGAGTTGTTATCAAGATAAGGATCCATGCTATTAGACTCAAGTTTGCCACATTAGTCTACAAAGAGCTAGAATCATCTTAAATGACGTTAGAGGATTTATAAGGCATAATAGCTCTGATCGTTGTGATGCTAACAAATAAACAATCACAATGTCAATACAGAAGACTTGAAACCTAATTCACAACAATTGAATACGTAACTAAAAATGAGTCCAAAATAATATTATTAAACCCGCATTAGGAGGTAAACAATTATCAGTTTTTTACTACATATGCATACTTTACCTTCAGTGAAGTTACTTTCAGTTTATTCATTCAGTTCAGATATTCATTTCATTCTGACTTATTACATACCGTACATTTCATATACTGATGTCTTCGATGTTGCAACATTTTATGATGCAGATATGGGTGTTCGGGATCATCAAGGCGCTTCATTGAGATCATTACCTCATCCGCTTTGGTGAGACCTCCTTACTTTTGGAGGAATCCATTTAGTTATGCATTTCAGTATTAGTAGACATTTAGTTCTTTATTTAGGTAGTTGTCGGTCTTGTCCCTGAACCTATCTTCAATTAGTAGAGGCTTCATAGATAGGCAATTCAGGGAATCAATTCAGTCTTCAATATCAGATGTTTTAAAAATATTTACCATCCATGATTTCAGAGATGATTTCCAGGCGTTCAGTATAAAAGAATCTTAAATGTTTTACATGTTTCCTTTACCCTTAAAGCTTTCGCGTGTATATTTACTCTTCCGTTCAGTAGTCAGTCAGGCCAAGGATTTGCTTAGGACTAGCAATGGTTTTCGAGTGCAGTCCACGTCCAGGGTGTAGGCTTGGGGCATGACAATACTATTATCCGACAGTTATATACTTTGCCAATTATTATGAAATAGGAAATCTTATAATAATTGAAGGGTAATCTTTACATCATTAATCCTTGTACCAAACGACCCCTAAATAACTAGTTTAGGTCATCCTTTCACTGTTAGATTGAAACTTGTGTAGAAACGTTGGTTGCAAGAAGTAGGTATTTCTTATAGGATTAACGGATTGAGGTCTCAAAGTTTAGTATACCATTTAGTTGTTTTATATTTCCTTTTTGTGTCTATCTATCTATCTGAGGCGGCTTAAACATATCAGTGACCTAAAGATAAAATTGAATAGCGGCCTTAAATTTTAATTTTTTTAATGAAGTTTATGATAGTCATTCTATTAATCTTTTTTGAGACATAATATTCTAGATTTGTCAAACTTATATATGTTTTCCTCTCATATGATACCCAATATTGAAAATGATGCCCCTAAAATTTGGGGGCTTTAGGTTTGTAGAGCCACCATGCTATCCATCTGTCTTTACTCTATTACCTTAAATTTTGGCATTTGTAATTCGTGATTTGAAATAAATCAATATTCAACTTTTATACTAATAAGGATTTATTTTTTCTAAATAATGCTATGGAATTGTTTTTCTTGTTGAATAGTGTAGAGTGGTTGGTGCTTGGTCATTGCGTATGGCCATATCTGATTGACTGATGTTGTTTAAAACCATCTCATCAATCACTATTTATTCATAGCTGTGACATCATATGTATTTCCTCATCACAATAAATTGTCATATAGTATACTGTAGTACCAATGACAAAATTATTTTTTCTAATCTTCTTCACAATCATAATCATATCTGATACATTGTACTTCCCACATGGCCCGATAGCTCACCACACAAAAATAGTCTATTTGTGAAGTGACAATCGAAAGGTAATCAAATTAATATTACAGCTAACCCTTGATGTGCCAATTAGCAAAACAACAACGGAGCGTGTGGGTATATATATTCGTGGGTTTTTTTAAATAGTTTTTAAATTTTAATTTTTCATATGACATATTTAAGATTACAAATTTGATGTACATAGATATATCTTTGAGTTAAGATTAAAAAATTCAAAAATCTTGTTTATTTCCGTCAACTCTGTATCAAGTCAAAATAAGTCAAACAAATTAAAACATGGAATATATATACACTGTTGGTGTATAGTTTTAATCTTTAATTTGTTAGATTAGAGGAAAAGGAATATTATGAAAAAATTAATTAACTTTACTGTACATAGGTAAAGCCTACTAGTAAGGTGAAAAGGATAGAAATTCATTATTCGTACGTGGAAATCCAGAAAGTGTTGTTCCATGTGTTAAGGATTTTGTCCTATTTTTTTAGCACAAAAATTAAAGTATTATTATAAATGTTTTAACTTTTCTTGAAAGAAAAAATATAATTTTATTTCATATTTGGTTTTTTTTTCCTCGGAGGAAACGTATGAAATTCTGTAAATTGTTTTACTTATATAGGTCAATTGGTCAAGCCATATAATAATATATGTTTCTTTTAGTATGGTTTTATGTATTGTATAATTTATTAATTACCATATGATTTGCTATCAAACTATGCACTTATAAAAGTGTACTTTCATTTTATAATTTTTTTTTTATGAAATAATATGTAGGTCGAACTGATTGTTATTTTGCCTCATCATGGTTAATGGAGTCTTAATTTCTAGGTTTGAACTCTTTTTCTTTTTACCCCTTTTCCTAAAGGAGCTTTCACTTTTTTGCTCATTTGGTGATTCGAACTTATAATCTTAAAGTTGAAAGTGAGGATGGTGATCATCGGGCAAACCCCTCGTATTAGATTTGAACTCCTTGATCGGTTTTGGTCGAACAATGCATACATACACAGTATACTAACAATATTCATAATATTTGATATGATTACATTCACCTTTTTCTTGATTTAGATGGTGTATATAGGTAAAATATTCACTATTAATTGAATATATAGGAAAAATTACAAAAGTATACTACTTAAGACTTCTATTAACAAAATATCAATATATTATATTTAATTACAAACTAAGTTTTTAAATTACATACATAACAAAACATTTAATTTTTTATTTTACTTAAAAAAAAATTACCGAATTTTCTCTCTCTGACTCTTAGTAGTTTGTGCCATATTATGTGGAGTGTAATTAGGTATTTAATTTTTCCATATATTCTCTCTCATTAAACAGACCCACATCCACATGTTTGTTTATTCCTCTTTTATTTCCTTTTTTATGTTTTGTAGTAATTTATTGGGATTTCTTTTATATAAAGATTTGTGGTAGCAATAAAGTTGTTACAGTACTATAATTGAGGTATAGTTCCAAGAAATATTACAAATCCCTTTTCACACGTTTCATTATTTTTTTATTTTCCTTTTTACGTTTTGTAGTCATTTTCTCTGTCCATATTGATTTATTCCTTTTATTTAAAGATTTTTATGATACCAATAAAATTAGTACAATTATCTATAACTGAGTTATTTCCAAGATATATTAGGATTCCTTTTTTCAGCGGTATATTGAGATAACCCTTCAATTTTATTCATCCATATCTCTTAAACCTTACATCTTCTTCACTTAATCGCTTGTCATTCCAATTAACCAGAGGCCTCACCATAATTTCTAACGCCTAACCATTCATCTTCTTCTTATCAGATTCTAACGCCTAACAATTTTTTTACTTGAACAGAATATGTTAATTTTGGTAATAGTCCAAACCAAATTATTAACTTTTTATAGTTTTTTTTACAATTCATCGTTATAGGTTGGTATATAATTCAAACATTTGAATTACTTTATACAACCATTATTATGTCAATTGGTTTTAGTATTACTCAAATGTTATACCAAATCTGTTTTATTTGTGCAATTTGTTTTCATTCAATGTTTTAGTTTGCTATATATACCATTAAGTTTACCAAGTTTTGTGTAGTTTTTATTATAAGTAAATCATTTTTTTACATTAACAGAGTGAGTTTTTTTTCTGGTATCATTCAAATCATGATTTTAACTTTAAGTAGTTTTTTCAAATTTATTGTCTTAGGTTGCAATATAATGCAAACATATGATCCCTACATACGACCATTATTATGTTCCTATATGTTTACCAATTTTCGTTCCTATTTTATCGTAAGTTCACCAAATTTTTCCTTTAACAGATTGTATTTATTTTGGTTCCAGATTAAACCAATGTATTAACACACATCATTTTTTCAATAGTCCTATATTTTTTCAAATAATTGGTTTAATCAACTTTTTACATTAACATAGTCTATTATTTTTGATAACCAAGTTCTTCACATTAACTAGTTTTTAATTATTTTTATTTTAGGCTAGAATTATACCAACCTCACTTGCTCATTCACAACACGATTATTAAATGAGTTCATGATAGCCATTAATAACAATTACGAATTCAATAATATTAATAAGATACCAAATAGTAATCAACTTTCAAATAAGGCTTCATTGAGTTCAACTATATAATCAAATAAATGAGTTCAATCGCATAACTGTCACACCCCAAACTCGAAGGGCACAACTGGCTCCTAATGCCAGAAAATAGGCTCGAGCCGACCCTGCCTAACCATTTGCTACTAGCGCATGGCAGCCACACGTAACCAAGAAAACCACCAAGCATATATCGGCTTAAAATTAAGTCCTCGGCCGGCAAGACCCCTGTCAACAAATCTATAAAAGAAACAACTACTCCCAAGAGTTCATTTAAAGAAATAACCAACTAGCACAAAAGTCCTGATTGGGCCATCGAGGCCACCATGATCTCTACAGTGAAATTGAAAGCAGATATATATCAATACAATACCTCAAACAACTAACAAGCAGTAGCAAACCAACAAACTAGGCCAGCATGGCCATAACGTAGCTGTACACCCCACACACTAGTCTGCAAGCCCTTAAGAGTAGTAAAGATTGGTGGGACAGGGCCCCAGCCTACCCATAAAAATATATACAATAAAAGCTAACAAACCTCCACACTCTGGCAGCTCCGAAGGAAAGGGCTGGCCAACCTTATAGAATTCAATCCTGCTGCTGAGGAGGTCTACTTGGATGTCTGTCGGGACCTGCATGCATGAATGCAGCGCCCCCAGGTAATGGGGCGTCAGTACAAAATAGTGTACAGAGTATGAAAGGTTGTAGACTAAATGAGCACGTATCATAATATATCAAAAACAATCAGGTGAGGAAATCAAATTTAGATAAGCATGCCAACCCACTACTGAATCTAATAAAATGCAATAATGATCAAACATCAACCTAACCAAGCCCCCATAAGCCCGGTAGGAACAAACAACATATCACCTACTTAGGCCTCCATAAGCCTAGAAGGTGCCAAATCAATCTACATAACCTTATCGGTATTCCCTTGTCTTTGTAAGAAGTCACATAGCCCTTTTTGGCAACGATATAGCCCCGTAGGCAGCACATAGCCCTATTAGGTAACATCATAGCTCTGTGGGCGGCACGTAGCCCTCTTTTGCATCACATAGCCCTGTAGGCAATACATAGCCCTCTTTGGCGTCAAAATAGCCCCGTAGGCAACACATAGCCCTTTTTGGCAATAACATAGTCCTATTAGACAACATCATAGGCCCCCATAGGCAGATCATAGCTCAACAACTAACCACAATAGCCCCAAGGGCGACAACAAACAATTAAATAGGCTGAAGGCGAGCAATTTAGCTATAAACAATATATATATATGAATAATCTCCAAGTCCTTCTTAACTTAGGGTCTTTCTTAATAGATCGTGAGTCCTTAAAATGAGGGGTTATAACTACCCAATCAGCCAACCACTCACAATTACATCTACAGTTTCACCAACGTTAACTACATCTAAGGAAACATGTCAAACAAAGGGAATAACCTTAACATACCTTTCCAATGAACGCTCGAAAGACCGTAGTTCCTTCAGGAAATTGTTCCTTATGTCCTAAGCTTCGCAAACACTATATATACACAGCTGGTACGCACCTATAAACAGTTTATAATTAATCTTATATCGGCAGATTTGCCATATTGCCCCAACTTGTCGAAACGTCCGTAGAAATTCATAAAAACAATCATAAAAGAGTCCCGAGATGATTGCCTTAGTTAACCAAGTTAAAATCTTGAAGAAACACCAATAGTTACAAATTTATATCTTCAAAAACCAGCTCCAAACGCATCAAATAGAATGCAAAAACGATTGCCACGTGTAGGGATTACGTTTCTAGGCATGGGGGTAATGTTTAATGGTAGAAATCATCAAAACTAACCTTCATCATGTTAGGACTCCATAGGAACCCTCTCCTAAGATTTTATTCTGGTTTTGGAACTGAAATGAACTGTTTCCATGGTTAAAAACGTTAAATAGCCGACATACCATATTTCTTTACCCGACCCGAATTCTGCCCTGGCAGTCCCTAGTAAAACCCTCATAACTTTTTACTCGAATGTCCGTTTGATACAGGGTTTTATGCGTTGCAAACTAGACTCGTAGGCCTTCGATTTAATGGGTAATAGGGCTTCTAACTCTTTATATATTGGGAGAAAACATCCAATACATTTGACCCAAATTTCAAAGAAATCTTTAAAAAGGAACTTACGATAACTTTCGCCAACTTTTATTTTGCCACTTACTTAACTTCAAAACTTGAGATAAAACCCTTGAACACTTAAAATATGACATACCACATCCTTTTTAATTTATTACTCACCCTCT
This sequence comes from Solanum stenotomum, assembly GCF_019186545.1. Classification (NCBI taxonomy): domain Eukaryota; kingdom Viridiplantae; phylum Streptophyta; class Magnoliopsida; order Solanales; family Solanaceae; genus Solanum; species Solanum stenotomum. Next base: position 32,117,241 of record NC_064282.1, read on the forward strand.
TTGTCTTTCCACGAAGGTACGAGTTAATTTAGACGTTTTGGAAAAGTCGGGGTGTTACAATAACTTTTTGCAAAGTAAAAATAACCATAAAAATACTATAACGCTAATTCTTATGTGATTTTTTGGGCAAGTCTTCTTGTTATGCCCAGATAAATCGCATTCACTAGTGGTGACTTTTCTTTTCTTCCCCTTTCTTTCGGTGAATTCCCTTTTGCGATCATTTTTTTGTGGTCTGCTTAGCTGCTTTCTTGCAATTGGTGGTAACATTACCTTTTTCAAAACATGTGATGGAACATCCCAAGTGCTTTCGCAAGGCAAGGGTTCTATTGATATAGCATATATATCCTGATAATCCTTATTGTTGTAATAAGTTGAATAGTAGTCATCGCGATATTTATTCCTATATCTGATAACAGCAATTGCATGACTACAAGGGATCTCATCATGTTGAAATCTGCCACAACGACACATACCAGTATTTAGACATACTGTAAACCTCTTTGCACCATCTATAACTGTATGAAGGTATTCTATTGATGAGCATACCTTAAATTTAAAACATACATTATCAATAATAATACCAAAACATACTATGTATAATATAGTATTGTTAATACTTACTATGTATTGAATTACAAACTCTTAATAATTTGCTTACTACATCCATATATTTAAACATCTTGGTAGTTACATTGGTAATTGATGGCACACAACTAAGTTTTGTTTTTGATACACTCTAGTAAGTAAGTAACTTTTTCACCAATTACTGTACTAATAATAAATTGGCATACATGTGGTAATTCACACTAACAGGTATACCAAATAATTTATTATACCAATAAACATATCATAAGTATTCTGACCTTTAAGGTATTACAATTTAGACCAAAAAATACATCAACAAATACCACCAATTCATAGAATCAACTATTCGAGCATAAGTACCAGATCACATACCAATCAACATATTATCAATTTTTCAATTTATTATATATACCAGTTTAGATAATTAAAATACACCAAAAATGTACCAATATATTATCAATTTTTCAATTTATTATATACACCAATTCAGATAATCAAAATAAACCAAACAATGTACCAAAATATTATTTTATTGTTGTATTTTATATACCAAATAATACAACAAAATACACATATACATGCACCTACAATCTTACTTGCAGTTGGTATGTGTAACACCATATCACATATCAAAAGTAACTATTGATACAATCTATTAACATACTCCATTCAACATACCAATTTAAACACATAATTTATGATGTTATTTTAAGTTGTTGCATTAATCAATTAAACCTAAAATTTTTTTAAAAAAATCTTATTCGACACATCAGATTACAATAAAAATCATATGAAGTTGTTGTAATTACACCAAAATCGTTAACATAAAACAACGAATCAATACCAAAAGAATAAAAATCCAGCTGTTGTGAAAAACTCAATATTATTCCACAAACAATTGATAAATTTTAATATTTATTTAATAATGAAACCAGCATATTGATGCTCCAGAACATCAAACAAATCATATGAATTTACATTCCACCAAAATCGACAAAATAAACCAAAAGAATAACTACAAAAAAGATTAAAATCGATATGTTGTGAAAAATCAAATACAACCACGAAAAAACCCACCATATGAACTACTTTTTATCAATTACCTGATGAGTCTTATCGCCCGCTGTGTTGAATTAGAATTGAAAAATTATTGGTATGCATTTTGGATCGTCAAACTTAGTAGAGAAGAAGAGTTTTATTTTTGTATGAAACCTCTCTTCATGGGAGATAATATAACAAATTGGAGTAAATCAAGGAAAGTAAAATAATTGGAGAAATTTAAGGGATACGTGATATTTGTGGTTGACTTGGTAAACGTTTTTAAAAAAATATATAAATTCTAGTTTTGAAAAAAATATATTGTTATATAATTGAAAAAAAAGTATTGCTATATTGATGTAATTAAAGAGTTTAAGTTGTATATTTAAGTTTTTTTCCCTATATTAAAATATAAACACCCTTAGTCATAACAGAGGTTGATAATCCAGTGATAAGTATGCTCATTTAAGTCTGAATTTGTGATTCGATCCTCACTACTTTCATAAATTTCTGACTCTGACGCTGAGCAGGATCCTTAGAGTTCATTGCATCCCACCACTGTGAGTGTGAAAGGGAAAGAGAAAGAGAAAGCAGATGATTCTTGAGAGCTGAGCTGGGGAATAATTATATATGTGATTCCATTCGATGTTATACTTAAAACATTGGTGTTACTTGTCTATTGTTAGAAAAAAACTTACATACTATGATTGTGATTAGAGCTTATAAAATTAGCAAAACCTGTCAGCCTAGTTTACAGTAGGTACTCTACATATAAAATTTGGAATTAACATGACATATCATAAACAATGATTGAATGAATATAGTTGCAGTGGGCAAGCATATTGTTTTTTATAAAAGCAATGAACATGCATGTCTTATATTTTAAAAATAAGATATCCTTATTTTCCTACTTTAAGCAGTATAATTCTGAAAAAAAGGTTACTTAGTTTAGCTAATGAAATGACTTTAGATTAGAAGAAACCCAAATAAATAAATAAATAAATTATTGCTTCATAATATAAAAACAGAAAGACATAAAAGATTGAAGAAAAATGAAAGGCGAGCTGCTAATTAACTAGTAGGGTTCACACACTAATTGGAGGAGTGCAAAAACAGAGAAAAAAAATAATAGGCTTTATCCATTTGCTATTAGGAGAGGTGAATGGAAGGAATAGAGGGTCCAGTTTACTTTTGTGGTGTGCTCATATTTTATACTTTTGAAATAATAATGTCCTATATGTATATAATATAATATATAGTGTCATGGTGATATTTTATAGTGCAACCACTACTACTACATACATTGTGTCACGTGAAATTATAAACTTCTTTAAAAGAAAAAAGAAGCAAACATAAAGGTTACTCTAATTATGTTTCTATTCTAATCAATCAAAAGGCACAAGTAGGCAAAGACTACATGTTCCCTCCTCAATTTATAGTAATTTTTATGATTCTTATATACTATTATAATTAAGAAATTACAGGAACAAGTTATCTCAAAATTATGATATTGATATTATAATACGAGAATTAAATAATATATAATGATATTATTAAGTGAATATACTTTTATCAGATAAAAAATGGAACATATTAAATATAATATATGTTTGGTTTAAATCTAATAAATTGAGATATCTATTCAATATCCATTTTCAATTTTATCCTTGTCTTTCTTTAAAATGGAGGAATAGGTTGAAAAAGTGAAGATGTGTCACTTTGTTTTTTGTTTTATAATGGACTTACTTAACCCAATTGATTGTGCCACATACAAGGTGTGGTATAACAGTAATAAACATCATAATTGTGATATAAATAGTCCCAATATAGTTAATCTCACAATTAGAAATTATACCAATAATAGAATAAAATGATTTCACACTTTATCCCAAAATTATATAGAGAAGATTATAAGAGATTTCTGGTCCACCATAAAAAAAAAAGACCCCTAATTATCAGGTTAGCTTAGGCCATAATTATTTGGATTTAACAAATATCTTAATTTTAATTATTCAGTTTTCAATAATTAAATACGTTTGTTATTAAGTATTAATAATTCATATTTTAATCATGCATTAAAACTACTTAACAGGTCCGATCAGAATGATTAAGTCTTTTACAAAAGTTAAAATTCATCAATTTCATTCATTTACTGCTAATCATTATCACCCACTATTATCAAATGTCATTGTTGTCGTGCACCATTGTCATTACCATTCCTATCAACTTCAACCACAATTACCACCGCTACAAATCACTACAATTAACTGTGATCATTGTGCGCTAGCCACCATTTATAATCTCCACCTTCAATTACTATTACCATAATTAAAACCAAAAATCACCAATATATATTGTCAACACTATCATTATTTGATATCACCATTAGTTATGATCACTATTATGGATCACAATTATCGACCGTCACAACTAACTACCACCATCAACCACTGGTGTCAACCAATGGCGGAGTCACCTTACAATTAGGGGGTTTATTCGAAAATTATACGATTTATACATGCTTAAAATAATTTTTTAGGTATATATAGTAGATGTCGAACCTCCTTCGGCTACTTCGTGTGCCTATTTTTTCATATTATGAGCCCCTTATTGAAAATTCTGACTCCGCCACTGGTGTCAACAACTAATACCACTCGTTTTTACCATCAACACCACCAGGGGCGGACCCACGAGGGTTCCAAAGGGTTCACCCGAACCCCCTCGGTAAAAAATTACACCGTATATATAAGGTAAATTTTTTGTACATATATGAATATATATATATATATATATATATATTTGAACCCCCTTAAAGACAGAGAGAAATTGATAGCCCAGCGGTAGGTCCCTTGACATTAAGTTGCATGCCGAGGGTTCGAATCCCTATTCGAGCGTTTTTTTTCCTTTTTTAGTTTCAGTTTTTTTTTTAATTTTCAGTTCCGTTTTTCGCAGTTTTTTTTTTTTATTATTTTATAAAACATGCTAAAAGTGTGGTTTTAAACCCAAAAAAATTCAAGGGTCCGCCACTAAAACTATATAATACTACTTTCTTGAAATTTTGTTTTGTTGACTTATTTACACGTTTATACTTTTATTTTTCGAACTCACTGAACGAAAATCCTGGGTCCGCTTCTGAACACCACCATTAGCCAATACCATCCTCAACTGATACCCACAACCATCACATCACCACACAAATTTTATGTATTCAGATATTAAAAAAAAAATAAACACTCTTAATTATTTAATATTTATATTTTAATATACAAAAAAAATAATTTATATTTTAATGCAAAGTCTAATTAACTTTGAAATGTATATTTAGATTCAAATATCTAAATCTTAATACATATCTTAATATTTAAATGTATATTTAAATATATATGTCTTAATCTTAAGAAAAATAAATGAAATATATTAACCGGCCATAACCATGAGGACTTTATAAAATAAAAAGAAAATTTAGAGGGAGAAGAAAAAATGGGGGTAAATGTAGTAGCTGGCTAGCTACAGTACATAGATAAATAGTGTGTGTGCCCGATTAAAAATATTTATTGGTTAAGACATAAATGTCAAAAACACACATAAATTATACTTTTTTTTTAGATTTATACCTAAATTATTGAGAGTGTGAGTTTCATACCTAAACTATCACTTTTTAGTTTGAGAAACACACCCCTCTCTTTTATACCACTTTCATCATGGTGTGTGTAATACACCGTCTTTTATTTTAAAAAATTGTCACATCGCACTCCACATGGACAAGACATTCAACCTTGACAAAAATTAAATAAATTATTAGTATTAGTTAAAAATAAAAACTAAAAAATTATTATCCAAAAAAATAATATTTCTTTTATAAAATAAAATGTAAATTTTTTTTTCTTACCCCACTCCATCACTTCCTCTCATTGCACCCCGCACCCCCAACCCCCGGCCATTTTTTTTTGTTTAAATTTCTTTCATAAAAAGATTTAATTTTNCCCCCCCCCCCCCCCCCCCCCACAAATACTAATTTAGATATTATTTTATTTTCTTTAAAAAATAATTCTACCCACCCCACTTAACCCTTCGCTTCCAATTTTTTTTTCTTATTTTTTGTTAGATATATACATATCGAAAATATTTTTTACTTGCCGCCGCAAGATTTTTATAATTTTTTATTTATTTATGTTATATTCGGTACACTAGTAGAATTTTTTTTCTAAAAATATATGTACGTACATATCTAACACAAAATGAGAAAAATGTAAAAAAAAAATAAAATTAGGTGCGGAGGGCTAAATAGGATGGAGTAAAATTTTTATTTTTTAAAAAATAATATCAATTTTTTTTGGGGGGTGGGATGTGTGGGTGGTTTTTTTTGGGAGGGGGGAGTATGAATTTTTTAAAAATATTTTATAAAATATATTTTTTTTTAAAAAAAGGATGGGGGATTGTGGGGGGTACGTGGAGGAGGTGGTGGAGTGAGGTAAGAAAAATAATCTAAATTTTATTTTTTTAAAAAAATATTTTTTTTATGGATATTCATACTTTAATCTTTAATTTTTAATTAATATTAATAGTTTATTATTTAATTTTTGTCAAGGTGAAATATTTTATCTATGTGGAATATCATGTGTTAAGATTTTTCAAATAAAAGAGAGAGTGCATTACACACACCACTTAGGTGTGTTTCTCAAACTAAAAAGTGATAGTTTAGGTATGAAACTCATACTCTCAATAGTTTAGGTATGAAACTAAAAAAAAGATAATTTAAGTGTGTTTTTGACACTTATCTCATTGGTTAACACTAAATTAATCTACTTGATATTTATTCATTAAAAATCAAACTACCCTTGCAAGAGAAAAATCATTTAGCTATTTTTCATTAATCTACCCTTATAACAGAAAATCGTCAATTATTTTTCATTTATTTCGAAATCGTAAACTGCGAAATCAACTTTATCTATAAATCTAGTAGTGTTGTGTCCTCTAATCTCAATGTTATCTCTTTTAATTAATAATAATTACACTTGAAAGTTGTTGCCTCAAAGTGCTGTCTGTGGTGAATATGGTAGTTTTTCCACAATTGTAGTGGTCCATGAATATCTATAAGTAGGAGCCACAATCTACTGTTGATAAAAAGAAACATAAATATATGAAAATATTAATTAGAGGGGAAAGGGATATTTGGACAATGAATTATATTAGAATATTTCTACCAACGTGGGTTGTGGTGCAGTGGTAAGACAGTTTCATCCTTTCGAATTTAAACCCTAAATATAGAAAAAATCATGTTAGAAACGTCACCCCAAATCGGGACTTCAATGCAAAAAATATTAGAAAATTTCTATCATGTCATTGTATTCTTCATAAGTTCATCTTTATTTCTACGAAATTTTCTTCTTTTATCGGAAGTGCATGCACCGCTCTGGCATAATTTTATCTCAGATCCTCATTATATTTTTAAAGATATCTTCAATCTATATTCTATATCATTATTAGCCAGGTACATATGTGAGGTTAATCCCAATTTTCAATGGAATAACTAGTAAATTGTCCAAAAGTCTTGAATAATACTCTTTTTGGTCCATATTAAGTGATTTTGTTAGCTTGGACATATGCGCTCATTACAAAATCTACTTACTCCTAGAAAGTAAAAAGTATTTTTACTAAATTTACCTTTAATTAAATAGTACCTATATAGTTTCTTGGTTACATGAAATTCAGTTATCTAAATAATATAGGTAAATTTGAAAGAAAACATTTCTTCCGTCCATTTTTATTTATTCAGTATTGATTTGAAAAACGTCTTTAATGCTAAAACAAATAGAATGGCAATCTTACTATATCTCCTTTTGAATATAAAAAATTCAATATTTTGAAAAATGACTATAGTTAATAATAAAAGTAAATTAGCTACTAAGTATAAATTGTATCTTGATTTTCTAAATTGGACCAATAAAAGTGGACATTTATATTTAATATAATTAAAAGATAAAAGTAGACGAAAGGAGTAATTAACATGTTCTTCATTTATATTTAATATACAAGGTAGGGATCATGCCTAACCCCACCCTGAAGGTGACTTTTGATTAAAAAAAAAAAACCTTCTTCATTACGTGACACACCACTTATTTTGAACTAAATCATTTTTTAAAAAAAGAAGATAAAAACACCACTTAATGTGAACTCGAGGGAGTAGTACTTTATATTTCTGTCTCTAAGGGCATCTCCAATCCAAACACCAAATTTTACATCAAATTTGGTGTCAGCACTATTCTTTGTTTAATCAACTCCAACCCATTGCACCAAATTTTACACCAAAAATAAATATTTTTCTCTCTCTTTATTATTATATTATTATTTTTTATTTCATTTATATTTTCTTATTTCATAAAACAAATTCTTTCTAAAACATTCACCATATATAATTCATATTATTTCCTTTTATAATCGTTTAATATAAAATTATTTTATACCATAATTTTTTAAATAATATAAATTGCTAGTAAATATTATACATAATAATGGATAATACAAATAAAAGTGAAATCATTAATGAAATACAATTAAATAAAGTATTGATGTATACTTTATTATATCCCATACAATTCATATTTTAATAGTATTGATGGATTCGGAAAGAATCTGTCAGATTATTAAGTTATTGTTGTAATTTTTTTAAATTAGTATGTTTTGTTGTATTTTTAAAAATTACTATGTATTTTATATTTCAATTTTGATGTATGTCAATTACTACTTTGTTGAATGTTTATTATTTTCGGTTATTTTTAAGTACATTGTATTATTTGTTTAAAAAACTATATGTTTGCATTTTTAATTTTTGTGAAGGTTAATTGTAGTTATATCCAATTATAATTTATAGTACAATTAACATAAATTTAATTTTAAAAAAAAGTCATATATAGAAAAGTTAATTTATAAAAAAACTAAATTTTATATCTAAAATTAATATTATAAAAATGTTACATAAAAAATAATTAAATATACAAGAGATTTAATTAAAACATACAATTTATATAATGTTTAATTAAAAATTTGTATGATGAAATAATATTAAAATATTTAAAAAGTGAATTGGTGTGATGAATAGTGTTACACCAAATTTGGTGTAACACTATTCACACACCAAATTTGGTGTAAAATTGGGGTGGGTTGGAGCTCAAAACAACCAAATTTTACACCAAATTTAGGATTTGATGTAAAATTTGGTGTAGAGTTGGAGATGGTCTAACGGCTCTTACAATTAATCAGTCTCTAGTTTGTTGATTGCTATAGTGCATGTAGTCCCTAATGGCATGCATCGCTGATAAAAAAAATTCAAATTGAATTTTCAGGATTGTTATTGATGAAAAATTAGAGGGGCCTAAACTCATATGGACCTAACGCCCATATTTATTAAGACAAACAAAAATCGAAATAAAAAATAAATTAGACATAAAACATATCCTATCTCTATAAACATGTCCTTTCGTCTAGGGTTTTCTAATCTAGCTTCCCACCATTACCGCCTTCACCCCAAAACACCTGAGAAACTGTTCCCTTACTAGGAGAACAATAAATTTCGCCTCCTCATGTTATAGGTCATTAACATTGAGTTCTTCTCCTTGTGTCCTTCTTCATCAACTAACAAGAGTTAGTATATTCCACTTTCCCTACCTTCATATTCATGTGCATACTTCTGTTGACCATACTCCCTTGCAATTGTGTTCACTGGTTCGGTGGTCGTTGCTTCTTGTGTGTAGCTTCACGATCTAGTCTAATGGAAGAATGCTTAATCATTAGGTTGGTGATTTCTGCTTCCTTTTCTCATTTATTGCCCATTTTCTGATTTCGTTTGCCTCTGTTCCCTTGCAGTTGGTGCTTGAATGGAGTGCATGAGTAGCTTCATTCCACTTCCTCAATAGTGATTAAAGCTTTTTCCAAGCTAAAGTGTCTCCATTTGATCAAGATCTTCCACTTTTGCCAAGTCCTTTTTGATGGCTCAAAGTAGCCTAGGTTAGATAGCATTTAACATTTCTTGATACCCTTATGTTTTTGTAAATGATGTACTTGTGAAAAAACTATGTTATGGCCTCCCTCCCCCATTATCTCTTTATTAGTGAAAACCTTAGATATGAGTTGTTTAATTTGTCACGGTTTATGATTATCCTACCTTTCGCCTCCATGCTATGAAAATCTGTTAATATGCGATTTTTTTTCTATAGTTATATTTTCCAAGTAGTCTGCAAGTTGATTCTCTTCCCTCATTATATGTTGGAACCTGTGTTGCTAGCCTTGTAAACATTCTCTGATTTTTTCAACTGTTTCATTTATTATCCACGGACATGCCACTTTCCTTCTAGCACTTTGATTAATACCATGGAATATGTTTGTGTTATTATTTGATGATGTTGTGATTGTTTGCAATGCCTACTTGGTGCTAAAATAGCATTTGCTTTTGCCAATGTGTTCGTAGTATTCTCCATATGAACTCTGTTTGCTTGAATAATATTTCCTATACCATTCCTTAAGATAGGCATATGAACTTGCTCCTAGATTTCCCCTGGATGCACCATCGGTGTTGTAATTGACCCATCCTTCTGGGGATATTCTCATCTTACCATGGGTACTGTAACATCCCACCTTAGAAAGAGCTAGATTTAGAAACCGCTAAATTGGAAATAGCCAAATTGAGAATCTTACAAGTTATGCTTAAGTTGTGAGTTTTGGGTCAACTTCAAATGGCCATAACTTTTAGTACATGATGAGTCATGTAGCCCATAAGATACCAAATGAAAGGACTTGGAATCCTCTTTCCGACGCCACCAAGTTATCTAAGTTTCAAGCTCGGACGAGGGAGATGCCCATTTGAAATCTGTCTGTCCAGTTAAGAAAAGTTACTCGAAAAGATGAAGGGTATTTTGATATTTCCTTACCCCTTCAGATTAAAACATTGTTAGTAATATTTTGGGGTCCAATCTGATTTGGGTCAGTTTTACAAATCCTAGATTATACTTAAGGTTTTAGAAGAGAGTTCAAGAAGAGGAAAAGAGGAGAAAAGGAAGAACGATCAAGGTTTCTTGCAAATTGAGGATTGTTTCGCTAAATCGAAGTATGTAAGTTTTCATAGTGTTGGGTTCGTTCACCCACACACTAATCATGATTTCCATATTCGAATTTCATCCATAAGATTGAGTATATGTGAGTTCTTGAAGTTTGTGATCTATTCTTTAAGTATGAGTTTTCATTGAGTAAATTGATAAATTCTTGGGTGGATTTCGTTGAACTTGTTCTGGGTTATAAGAATTTGAGAGTTTTTACCTTAGAATTTTAGTGGGTATGAGTTGAATCGAGTTTGAGAGAGGAAGAAAAGATCGGGCAGAATTAAGTGCGTAGGTTCACGTCACGGGCTTGCTCCCCTAGAAAGTTTCCTCTCTCTCCGCATTGCGGAGAGAGCGCGGAATCCACTGTCTCAAAAATTATTTCACGACCAAATAAATTACACCTTCTCCGCGTTGCGCCTTTGCTCCCCCGATAGTATTTTCACTCGTTTCTTATTTATCAACTATCTAAACCCCACTTATTCATTAAGAGGTCTTTCATAACATAAATCATATCCCCGAATTCATAATTCAAATTATAGGTAGAGTTAAGAGTAAAGTCTTAAGAGTTCTTTCGAGTCTACTTGAGAAGTCTTTTACAATCTTTTCAAAGCTTGTTTTAAGACTTGAGTACTTAAGTATGAGGATGAGTAAAGTTGAGTTTATTTTTAAAAAAAATGATATATGGGAACTAAGTATTCCCAAGAATAAATGTTTTTTTACATTTAAGATGAAAAGAAACACTGATTTTCAAAAGAGTTCATGAAGAGTTTTGAGTACTATCTCTTTTAAGAGAAATATTTTGAGTAATAATTCCAAATTTGAGGATGAGGAAATGTTATTTTTAAAACATATGAGCTAAGTTATATTTTGGGAGTAGTATTGAGCACCGATATGGGAGAGAGTTCAGACAACTCACAGCCCCCATAAACCATGTAGCAAAGTGGGTAGAAAGGATCATCCTTTTTAGATGATTCCTTATTGATTTTTAAGCATAGCTTAGTGGATCCACTTAGTTAATGAGTTCTATACCCCGGCAAGGTATAGGACAATTCTGGCAGCATGGACGAGACGATGTATCATCACATAGCCCATAGTGATGATTGTCGATTAGAGAATGTCCCAAACAGAGTTATTTTGTATTTTTACATACAAGCTGAGTTATTATTGTATTTTTAAATGCATGAAGTTGTTATCTACTATTTTAAATGCTTTATATAAACTGCATATTTATTGTTGTTTTTATACTGCATTGAGTTGAGTATTCATGAGATGAGGTTGAGTTGAGTAGATTCGAGGTGAGTATGTTTCATTCTTTCCAAGTTCAAGCTTTATGTTATGTTCAGTTTTCCCCTTACAGCCTCGTACATTCAATGTATTGATGCCATTTGGACTGTATCGTTTCATGATGCAGATACAAGAGACCAGGGCCATCAATAGGCTATTCATTGATACCAGTTGCAGTTCCAGAGTTGTTTGGTGAGCCTCCTTGCTTCCGAAGGGTCCTCATTTATGTTTTATCATTTCAGTTTTGTCGTTAGGATGTCGTGGGTCTTGTCCCGACATCCATCTCAGTTAGTAGAGGCTTCATAGATAGATAGACAATAGTAATTCATGAGTCATTTTCATTTCATTTCAGTTATTGATGTTTGAGACTTGAATTGCCGCTTTGGCTAGTGAATGCTTTATTTCTAAAATATTTTAAGTTTATCTTTTGAGACGGTTCAGTAAATTTACTTTTGAGTTCATGTGTTGTAGAGTAAGTCTTCCGCTGAGAGTTCAGTCAGGCCAAGGGTTTGCTTGGTGCCAACAATGGTTCTCCAGTTTCGGCCACGTCTAGGGTGTAGGCTCGGGGCATGACAGTTACCTTCATCTGTGCACCTCTTATCTCTAGATCTTTTATCATTTCTGCCCAACCTTCTGACACTGTCATATTTGGCCTTCTAACTTTTATCAACATATACATGTTTCTGGTAGCATTATGATGATAAGGTTTCCACGACAACTTGAATACCTTCCAATTTAAAAATTTATACCTCTACCTCTAACTATGTAATGTAAATCAAAATCTGCAATGTGGAACCTATGTTATGTACCAGCTATATTATTTAAGCCACTTGTGAGTGTGCTCAATGTGTATTCAAAGACCATAGTTTCCAAATACAAGCCGGAAAGCTTGTAATAATTATGGAGTAATGGAGGAAACTGCAAACTCATTTGGAAAAAAAGTAATTAAGGGTGATTTAAAAAATTCACAAAACTAAGAAAAATTGACACAGATCTAATTATTGAGTATAGGTGATAATTTTAAGATTAGTGCTAATGACATTAATTTTAAAATTTTATTATTTACATAAATGTTCTATCTTCCTCTCCTCACCCCTCCCCCTCCTTTATGTCATTGTTGATGTAATGACCCAATTGATCATTTTTAAATTTTTTTGTGAATTTACCCTTTTTCCCCTCCTAATATCGACCCCGAGTCTTTTATGTTTGAGTTTGAAAAGTTTGTTTTGTACTTTGAGTTAAAAGTTGAGAAATTGGTAAGTTTTGAGTTTGAAAGGCTAATATTGTTAAGAAAGTGGGTTTTGGAGACTTTTGGAGTTTCGAGTACCATAATAGAATTCCATCGATTTCATCAGTACTGAAATTTGGAATCTCAGTTGTGAGAATTGTCGATTTCAGTTTCTGAGTCCTTCTGAGTATTTGAGGTCCCAAGTTGTGAATTTATGGAAATTTAGCCTTTGAGTTGACTTTAGTCAATATTCAGGGTTCGGATGCTCGAATCAGAATTGTGAGTTTCGTTAGATTTGGGGGATGATTTTAGGCCTAGGTGAGGTCTTAGTTGATTTTTGAGAGGCCCCGAGCTTGTTTTAGACTTTTAAGGTGTGAGTTAATTTCTTGTGTTTTTTTGCAGATGTCAGATCAAAGAGACCTCAGATTCATGTTTTGACGATTTTACTGAATTTAGAACATCGAGTATAATTGATTTGCATATCTAGTTTATGTGTACGGGGTTTCAAACAAATCTCGAGGGTCCTTTCAGACTGTTGAAAGTTGGCTTTGTTTTCTAGTACATCATGCTTCAATTTTGCCAAGGTCCTGTTGCTTAAACAACCTCCATGACCTGTAGCTTAAACGAAGAACCTGTCGCTTAAGCGAAGGACATGTCGCTTAAGCAACCTTCGCTTTTGCGAAGGATTCTTAAGCAAACCCCTGGTTGCTTGTGGGATACATGAGAGGGTTTTTGGCCTGCATATTTTGTAAGCCCATTTTTTCAATTATGAGCTTTAGGGACCTTGGTGGCGATTTTTGGAAGGATTTTTCTATGCTAAATCAATTGAATTGTGTGGCTTTGGAAGTGATTCAAAAAGGGTAGACTCAACTACTGGAGTGATTGTTGATTCTTTTTAAGGCAAGTGAACTCCTAAACCTCACATTTTAGTAGAATTCGTGTACTTCCTTTATTGTTTATGTGTTGGGAGTAATGGGAATGATGTGAAGGGTTTAAATTGTCCACTTGATACATCAAAAGAAATAAAAAAAGGGTTGAAATGAAAAGGGCTATGTGACGAACATATGATATGAATTGCCTTATTGTGACCCCTATTGATTGATTAATAAAATGCTTGAAAGAATGAATGTGAACTTGAATTGTGTGAATTGTTGTCTTTTCCGTGTGGTGTTATATTACTTTTTACCTTGATTGTGAATACCGTGATGAGACATGTGATGATTAATTGTGTCGAGGTCTTTGTAGGCGAGTGCTATGATGTCGAGGTCTTTGTCGGTGAGTGTTGTGATGCCATAGGTCATTTTCGATAAGTGTTTATAAATCCAATAGGAAATGGTTCTGGCTAGTGATATAAAGCCGATGAGATATGGTTTCGGCTAGTGATTTGATATAAAGATGATGGCAAATAGTTCCGGCTAGTGATATTGTGTCGATGAGAAATGGTTCCGACAAGAGATTTACTAGTGTAACTTGATGAATTTGAAGCTTTGCGTGACTTGCTTGTTACTTGAGATTGATGTAATTGTTCTATGTGATTGAACTAGTTGACTTTGAGTTTGACTTATTTGATTCATATGATTATCGATTGTGACTATTGAGTTGTGGTTATTGGGCCTTGTGAGCCGTGTATTGTAGAATTGCTAGGTTTGGCTTATTTATGTGCAACTTGTAGTTTGAGAAGGTTCGGTTGGAGAGTATGGGGTATTTGTTTCTAGCTAGATACCTTGTTTATTAGGTTGCTTGTTGGGTACCGTGTTGTGGGTAATCACCCCTTGCTTCTACAATTGTGTTGGTTCCAAGCCCAGACCCATGTGATCTTCTTATTCTTCTTCTTCTCCTAACTGTCGAGGCTCGTTGAAGGACTTGAGAGGTAGCTGCTTGTCATCGTGGCGGGTCCTTTTTTCCTTTTCTTTAAGCTTTGTTCTCTTGAGAAACAAAGACTGAGACTTGTACTTATTTCTCAATTCCGCAGTTTATATATTTAGTGGCTTGGACATGTGACAACCAAATTTTGGGGGTTTTAATAGAAAAATAAGATTTTTGCTTTATCTTGTTCTTATTTTACTGTTTTTCCGCATTTCTTTCATTTTTGTTAGGTTGAGTTTGACTTTTCTTGGTGGGAATCGACAACTGACATCACGTCCATTTTTGGGTCGTGACAAATGGTATCAAAGTCCCTGGTTCATAGGTCTCATGTGTGTACAAGCCAAGTCTAAGTAGAGTCTTGATGATCGGTACAAATACGTCTGCAATTATCTTCAAGAGGCTACAAAGATTGTTAGGAAACTTTCTTTTATTCATCCTTTTTTATCGTGCGTGTCTTTCTTTGCTAGTGCTGAGTTGTCACATGTTGTTTTACCGAGAACCAAAGCTTCTGTTTCCAGTGGTAGATGAGAGGCAGTGCCAACAACTATTGTTGAGGCCCCAACTAGGGGTAGAGGTAGGGCCCGAGCTAGAGTTCGTGCTCATGGAGTAGCACCGATTAGATGGCGTGCCCGTAGAGAGGCACCAGCCAGAAGCAGAGTTAGAGAGTCTTCTCTCGAGCCACAAGTTGAGGTTGTTGAGGATCAAGTTCCTCCCAAGTTTGGAGCTCCTTTGTTTATAAGACTTTGTTGAGGATGTTAGGTGTGTTGGAAACTTTTCTCATGGTGGTGCGACAGGTATGCCACAAAGTTCCCAAATGAGGGTAGGGGCATAGACCCCAGGATCAGGTGTGGGTCAACCACCAATGGTTCTGACACCGGTTGTGGGTGTTCAGATTGCTACTGAGGTTATTCTGACTACAGTTGAGCAGCAATGTTATTAGAGGTTTCAGAAGATGAAACCACCCCAATTTCAGGGTGGTAAGAGAGATGATGCTCATGAGTTCTTGACTTTGTACCATGAGATGCTTGAGGCAGTGGGTATGGTGGATGGTCGTGGTGTCCGATTTGTTGCACTTCAGATTCCTGGTCGTGCCAGAGAGTGGCAAAGGACTTTTTTAAGGTCTAGACCAGTTGGATCTCCTCCGGCAAAGTCTCTAGTGCTTTCCAGGACCGGTTCATTCCTTGGAGCGTGAGGGAGGAAAGTCAACTGAGATTTGAGATCTTGACTAAGGGAGTTTGTCTGTGACCGAGTATGAGGCCCATTTATGTGAGCTTTCTAGGCATGCTATTAATATTGTCCAAGATGAGGAAGAGAGAGTTTTTTGGTTTGTGAGAGGGTTGACTTTCTCCGCCAGGTCTTATGTGTTAAGAGAAGCCAGAGAGGGGGCTTCCTTCTAGTTTATTATGAGCATCGCCAAAGAGGCGGAGTTGATGGTTTTAGAGGAGTTTGGAGAGCCCAAAAGTGCATTTTCTTCTAGTCAGTTTTCTCTTGCTTCATCTGGAGGAAGAGGTTTGCATAGAGGTAGTGGTTCCTTCTAGCACTGTGGGATGGTTCATGCTTCTATGCCAATAGCTGAGAGTGGGCAGTCAACCCGATGATCTTATGGTTCTGGCCAAGGTGGCTATGGTAGTTCATCTGGTTCAAAGCAGTAGTTATATGTGCCTAGATCTTGCTTTACTTGTGGGGATCTAAGTCATATGATGCGACAATGTCCTCTATAGACTCATTCAGGACATCAACGTTCTTATTCAGCCACACCCGTTAGGGATTGAACGCCTCCGTCCAGGGGTCTAGACAGAGTTCAGACCGGTAGATATGGTAGGACTTCTGGTAGGGGTGTTCCAGTTCCGCAGTGTGGGGGTAAATGTTCTACTTAGGCTACATGAAACCGAGATGGCCAGTGCTATGCTTTTCCAGGAAGTCTTGAGGCTGGGACTTTTGATGTTGTGATGACATGTATTGTCCTAGTTTGACATCGACCTACGTCTACCTATTTTGTTGTTGGGTATGATATGACGTTTGATTGCATGCATGTGTCTATTCATATTGCTACACCAGTAGGTGAATCCTTTGTGGTGGATCGAGTGTATTGATCTTGTGTTATTTCTTTGGCCGGGTATTATACTTGGGTAGATTTGATCATTTTGGGAATGGTAGACTTTGATATTATCTTGGGTATGGATTGGCTTTCTCCGCATCATGTTATTCTTAATTGTTATGCTAAGACTATAACCTTAGCGATGCCAGGTGTCCCGAGAGTTGAGTTGACGGGTGTTAGTGGTTCTTTCCCTAGCAAAGTTATCTCCTTTATTAGAGCTTAGAGATTGATTAATAGAGGGTGTTTGTCCTATTTGGCTTTCATTCGGGATACTAGTGTTGAGTCACCTCCCATGGATTTGGTGTCCGTAGTTCGAGAGTTTTTGGATGTGTTTCCTTATGTTCCAGGTATTCTTTCGGATAGGGATATTGATTTTGCTATTGACTTGGAGTCGGGCACCAAACCCATCGCTATTCCTCCTTATCGTATGGCGACAACTGAGTTGAAGGAATTGAAAGATCAGTTATAGGATTTGTTGAGTAAGGGGTTTATCCGCCCTACTTATAGTGTGTTTGTGCTTGTCACCAACTCAATCACTAATTGGGCTAATCTAGCCACATATTTCATCACAAGAGATCTTCCCCTTTGAGAAGACAACTAATTAGTTTAGAACTGAAATTTCAGGGTTCACGTAGAAAGAAAAAGGGAGGCTTCCCTCAAGCATGGAAACGCTTCAAGGGATTGTTATTGAGTTGTCCCCATAATCATTAGAGAAAGAGAGTTATGGTACACACTTTTATTAAATGCTTGCAACGCTGAGTTTTTTTCCTTAGCAAGCAAGAAAACTTCTTAGCTATATTCTATCACTAAAACATTATCCAAAAAATTCTTCTCTCCAGACTATTCCCAATTGGGAAAACGATAAAGTTACATAATTACACAAATTCATATTCTATCCTTTGAACCTTCCAAAGAAAACACTTTATCCTCCAAATACATTTTTGCCCTTAAATTTATGCTCTTCAACTTGTGTTGGACAAGCAGAACGGCGAACAAAGATTGTTTTGCACCAATCACCTCGCTACTTTAGCCTTCAGTTTCTTCAAAAGCATATGCACTTGGGTCGGCAAAACATCAATCATGAATTGTATAACATTAATGATTTGCCGATGCTTAGGTAATTTTTCTCCAGTCAACCGAACATTTAGCTAGTGAGACGCCAACTGGCTCCTGTGAGAGACTGATTCCTTCGCTAGTGTGCATTGGTGATTTTAGACTCCAAATTCTTTAAACTTGATTTTTTCAAGAAATGACTGCACCCAAAAGAACTAGGACCTAAAATCCCCTCAATAAGCATTAAAACCTAACAATAATTCATGATTTTGAGTCTACTGAGTAGATAGAATACCAACTCATCAATACCCCAATGGAATCAACCCCTTAAAGAAGGACCTATTGAAACTACCACCCTATTGGGCCTTTAATTATCCCCTGATTTAGCATTAAAATCCTGCTTTACCCCTCCACATTTTTCACTGATTTATTATTGAACTTCTATGGACTCATGTCCATTCAGCAGTGTGTAGCTGGTATTGGAGGAAACCGAACTCAATCAAATAATGCATGATTGATTGGTATAGAGCTTGAACATACTATTTAAATCAGAATAGCACCCATTTAACTGACGAGAGGGAGTTGCTCGGATGGTAAGCACCCCTCACTTCCAATCCAAAGATTGCAAGTTCGAGTCACCAAGGGAGCAAAAGGGGTGGGAGCTCCTAGGGGAGGGTAAAAAAAAAGTTATCTTAACTTGGTGGGAAACTTGGAGAGAGAAAGGAAGTTGATCTGGTATGGAATTCAATTCTACTATCTGGACACATATTCATATTCTAGTTGGCAAATCAAGATATATTGTTGGCAAAAGAGAGAATGAACAAACTACAAATTTCAGTGGACAAAGCAAACACGTTGTTTATGTGATGATAACAAAGAGGAGTCGCAATTGCACCTATTTTTTTTGAATGTAGGTGCATAACAATAGTGCAAGAAGAGATGGAAAGATGGTCAGGATGTAGAGTTAAGACGAAGAAAGTGTTGATATGTTTAAGGATAAAAGGTAGACACTGACGACAACTCAAAAAGGAACTGACAACAACAAATGTGGGGGTAAGGATCTCCCGCACATGAAAGGCAAGAAATTGGAGACACTTCAAGGGAATAAATGTAAATCCAGAGTTAGTTGTTACATAAATTAAGAAGGAGATTATAAAATGGATAGAGCTCTTAAAAGGCTCTAGGCGGAATGTTAGGAAGTGCTGTAGTATAATCAACAAATTTATAACTAGTTATTTCTTTTTTACTGACTCTGAGGCTCGGAGATAACTTACATTTGGTTATGATTCTTATGAGTGCTCCTTAGGTGTAAATATTATTTTTCTATAGTAATCTTTTGCGGTTTACCAAAACACAAGTAAGTTCAGAAAAATGGATAAGTGAAGTTATAGAAAGTCAAAAATTCTATGACAACTTGCTTGGAGGGGCTAAAATACAAATATAGAAAAAGAAAATTAAAGTATAAAAAATAGGAGAACACAATATACATATTGTTTTCTAGGGACGAGAGAGAGTTGCTCGGATGGTAAGCATCCCTTACTTCCAACCCAAAGGTTGCGAGTTCAAGCCTCCAAGGGAGCAAAAAAGGGTGGGAGCTCCTAGGGAGGGTAAATCTTTTTTTTTAAAAAAAAAAAAAATCAAAAAAATAAAAAAGTATCGTTTTCTGGGAAGTAATAGAATAAGTATTTGTAAGTGGTTCAGTACAGGCAAAGTCAAAAGCGTCAAACGAGTTAAACTTTATTTAATTATTACTAGTACTTTAATTAATTAAACTATATAATTGAAAAAAAGAAGCTAGTATTAGAGTTTAATTCGATATTGCGGCTTTGTGGGATAGTTCAAATTCTTCATCCTACACTCACAATCACATGCCACTTTTTTTCTTTAAAATTGTCACAATTTTTCTCCAACCTATCTCTTTCTATATATCTATAAAAAGCCCCACCACCTTCTCTCGTGTAGTAATCCAAACATACATCTTTCTTCTCAACTCATCTCATTTTTCTCTTTCTCTAAAACACCTTTTATTCTCTCTCTTTAATTTCATCTATCCATCAATACTTTTATCTCCATCATCAATCAATCAGTTTCTTCGATCGGTTCGAGTTAAATCATTAATCTTGATGGATCATCAACATGTTAAAGCCGGTTTGAGCCGTGTAGATGCTAATAAGAATGAAGATGACATGGACCTCCGACGAGGTCCATGGACCGTTGAAGAAGACTTCACCCTCATGAATTATATCGCTCATCATGGTGAAGGTCGTTGGAATTCTCTCGCTCGTTGTGCTGGTAATTCATTTTTTACTTATGTGTTTTATTTGTGTGATATTTTCTTGTGAAAGAAAATTGGCTTTTCTTGTTGGAAAGTTAGTGTTAGATAAGAATTCAAGTGGGTGCTTGTGTGGTTTATACTTTCTTTCCGTACTAGGTAATCTTTTAAAAGCAAACAAGCACTCATCCAAATGTAATAAAGATAAAGGAGGTATAATTGGCTGCAAAAATATCTTTTTTCATTTAAAAAAAAAGAAAGAAGAAGAAGGCAATTGATACTAATTTAAGTAGTTGATATCATGAAATGAGAAATCTAATGTATTTTTATGGTATGGGAATTGAAATAGGTCTAAAGCGAACGGGGAAAAGTTGTAGACTAAGATGGTTGAATTATCTCCGGCCCGATGTACGACGTGGAAATATCACTCTTGAAGAACAACTTTTGATTCTGGAACTACATTCTCGTTGGGGCAATCGGTATGTTTCATTTTAAACATCACTTAACTATAATTGTGGTTTCAGTAATATAAGTAAGGAATTCTGATGAATAATGTTAAATGAGTGTAGGTGGTCAAAAATTGCTCAACATTTGCCAGGAAGAACTGACAACGAGATAAAAAATTACTGGAGAACGCGAGTACAAAAACATGCCAAACAGCTTAAATGTGACGTGAACAGCAAACAATTCAAAGATACGATGCGTTATCTATGGATGCCTAGGTTAGTAGAGAGAATTCAAGCAGCAGCAGGGGCATCTACCTCCAAAGTGATTGATCCTCAGACAATTAATCCAAACATGGTTCAAATTGATCACAATAATAACAACACAAATTCAAGCACGGCAACAGCTTCATCAGAAAACTCATTCGTTTCAGACCTCACTGATTGTTGCTACAATTATCCCCAACAACAACAAGATTATTTTCAAGTTAATCAAAGTATAAGTAGTCAACTTATTGGGGAATCTTTAATCAGCCCCACAGGTTACTTTCACCATGCTTTAGAATTCCAAGGCGCTGCTGCTGCAGATATGGATCATCAACAAAACACCACTCAATGGATGGACGGTGCAAATTTCTCTGACAATTTGTGGAATATTGAAGACATGTGGTTTTTACAGCAACAACTCAACAACAACAACAACAATGTCGTTTGAATATTAAATAAACGTACTATCATGTAGAAAAAATATATATATTATAGAGGTCGCATATTACCATAGAAGAATTGTGGATGCATTAAAATTCCATCCTTATGTAGGACATATACATGTAGCTTTTGGGGAGAGAGACATGTAGGATTAATTTGTGAATTTTACAGTCTAAAATTACTTTTCTTCTCTATTTTAGGTTTTTTCTGTTTTTTTTCCATGGAATTGGGTTGGGTTAAAAGGATTGATTTTGTAACATCTTTATTTTTAATTATTTATAACATCTACTTCTTTCGATTATATTCTTTGCATTTTAACAATCTTTTATATTCTTTCTATTTTATAATATTCTTCTTTCTAGCGCGCATGATAGAAACCAATATACATAAGATACAAGAAAAGTAATAACATGAAAATCAGGAGATTCCACACCCCGATTATAGAGAGTATTGAATTTGTAGGTCAAATCATAATTTTTTTTGTTTAATTTGATATTCCTTTTACAAAATCTCTTTTTTTTATCCATAAGACATAAGAGATCTGAGAGAGTTATTTATTCTACTCAATAGGTAAGTAGCTAATAGATCTCGTTTCCTCTTAATTATATTGTAGTAGCTAGATATTTATTTTCTTTTTTTTTGTTATTCTTTTCTTTTATATGTGCACTACAACAAAAAATAACTTTGATCAACAATAATTACACATTAACAAAGAGTGTTAAATCTGTACCCATTAATTAATTGTCATTTGATAGCATTGTTATATGTTTTATAGACATTTACAAAAAATGCTTGTCGCTAAAAGTACATATTTTGCGATAATTAAACTATTGCCGTCAATTAATTTTCCTAAAGATTTTTTTTAATATATATATATTTTGTTTATACATATTCTCCTAAATGGCTAATTAAAATAAAGAATTAAGGTTGCATTATAGAAGGGGGGAAAAGGCTATAGGTATAAATTAAAGTTGATGCTGGAGGAGGGTGCATAATTGGTTCCACTATCTTTACTAGTAAAAATGTCATCGTTGCTTGTTATTCTATACAATTTAAGTTGTGGAATTTCACAAACATAGCCTATGGGACCTGAACCAGATTAAAAGATCATTGTCCTTGCTCTAGATTAAGGGAAAAAAAAGTACATAAGCAATGATTTAAGGACGTGGCATATTCTCAATTATGTATTTTATATATTGTTAAATCCATATTGCTGCAATTCTTATTCCATTCCCTTGTTAGTGTAAAGTCTCCCATTACTGTATGATCTTATCATCATATTGTGTGAATGCTACCTCAGTGGCTTCCAATGTCACTAGTGACTAATGGACATTTAATTATAATATAATACACATCATAAACATCCCAATTATCTCTTAATTAAGACAGACCCTACTTGCTCTGTCCCAATTTATGTAACACTTTTTATTTTTTGAGAGTTAAACAGTTTAAGTTTGATTGTAAATTTGCTCATGAAATCTTCAAATTTTTTGAAATGAAATTTATATATTTGTAAACTACAATAATTGACAACTCAATATATATAAAAGATATACAACAAAATATAGACTTAATTGAATCTCAAAATTCGATAGATGTCACACAGAGATGGGAGTATTATTAATCTTTCTTCTGTTTTGGCACTTTGTTTGCCATCGCACGGACAATGTTTTCATTGAGCCCATAGAACTCGACAATTTTCCAATATTTATATATTCTTTTTTTATTTATTTACTTTTTCTGTCTGCCAATAATAATCCTCTCACACATATCCCTAGAACTAGAAAGTGCAGTTAAAATAAAATAGTCATTTGCATTTATTTTGGAAAATAATCTCAAGATACATGCATTTTCCCTAACCTTTTATAGGTCCGGTTGTTTTTTCATGGCAAAAGAAAAAACATCTTTTGTCGTTTCTACTTAGGAGTGGGAAAAAACATCATCAATGGACCTTCCAATTTCTAATTATTTTGTTTAGTATAAGTATGATATAATGTTTAAGCAACAATATTCTCTTTTTACATCATACCCTTTTTATTTCGGCTCTTCTAGAGTGACAATAAGGATAGGTGGCTAATCATTTATTCATACTGTTTGAAATTTATTAAATGGAAAAAAGAGAAGTATCGAAAATATTTTTAAATTTGGTGTAAATTATTACTTTATCTGTCCCAATTTATGTGACTTACTTTCCTTTTTAATCAGTTTAAAAAAGAATGACACATTTCTATATTAAGTAACAATTAGACTATAAAATGTCTATTTTACCCTTAATGAAATGATTTACAGCCACACAAATTTTTATCATTCATTTTGAACTACAAGTTTTAAAAGTCTTTCTTTCTTTCATAAACTTCGTGCCCAGTCAAAGTACCTCACATAAAATGGGACGGAGGGAGTAGTTTATTTTTGAACAATTGCTGGCTTAAAAATACTTCTTTATCTGACTAATCAAAATTTCATACACCCTCGATTTGTCACATGACGTAGCAAGTGTGGTCTGAAACTTTTGTAAAAGCATAGAGCTTTTACTAAAGAATCGAACAGGTATTGAAACGAGAATTTAAGAATGTATTTCATCTCATTATGAGTAAATTTATCTCATTTATCCAATGAGGCCCTTAAATAGTATGAGAAGTATTCTAGATTAAAATCCTTATAGCCCAAATTATCTTTTATTATTGAGAGATTATAAGTAAATTCATCTGTGCCACTAGAATGATACTATTATTATCGGTGAAGTACTTATTGGTCCTTCTTTGAGTACACAATTCTCAAATATTTTAATTTTATTATAAATGTGTAGTAGTGTCTTTTTTATTTAGAATCTAGATAAGTCAATTTATTTTATGAAAAAAAAAAGAAGCGAACTATGTTCTTAAAGTATTTAAAATTGGACAGATATGTCTTTCTTTATTACTTTAGTTCACACATGCACCTAGTACTCAATAGTGATTCAAATATGTCCTTAATTTTATTAACGGGAAACCTCAATTGACCTAATTAATTAGTTGATTAATAAGAGAAAAAAAGAATAAATATATATACCGGCCCTTAAAATATTCAAAACTAAGTGTGTGTATATATTATTCGTCGATAATATATCTTTTATGTATGCAAATTTAATATTTTCTTTCAACTAATTTTATATTATGACCAAAGTTAAGCTTTAATTTCTAAGTCTGAAGTTGAATAGTAAGCGGCATCAAGCAGAAAACGATTTTTCTCCAAAAAATTCGTTTAAGAGACAAGTAGAACCTCTTCATTCTACGATCCGATGAAATACAAACAATATATCAATGATTTTCGCTACATGCATATCATCAGTGCTGAAAATAGTAATTTATATGTATTTTTTGAGTTTTTTTACGTATTTTTTTATAATTCACTTGTGTTGTAAATTAAGGATGATATTTTTTTAACCATGTTATTCTAAAAACAAAAAGCAGCTAAGATTGTGTTAAAAGTTTAAAATTATACTGTCTAAAGCTAAACAAAAAATCGGAATAACAATATTATAGCTCAAGAGTAAATTTTATCAGCGAGGTTCGAAGGGGTTTGCTACAGTCAATTTTCGGAATAACAATATTACATAAAAGTGTTGTATTTTGTATCTATTGAGTTAGTATAGTGAAAGAGAGTTATGACAAAGAATAATATTTTAAGTCTTCAACATTCACTATACATAAGAGAGTAATTATTTGTTGAAGACTTGAAGGAAGATGTTCTTATAGATATGTAGAGTTTTAGATTCTTCAACTAATCTAGAGTTGCTTGAGTTGTACGACGTTGTTGGACTATTATATCCTGAAGGAGACAAGACAAGAGTATTACTGTTGGATCGGTGTAGATTGTGCTGTATTAAGTTTGATTCTCCTTAAAAAAACGAAATAGCCGTATCTCTCTGAATGATAATTTATTCATTCTTATTCCTTTTAATAACTATAGTTTTTTGTATTGTGTTATATTATGAACACAAGTTATTTTGTGTGCGTGTGTCTAAGAGAGATTAGTGAGCGGAAGAGGTGAAAAAGTTGAATAGAAAAACTGAGTCACACGTGGGAAGGGGGGGTGGATAAATGAAAACGTGATGGAATATGTATTTTAGGAGAAATGTGGACGCGTATTAAAACTACAAAAACTTTACTTTATTTTATACAAAAATTTGACTTGGCGGCTGGAATATTTGTAGGGCGCGTGGCTTATACAGAAGCCCAATGAAGTGGTCCCAAAGTTAAAACACCTCCACGTATATTTACTTATAATAAATATATAGTATAAAGTATTAAAAAACAATAAGGCTTCCTAGGCTGAAGCACACTTAGCCGCAACCCTTGACACTTCTAACTATTTCTATTTCTATTTAACCCCGGTGCCTATCATGGGAAACAGCAAACCCACCCCACAATATTTTCCTAATTTTTTAATCTTATTAATTTCCTTTTTTATTTTTATTCATATACTTTCTCTATTTCATATTAACTGAATTTGTAAGATGAATTTGTAAGATAATGCATACCTATTAAGATAAATATTTAAAGATATAATTTAAATCATATTTTTCAATATTATTTTTTGTGAAATTATAAATATAACTTCGTAAAATATAAATAGTGTTATTTACTTTAAAGTAAATATCAAAGTTCATTAAAGAAAAGGATAAATATGATTTTTTAAAAAAATATTCATATCAAATTTTAAATAATTTAATTATTTTACATAATAAAAAAAATCTGAAAATTCAATTAATATGAAATGAATGGAGTAGTTGTAATCATAAAAGTAGGTAATATGAACAACAATATATTTGAAAAGAAGTCAACGGTAATCCAAACTTGTAACATAACATTTTAAATTAGCATTTACTCCCTTCTATTCTGTCCACATTACTACTAAAATAGTTGTGGATAGTTGTCTCAAGTAAACATCCTAAAATGGAAAATTAGCAATTAAGTCATAATATTTAATATAATTAGTCAAAATAATAATACTTTAATATATTTATTTAAAATATCATAATGGCAATATTTTTAGAAAATAATATATATTCATATTTTATTATTTAAAATTAATTTTATTTATGAAAACAGTCCTATATTGGACCAAATTCTAAACCAATAATCGTTTAAAACGGAATTTTTTTAAAACCAATACCCATTAACCTTCCTGTTTCACCTTTCACGTTTCTACCCGACCTTTCACGTTTTCAAATTCTCTTTCTTCAAGGTGCTCACAAATTGTTCATCAAAATATATATTTTAATTCAAGAAATTTTCTCAATTGTTAAACGAAATCTCTTTATTAATTCAAGAGATTTCTCGATTGGCAAGGTAATTTCCATTATTTAGTTAGATTTATTTTGATTTGATGTTTAAAATCATCGATTATGGTGTATATTTTGGATTATATATATCACGGATTTTCAGTCAAATTTTTTGATTTTTATGTGATTTTGTTTAGATATTCATCAAATACATATATTTTGATAATATCAAAATTTTCTTTTAGGGTTTTAGATTTTGGGGAAAGCATCTGATTGTCTACAATGATGGAATCAATCCGAAATTTATTGGTATTCATTTTTTCGTTTGAAACACAAAATCATACTGAAATACAACCTGATATTTGAAATACAAACTTAACAAGACATATTTTGTCTTTTATTTGGCTAAAACAATATAATTTTTATGAATATATAATATATAAAATTGCGACGAATAGATCACAAGAAGGGGAATACAAAATTATTGGTATTCATTCTGCATTTGATATATAAAATGATATTGAAATACAACCTCATAGTTGAAATAAAAACTGAGCCAGAAAATACTTTCTACAAATTTAAAGTGAAATAATAATCTAACAAAACTGGATATTGAAATATAAATACAATTTATTTTGAATACAACTTATTATATGTATTATGTATTCATCGCAACTGTATTTTTCAATATGATTTCGATTTACAACTAATTTGTATTTATATTTTGGTATATACTTCACAACTGCCTTTATTTTTGTACTTGAACTAGAATGCCAAAGAGTTGTATTCATCATAAATCAATACCAACATTTTTTGTATTTTAAATTAGTTATACATATCATTAGGTATTCGAATACATTTCGGATGAACACATATTCAAAGAAGTTCAAACATTTAAATATCCAAAACAGAGGGCATTAGAAATTTTCCAACACTTCCACTCATATAAGATAGAGCTAACCCATCGGTGGCCCCCTAAACATGGCACGATCTTTCACTTAGACACCTCAACTGAAGGATTTTTATTTTAAACACCTAACGTAGGGTTCCCATGTGTTACTTTAACACTTTTTGCACAGGTGGAGTGTCGCGTGATTTTCACTCATTCAAGGCGCGTAAACATCAAAACTTCGTCTGATGTGGCGTCCCCAACGGTAATATTACTCCATATCATCTATTTATATTATTTTTTCTCCAATTGTACCATAACTAAGTCCCCAATTTGTCTCTTCTTTTCCAATTTCTCTCTTCTTCAGCCTTTCTTTAATTCTTGGCCCTTAATACTTTCATGTCGAGCTTCTCCAATTCTTCCATGGCATCTGTGGATGAAGGTCGATATTGTAGGTGTGGTAATGAAGCACTATTAAAGACTTCATGGACCCAATTAAATCCAGGGCGTAGATTTTTTACTTGTAGAATTTCAAAGGTAAAATTCTTTGTTCCCTTATTTTTTTCAAGTCAATTAGATGATTAATTGTTAGCGTCTAATTCTTTTTGATTGGTTTTATAGAAAATGGGTGGTTGTGACTATTTTCTTTGGTATGAAGATCGACACCCTCCACAAGCAAACAGGGTAATGTGGGGATTGTTGAAGAAAGTCAATACTTTTGATGAAAAATTAAAGCGAGCAAGAAATATATTTATTGTTGGTGTCATTGCTACTGGGTTGCTGATGTTTGGAATATGGAAATTGAAGCCTAATTGTTAGTGTTCTTGAGGTGTTCGGTCTAGTAGTATTTTGATGTTGTATTTGGTGTTCGATCTAGTAGTATTTTGATGTTGTTGTTGCTGTAAATTTTCGATGTAAATGTGCATTTTGGATTCAATGAAATTCTATGTTGTTGTTGCAGTAAAATTGGTTTTTTGGCTACATACAAATCTCAAATTCGTTCTCACTAACACCAAAATCAAATAGCCAAATTACACATACAATTGGCCATATTCGTCACAATGTAACACCCAAATTACATAAAACATAAACAGTTATATTTGCATGCTCCATAATGAGCTCAAAGTTAGCATTATGCTACATACCATTCAAGGCTACAACCTTCTAAAAAAGTGTACCAAAATAAGGTCCCCAAAATAAAGTTAGCATAATCAAAAGCTACATACAACCTTCACAAAAGTGTTTACTAGTACCAAAATAAGGGCCCAAAATCAACCTATTCTAAGTTGATGCTACTTCTTCTTTTTGTTTGCCATTTGCTGCAATTGGGAAGTGGTGACAGCATCCTTGTTTTTCCATCTCAAGCCTCTAGGCTTAAAACCAAGGTCTATACCCGTTAAACTTGCATCCTTATAACTTAAACCTGTTGGTAGAATCCTTTGACTTGAAGTCCCAGGCTGTTTTTTGAAGAAAAAACCAAAATTAATATATAAACTTGCATTCATTTCAGAGACAGTTTGTGACAAACTTACGTTTAGCATTTGGGTTCCACTTGCACTTGTATAGATGCCAAATCCAACATTACTTGATCCACCATTAGTTGGCCCCCCTTTTGCAGAATCTTCACCAGTTGCAACTCTTTCTCTTTTTTGTCCAGCAGTTTGTCTTGTCTTTGTAGGTAGTTGACTGGTTATTCCTCTTGTAACAGGAATACTTGTATCCACAAATGGTGGTGGTTGGCTTGTTTTTGCAGTTTCCCTTGCCCTCTTAACTCTACTGGTATCACCACAAACTGTTGTTGAAGAAGCATGACTGTTTGATGTTGTTGAAGCAGGTTGGTTGAATCTTGTTGGTCCAGGTTGGAAGGAGCTTGTTGGTTCAGGATGGCAACTTCCTTGTGAACTTTGACCAGCAGTAAATTGTGAACTGTGGCTAGCTGGTTGTGAAGTATGGACACCAACCTAAATATCAAACATAAAGTTTGTTCATTACATTCACCAAGAATTTTAAAAGGCACAAACAAATAATAAGTTATTTTACCTTGCAATATTTCTTGTTGTGGCCTTGTTGTTTACACTTGGAACAAGTAATTTTCAACCCTTGTTTGGACATCTTTCCATACTTCTTTCTTGATTCATCTTTACTCTTTCTTCTATTTCTTGGAAGTCTACCAGGCATTTGCTAAGGTTCAGGAGGCTCAATCCTTGGATTGTTAGTTTCAGGCCATATCTTCATATTTGAAATTGGTTGAATAAAATGACTATAAGCCTTTAAGAATGTATCCTTCCTATACCAATGCTCCACAAGTGGTTCAGGTTCCTGTTCTATGTGATACAAAGCAGAAATAGCATGTTGGCATGGAATACCTCTCAATTGCCAAGTTCTACAGCTACAAACTCTATTAGTCAAGTTGACTGTATGCCTATACTGCCCTTCTCCAATCTCAAATCCAACATCAGCATTCCACAGCACCTTGCATGCCCTAGACTTTTCCTTATTCTCCTCCAACATAAGTCTAGCCATAGGTGCAATAGCACATATCCATGTGTCAGCAAACTTAACCATATCCACAGTTCTAGTCATTAATTTTCTCCTAATTTCCTCCAACATGGTTATTATAGATTTGTGTCTACATGATAAGATCTATGAGTTAAAGGTTTCACACATGTTATTTTCAACTGCATCACATTTGGAATGCTCTTGAAAGAATGCTCTAACCCATGACACTTGTGGATAATGCAATAAATCATCATTAATTTCATTACCAAGTCTGCTCATTTTGTAAAGCTCTTCACTGTACTTCACTTCAAAAGTTGCCTTCGAACATCTCCAGAGTTGTTTTCTCCTTTCCTCTCCCTTCCATGTTTTACTCCAATTAGACCAGATGTGTCTAGCACACATTCTAACTTCAGCATTTGACAGCAATTCACCAACAGCTGCTTGAAGACCCTACAATAAAATAGAATTCAATACAATTCAAGAAAGAAAATACATTTCTATATATCTATAATTATCAAAGTAATAGACAATTACCTTCTGCATATTTGATGTTACAGTAAGACCCTGTCCAGTACCCAACTGTAGGTCCTCTTTCAAGTAGTTGATTAAGAAACTCCAGCTATGTTTAGTCTCCTTGTCCACAACTGCCCAGGCTATAGGAAACATCTGATTGTTTCCATTTCTTCCAACTGCTACAAGAAGTTCACCCTTACAAGCACCATTTAAGAAACATCCATCAAATCCTATTATTCTTCTACATCCTTCCTTCCACCCTTTGTTCAATGCATCCAAGCATACATAAAAATACACAAACAAATTCTTTCCTGGTACAGTTTCTCTATCCATCCTTACCCAAACAGAACTACCAGGATTGGTTTGTTTTATGACTTCAGCATAATCACATAACCTTGCAAATTCCATATTCCAGTCACCCATGTTTTCTCTAAGAATCATCATCTTTGCTTTGCAACAAATTGTTCTACCCACTTTTAGTCCTAACTCCTCCCTACACAACTCTTGTATTTCCCAAATCCTCAAAGATGGTTGTTTAGTTATTTCATCCTTGAATCTACTTGCTAGGAACTTAGTTGTACACATTTTGTTCTTATTTGATGGTAAACACTTGTGTATAGGATAATAATTCTTAATCATAAAGTTACCAGAATCCCTATCAATAGCACCATAGCACAACCATTTGCATTTTTCTTTGAATTTACATTTAGCTCTCACTCTATGAGCTTCATTAGGCCTTAACTTAATCTGATAATTTTTTTCAACAGCATATTTTGCCAAAGCCTTCCTAAATTCCTTAGCATTCTCAAAAATCATTCCAAGTTCAAAAATAGCAACAGTACATTGATCATCATACCTGACCTTTTTGCTCTTTCTTCTGCCTAGTAGATCAACACCTCCAACAACTTCTGCATCTAGTATATCAGTGCTATCATCACTATCACATTCTGAGCTATCAATATACTTCTCATCTCCTCCCTATCTGCCAACATATCTATCCTTCTTATTTATTCCAATATCTTCAAAACCTCTATCCACACCAGCCTCACCTATTGGTACCTCTTTAGTTATTGTTTTCTTCTCCCTATCTCTTTTCTTCCTAAGATTAGGATTTCTTTTGTTTCTCCTTTCAGCCCTAAGGGATCTCAATTCTTCATCAACATCTGAATCATCTTCATCTGGAATAACATCTACATCTGTGTCACTACTAGGCAAATCTGATTCAGCTTCATTTTGATTTGTATCACCTCTAGGCAGTTCTGTATCAACTCCATTCAAATCAGAATCATTCTCCACAGTTCCCTCAGTATTTATACCCACAGATTCATCAACAATATCAGACCATGGTAAAAGACCAGTTGGAGCAGGAAATTCTTCCAATTCATCAACTTCATGGACCACATACACATGAAACTCATCACCATCTACCAAGTCTTTCACAAATTCTAACAATTGAGTATCAGAAGTAACTTGAACTAATTCATTGTTATCTTCACAGTAAAATCCCTTCACATTTGTATACCCAAGGTCTTTAGTGTAGGAAAGAAACTCGACAAGACTAAAATGGTCTTTATCTATGCCAACACCAAATACATCTACTTCTTGTTGGTAAGTAGGGTTAGGGTTTCCAACAACACCCCCCCCGCCCATGATGAAAACAAGTTAAAATATAGCTGTCCATATCTCGAAAAGAAGACCCCAATAAAAGGAAATACCCAAAAAGCCCCTTACTTTACCAGTCAAAACCTATATTAAAACTGAAAATAAAAAAAATGGAATCAACAACAATATACACCTTCAACAACAATATACACCTTCTTGAAGAAAACAAAAATAAAGGTAGAAAACAAAATACACCATTACCTTTAATTTCTTCAATTTTTCCAATGTCGCACAGCCCGATACCTCGTCAATACAACCTTAAACCTGAAAAATGGCGACATAAAATACAACAATGGTTATTACTAACAACGAATTGAAGAAAAAACAAAGAAATACATGTGAAGAGAAGGGAGATTTACCTAGGGTTTTCATCGGAGAAGAGAGAGAATCGTAAGAAGGAAGTTGAAAAATCACAAAAATGGTTCCATTTTTCTTTTAGTTTGAAAAAAAACGACATGTGAAGAGGTTTAAGAGTTGGCATCATATAATTGGTCAGTTAATCCACGTAGAATGGTTGTCTTGCACGCACTTATGGTCAACAGATGTCTGTGCAAAAAGTGTTAGAGTAACACATGGGAACCCTACGTTAGGTGTTTAAAATGAAAATCCTTCAGTTGAGGTGTCTAAGTGAAAGATCGTGCCAAGTTTAGGGGGCCACCGATGGGTTAGGCCTATAAGATATAAAATACAAACTACTGTTTTCAAAAAAAATAAAATTGAAATTTTTAAGAACAAAGGAAAAAAACGCTAGAAAGAAAAATGACAACATATGCTCTTTCAAAAACGTAATTGATGTTAAATTTTAATTTTTTTTACCTTTTTTGAAATTTTTTGTTCCATGATTTTCTCTATTTTGTTATTAATTATTTGTATTCTTTCATATTAATCAAAATAAAATAAATACATAACTCAGCCCTTAACAAACTAAAATATTGACATTTTAAATAAATAGTGAAACTATCGCTAAGGAGTCCCATTAAAAGTTAAAATATTGCTGTTTTGAAAATTTTCCCTTACTAAAATAGTCGTCTTAAATTACTTGTAAATTTATAAAATTAAGATAGAACTAATTTTTTTTATTTTATCCTTATAATTAATTAATGTTAAAAATGTAAACGAAATTGTAGAGAGTCAAAAAAGTTGCGTATTTCCACTAATTCATAATAATTGAATTTTTGAGCCTTCTTTTAATGTTGTTATTTGTTCAATGTTTAAGAGAGTTAATGAAAATCTCTTTCATTCATGTCCTTCATTTACATTTTAGGTGATAAATTCAAGAGAGTTAATTGCTCATATTTATGATTTTACTTTGAATTATTTCTATTTTCAAGAATATTTTTACAATAACTAAAAAAAGATAAATAGATCGAAGTCGAATCTCGTAGAAAATGTTGATAGAGATATTTATAATTTGGTATTGAAGTTTGTGATTAGTAACTACTATTGACAATTGGGGGTTTAGATGAGAAATATTAACTACTTTATGTCATTGTATTTTAATCAAAGTTATAGTTCTTAGATATCGAAACTCAAAAAAATAATTTACTATCAACTCATTCAGGTGTATTCACTGTGACAAACTAACGAATCTATATGTCTTCTAAAGTCTTTTGGCCCAATAAGAAAATATCACCCTAATTCGTTGTCGGTACTTGGACGTCGAATTAATTTATTCATTCATTCATCAAAAGCAATCTTTATGAAAGGACCTTAGTACACAATGACTACCCCTTCATGGCAATATTTTAATATAAAGAATTTGTTATCATCATTTCTACTCTAAGACCTCACGTGTTTGCACTTAATGGTGATCTGAATCTGAATGATTTAGACATTAGGCGATTAGTTATGCTTTTTTATTTAAAAATCTCTTAATGGGTCTGAAAAGGTCTGAATGAATCAGATATGTAACAGGTTCTTATTCTCATTCAGACTCTTTTAAATACACTTTTAGTTTCAGGAAAAAAAATTGTGCTCCATATTTTTTTCTTCAAAATAAAATAAACTTCAAGTCTCTTTCATTCTCCAGCTTTATTATTTTCCTTAAAATTTTAATTTTTGTTCTTACTACTTGTTTATCAAGAATTGATAAAATTTATTGTAAAAAAATTATTTGAGTAAACTGCAAAGCAACTTCATAAATATGTGTGGTTGAAATTGGACTATGGTGCCTTTATAAGTTTGTTTAAAATCATTTGAATGTATCATATTCATTATTTATTTTAGAAAAGAGTACATGGGCAAACACATTATAGAACGTAGAGATATTTCACCTAAGTATTTAAGATTAGTTTGTGTTGAATATTTGTTTTCAAAAAATGATGACTAAATTTTTTTCTAACAATTTTTTTTATTTTTATAATTTATATATGTAATTCATGTAGTTTCATTTTATCAAACTTAAAATATTTATTTATAATTCAAATATCTTAACGTTTATCAAAGAATGACATTTTTTCAAATATTTTGTTAATCTAATATTTAACTACTATTTTATTTGAATTATAATAATTATAATTGTGTTTACATACATACATACATACATACATACATACATATATATATATATATATATATATATATATATATATATATATGTTCATTTTAGACACCTCATGTCATGTCCCACTAAAGTTGACACTAATTTTTACTTAGACACTCCAACTAGACTTTGTTCATTTTAGACACCTCATGACACTTTTTGCTGACATGACATAGTGAGTGTGATACACTCCTTACCAGCGCGTGAAGAGCTTATATTTAACCTATTTTTATTTTATTTTTTTCTTCTTCTTCCTCCCCATTTTA
Organism: Solanum stenotomum; assembly: GCF_019186545.1. NCBI lineage: Eukaryota > Viridiplantae > Streptophyta > Magnoliopsida > Solanales > Solanaceae > Solanum > Solanum stenotomum. Next base: position 32,152,542 of record NC_064282.1, read on the forward strand.
GCCACCATTTTTCAAAACTTAAACTCCTTCCATGGAGAAATAGATCTAATAGTGCTACAACACCAAAAGATTTCAAGCTTAAACAACTTTTCTTATTTTGTTGCCATTCTTCCTCCTTGAAATGTTTTGAAAAAAATCGAAATATTTTTTTAAAAAAAAATCTAGGAAATTCTTTTAGGGAACTCTTTGTTTAGATTTGAAGAATTTGGTTTTATTTGAAGCTACAAGTAAGACAAATCAGTTTTTGTAAAGAAATTGTGCTTTTGTAAAATAATTCTTTTCAAATAGTTAAATTACTATGAAAGTATATTGGAGAAAGACAATCTGGATTGGGGAGAGGTTGGGGTTGCGGGGGTGGGAGGTGGTGGAGAAGATGAATTTAGTGTGGGAGGGGTAGGGGGTTGTGGACTGTGGAGAAGACAATTTGGTGGGGGAGGGGTTGAGGATCAAGGGTGGGGGGCTGGTGGAGAAGACAACATAGGATGGACTTGTAAGTGGTTAATTTTTTTTTTTTTAAATTATTTGGATAAAATTGCCATGTGTCATTAAGTCATTGGCCTTTTTTTAAAACTCAAAATTCATTATTTAAAAATTATTTTCAATATATATGCCACATGTCTTTGTTTAATTCGTCATTTTGACACGTCATCCGCGAGTGTGTTACACACGCCTTACATATTTGGCTGATTATAAAAAAAGTGTCAAAATGACACATCAAAACATGACATGAGGTGTCTAAAATGAACAAAGCCTAGTTGAGGTGTCTAAGTGAAAGTTAGTGCCAACTTTAGGGGGGCACCGATGGGTTAGGCCATATATGTATGTACATAGATAGATATATGTATGTGTGTATATATATATATATGTATGTATATATATATATATATATAGGTACATATATATGTATGTTTATATATATGTATGTATATATAGGTACATATATATGTATGTATATATATGTATGTATGTATATATAGGTACATTTATATGTATGTATATATAAATGACACACCAAAACATGACATGAGATGTCTAAATGAACAAAGCCTAGTTGAGGTGTCTAAGTGAAAGTTAGTGCCAACTTTAGGGGGTCACCGATGGGTTAGGCAATATATGTATGCATGTACATTCGTAGGTACATACCTACCTAGGGGCCTGGGTCCACCTATTGGCCGTAGGTGCCATCCGTAGGTGGCCCTCTTTTGGGCAATTTTGGTAGCTTTGGGGGTCTTGGGGGTAAGGCTTTAGGGTCCTCCTCAAGGACCCTTGGTTGGTCCTTAGGGGGTCGTACCTTGACGCTTAACCCTTCAACGCCTCAACCTAAGTTCAGGAAACCATTTTACACTTCTAAACCCCACATCAAACTCAAAAACTCTAACGTAAGGCTCTAGTTTCACCTACTAGTTTTCCGGGTGTTACATTATCTCCCCCTTGGGAACATTCGTCCTCAAATGACATTTCTAAACACTTATCGGAATTAAGGACTCAAGACTAGAAGCCCATCATGCATAAAACATCATAACAATAAAACAAGGAGGAAACATCAACTCCATCTCCATATGCTCAATGCAACCCAAGGAACTAGGAACTACATCAACAACCCATTATGCATGAAAACTTCAACATTTCTCATTTCATTGGAGGAATTACCTTCTCCAACTCAAAGCATGCTCATCATAACATCATGAAGAAATTATGCAATTATTCTCAAAAGTACATTTAAGCATGTTCAATAATTCATCTCATGAAGCGTATCGACAACTCATACTAAATGCACATCAACACGAGGAACATAAATCATGAAAACTCATTTTCTCATTAAACATGAATTCATCAAGAACATGCATAACATAAGGAGACCATGAAAACACATAAATCACACATGACTCCACAATCATGAAACAAGTCAAGGAAAACTTATCCTCTCAAGCTAAAAGAGGAATAGAAGGAAAGATAAGGATATCGGGACGCCTCATTGGCCCTTGGCCTTCCAAGTAGCACCCTCACCTACAACCTTCACACCTTCATGAAAGCAATTTCCTCACTCTTCTATTTCTTAACTTGCCGGTATAAGACTTCTATCGGAACTTCTAAATTAGAGAGGTTTTCATTTAAGCACTCTTGCTCACAAGCAACCTTACCAACACCACTCAAGATCTCATATGAGCCTACCATACTGGGACTAAACTTCTCAATCTCACTACACCTCTTAAGGTGAGAATTTCAAGCCAATCCAAATCCTGAACATCTAGAACACTCAATGACCTTGCTATCTAAGCACATTATCTCCCTCTTGGGAGTAAACCTACACATACTTTTCTGAGCACCATTTCTTTCAACTTCTAAGGTTGGGCCAAACTATCATTAATCCTTCACACAAGATGATTCTACACCATGGAGAATTACAGTTCTACCCTCTTTTAAATGAGTCTACTCGCTCAATATCCCTAGGCATCACTTAAACACCATTATTCATCAAATCCTCCAACTCAACACATAACCATAAAACATCCCATTTATACCAAAGGATTCCATCTAAACCTATCATACCAAGACTCATCTAGTCACAAGCCATAATTGGCATCACTACTAACCTTTTGTCCCTTGATCCTTGTAGCATGAGCCTTTCAAGTGGACATATCCTAAAGACCATCAGATAAGAAATATGAGAGAGATCTTATAGAGTTAAACTCAATGGCACGACTTGGAGAATGAACAAGTGAGATTTTCTTAACACCCAATAGCCTCCTATTCATAAATGTGGAGCGCTTCACACTATGAACAAGACTCTACTAGATTTGGTTTGAGACAATCCTATAACCATCCCAAAATCTTGTGCTCTGATACTATGTTTGTTACGACTCGAGCCTACACCCCAGACGTGACATGACATATAAGACTTCAAAGAGCATCATACAAGCCTCATAACATTCATAACATAAGACAATAGAATGTGGTGTGGAAATTTAAAAATTTTTCTTTTAAAATCGAAGTCTTTTATAAACATGAGCAGAAGTCTATACTTTGTCTCAAACCATCTAGATCCATAAGACTAAAACTTTGGGATGCAACCCATACAAAAGCGCTAAACATAATAATAAAAGGTAAATGACATGATGGTCAATCCCTCAGATACTATGAGGACTCACCATAACTTCTCTTCTTGATCTACTATGAACCTATCCACGAGGATGGAAGCCAATATCACCAAACCCTACACTTTGTAGAAAAATGTAGAAGAAATATTGGTTGGCACAAAAATGCACTAAGTATGATAGCCATGCAAAAATCATGCTAAAAAGGACATTTTAGTTGAAAACCATCCATTTAACAAGTTTGAGAATCATTATGTACTTTTAGTGTAAAACATGACTCACAAGCATAATTATCATATAAATCATTATAACATAATAGAATCATCATCTTAGACAACCCTAAGTTATACTTGTGCAATATATGAATTGCATCCCATAATACAATTCATACTAAGTACCACTTTGAGGCCACTATAAACATACTTACCATTCTTCATTCTCATCTTTTGTCAACACTCATATATAAGGAACATTCTCATTTAATAAGTCAGGACAAGGAAAGTAACTCATAATAACAATCCAAGTTCAACATTCATCTTTACATTAAGCCTTTAAGTCAACATTCTCATTAGCATCATTATGAGCACATTCATTTCATTAGACATTATGACATTCGAGAAACACATTATAGTCACTCTCAAAGCCTACTCGTGCAATGCAAATGGATGACATCCCATACTACCACCCACCCTTCATAGAACCTCTTGAGTAAACATAGCACATAACTCACATGATGGGAATAAGCCCTAACCGACATAGACCATGTGAGCAAATCATGGAATCTGGTGTCTCCCACACCGAAAAGGGTTGGTTTACTTTCCTAAGGTAGAACTAGTAAATTTAGCTTAGGTGAATCCACTAGCTAATAACCTATGTGGGCACATAGTTATAGGATAAGGAAGGCGTTCATAGAAACCCGACCTAATGTGGGGAGAGCTTCCACCTTAAAATATCCACTCGGTGCTAAGCTTTAAATTCCCATAGAGTAGTTCATTCTCTTTTTACATTATTATAATTGAGAGGGCTACCATTCGGTCTACCGATCCAAATTACATTATTACACACATGAAAGTGTTACCATTCGGTCTACCGATTCAAGGTACATTATTACACACATGAAAGGGGTACCATTCGGTCTACCGATTTAAGGTATATTATTAGGATAGCTCATTGAATCTTCAAGAAAGGGCTACCATTCGGTCTACTGATTCAAGGTTCATCATTGTAGTAGTTCATAGAATCATCATGAAAGGGTTACCATTTGGTCTGCCGATTCAAGATAAAGCTTTAGAATACTTCATTAATCATTTATGAAAGTGCTACCATTTGGTCTAGCGATTCAAGGTTCATTAAGTCAAGATAACTTAGTTACACAAGAAGAGGATGCCCTCAGCCTACCAATTCAAGGTATACCAATCAAGATCACTTTCAATTACACAAGAAGATGATGCCCTAAGCCTACCAATTAAAGGTATAACATTACATTGAAGAAAACTTTCACAACATATCATCATCATTCACATGTGTATAATTTAGAATAACCTTTCAACAATACAACAATGACTTTATAGTCATAATCATATTACTTTCATTGAAATCACAAATCATGTACATAAGCATCATGATTATACATCAATCTTCATAATTTACCCTTTAAGGACAATGAAACATAATTCACCAACACACCTAGAATTACAAAAATTTAGGAATGAATAATAACATAATTCAAGTAATTAGACTACTACAAGAACAATTGCATAGTATTCATCTTACTACAACTCACCCACATCACATAGTCATAAATTAGGGTTATGGGGAATTCATGGGAGATTTTATCTTAAAACCACCACAAAACAGCAATTCAAACTTAATATATGATAATTAAACCATTGAAAACATTTTGAGAAAGAATCCATGACTTAGAATGAAAATCCTAGGTTTTGGAGAATTTGCTTCTTTGAAATTGAAAGTTTGAGGGCTTCATGGATGAAAGCATTCCATGAATCAAGACTACCATACCTTAGATGAAGAAATCCAACCAAAATCATGTGATAAATCCCCCTACTTTAAGCCCTAACTTGATCTTTTTCTTTTTCTTTAATGGAGTTTTTAGAGAGAAGATTTTTTGGAAAGGGTTGAGTTGGTTATGATTTGAGTTTGGGAGTTATGAGGTAATGAGTTAGTTAATAGCTTAAAAAGTCTTAAATAGGTCTAAATAATCAATATAAAATGACCTCACTTCATAATAACTAACCTAGGAATTTACCAAAAGACCCTTGCCTTGACAGAGTTTTGGACAAATTTGCAGGAACCACCTACGCCCATGACCTACGGACCGTAGGTGGGTCTACGCCCCGTCCTGTAGGTCCGTGGGTGGGTGGACTGCAGCCTATTTTAAGGGCATACCCAGACCCCCTCCTATTGGGCGTGGGTCCATCTACTGGCAGTAGGTGCCATTCGTAGGTGGCCCTTTTTTGGGCAGTTTTGGCAGCTTTGGGGGTCTTGGGGGGTTAGGCTTTAGGGTCCTTCTCAAGGACCCTTGGTTGGTTCTTGGGGGGTCGTACCATGATGTCTAATCCTTAAACCCCTCAACCAAAGTTCCGGAAACCATTTTAGACTTCTAAACCCCACATAAAACTCAAAAACTGTAACGTAAGGCTCTAGTTTCACCTACTAATTTTCCGGGTGTTACAGGTAACATGTAGTTGCCCCATGATTAGGAATATAATCACAAAATGATTAGGAACTCAATACTCAAGACTTAGAACTTGAAAATACTACTCCTCTCAAAGATACTCAACTGATGGAGTTCATGCAGAATTCATGGGCATGAACGACTCGACTCAAGGGTCTAAATAACAATATGAAACTAAGGTATACGACTCTTCTCATTCTCATACTTATTTCCTCAAAACTTAGCTTAAATCGACAGTTGATCTAAAAGGATTCACAATTAAAATCAAAGAATTTCTTGAACTCTACTCTTAACTCTTTCTTGAATTTGAAGTATGAATTCAAGAGTTATGGTTCATGATATGAAGGACATAGTGATGACAAAGTAGACCCATGAATACATTCTCCTCATTCTCATACTCACTTGCTCGAGTCTGGAAACAAGTTACTAGAAGTTGTAAAAGACTCCACAAAAGGACTCAAAGGGGTTTTTCTTAGAATGTCTGCAAGAATTCTCAAAACTTAATTCTTAACTCTATCTTGAATTTGAATTATGAATTATGAATTCAAGGTTATGATCATATTATGAATGATTTCTATGTGTTTAGAATTTATTTAGAGTAGTTAAAATTGAAAAGGAGTGAAGGTACACTTTAAAAGAACTCAAACGGAGAAATCGATGCAAACTGGATGGGGCAGGTGGCCCTGGTATGCTGAGTGGCGCGGGGCCCCATCCCCTAAAATTTAGAACATAATTTGGGGCACACTGGCTGGCGCGATGCGCCAGGCCCCAACCCAGAAAACCCGACGAATTTCTTTGCTCGTTTCCTCACCTTAACTCGCCTAGAATCGAACGGTTTGTTCCGCAATCACTTGGATTCAATTACTTAACATAAGTACACTCTAATTTACTCTATACAACCCTCAAAAAACTCACTTACATCTCAAGAACTCATCAAAACCCCAACACAACAAGATTTAGGATGAACTTCAAGAACACTTCTGGAGAACTCATTAAGAACTCTATTCTTTCAACTTCAAGAATGAAATTTCGCTGAAAATAACATGATTGGCATGTGGGTGAATAAACCCAACACTATGGAGGCTTACATACCTCTTAGGGTTTAAACCCATGGTGAAAATCCGCAACAAAACGCAAGAACCTCGTCGAACGCCTTGATTGTCTCCTCTTTTCTCCTCTTTTGTCCTCTTCTTTTCTCTTCTCTCAAAACCCTAACTTATTTTTATGAAGCGTAAATTGAATCCAATCAGTTTTGTCCCGAACTTAATTACCAAAGAAGAATTTAATTGATTGGGTAGTGAAAAGACCATAATACCCTTCTAAAATCCAGTTTTGACTTTCCTTATCTAGACAACCCAACTTCGAATGGACATATCTCTCTCATACAAACTTGAAACTAAGCAAACTCAGTGGCCTTGAAAAGATAATTCAAAGATCTTTCCTATGGTATCTGGTAGCACACCTAACTCATTCTGAGCTAAGATTTATGGTCGTTTTAAGTCGACCCAAAACTCTTACTTAGCTTAACTTTGTCAAACTTTATAAATTTGATTATTTCCAAAAATGGTTTCTTTCTAATTCTAAGTGTTTCTAGTTCTTTCAAATAGCAAGGTGTTACACCATGAACTCATCCTTCTTATGATCTCTCAAAGTGCGGGGCACATATTCTCCATGAATAGAGCATGAAATTGGATCCAAGTGAGTGGGGGTAAAGGCTAAAGCTGACGATATGCATTCCACATAAGCTCTCCACCACTGCTTAGACTCACCCTGAAGCTGAAAAGTCACAAACTCTACTCCATGCTGATGGACAATTCCCAACTTATGAAGCCTCTCATAACAATCTAGAATGAACTTATAGGCGTCCTCACTCTCGGAACCATGGAACACAGACGGTTTCAATTTCAAGAACTTAGTCAACATCTCATGCTCATTACCACTCATTATGGGACCCAACAAAGGAAGGAAGAAAGCATCAGTACATACAGTTCCACCCACCTTGGGGGAAAGTAGTAGCAATAGGGGGGTTGGTGGGAGTTTGAGTTGCTTACACTGTGGAAAGAACTCCAGGACCAACCAATCCCTTCAGGAAAGACATAATCTGTTGAGATAACACTGGATCTAAGGGAGGAATACCTATAGTCTCAGCCTGCACCTCTTTCTATTGTCTAACATCCTCCTCATTCTCAACCTCTACATTCTCCTCTATCTCTTCACAATGTGCAGGAGGAACTTTATTTCTGGGAGCATTCTCAACTGGTTCTCCATCCCTAGTAGGCGCTACCCTTCCTCTGCCTCTACCCATTGCTCTTCCTCTACCCCTGCCTCGACCATGACCTCTTTCTACAGATTCATCAACAAGCACATTGACGGGAGCTACGGGCCTGACGCTGTTGAACCTAGTGTTAACTATCCGCGGACAGAAGAGTGAAGGAGATTAGATACCAATTTGGATCACCAAATATCAATTGGAACCAATTTATAGCACAAAATGAGACAAAAGAAAATAGAGAGATGTCCTAAAGTCCTATAGCCTCTCGAAGAAAAGTATAAACGTCTCCGTACCGTTCCGTAAGACTCTACTATACTCATTTTGGTACATTAAGATCAATAAACCTAGGGATATGATACCAACTTTATTTCGACCCAGACCATCATGATTGACACCCACCCTAACCCTCTGGTGGGAGAACCGTTACTACAACCCAACCAACCAAATTAATGAAAGCTAAAGCATTTAAAGATACGAAAGCAGGTTTAAATGTCTAAAGGAAAAAAATGGGAGTTCACATAAACTCCGAAAGTCTAACAAACAAATGCGGAAATAATGCTTAGAACCTAAAAGTCAATGTACCAAAACATTTACTAACGATAAGTCTAAAAAAATGGGTGCAATCCCAAACTAAATAGAAGAATATCTAAAGTACTACTCTAAGTCTGAATAGAAATGGACTAAACATAACGAGAACTCATGGCAGCCTGGAAGAACTGGCTCACCCTTGAATTTGATCTCGATCACTGATCTCCTAAACGAGGTATGTCAGAAGCCGCCTGAAGATGCCTTGTACTCAACAAAGAAAGAGAAAGTGTAGTATTAGTACACAACCACAATGTACTAGTAGGATCTCGCGGCTATTCCAATAAGTGAAACATACGAAAGTAGTCACAACAAGTAAACACGCATATACCGAACATATACAATATTAATTATCATTTCAGGAGCAATGTACCATTCCACATTTTCAATATCAAGTAATTACGCATATATGACAAGTTAATGGTCCTCTCATGGAACCCACACCCAAACTGTTAATGTAACGGAAAGTGGTACCCGATCCTTATTAGTGTGCCGGATGTGACACAAGACCCCATATATGTGCTGGAACGTGGCACCCGATCCAAGTTAGTGTGTTGGAACGTAACACCCAATTCATTCAACAAGCCACAATCACAATCACAATGTAGATTCTCATAATCGTACAATCAAGTGTTGATTCATGGCATACAGTCATTTGCTTATAATCATTCATATTTGATAATCAATAGTGCAAAATTTGCATACATACATGCATTACAATGAAGCAAATAAGCACATATATTACATAAACATGAAATCAAACCATATCCTACCTCTAAAACAAGCTTGAATCCTCTTAAGATGCTTGATTCTTCCCTTTTCGGATTCTTTCCACTTGTTCTAGGTCTACAAACAATCAATTTAATGCAAGGATCAATAAACGAGGCTTAATTATCCATATTACAATCAATATTATCAACTCTAGGCCAAACCCACGGTCCTAAGGTGCAACTAGGGCTTTTTCTCACCATCTAAAACAGTTCAAAACCCTTCCTAAACAATAAATAACTAAGATTCTACGTTCTACGGATCGATAAACGGATTTGGAGAGTGAAAACCTTACCTTTAGCATCAAATTTCATGGAAAACTTTTAAGAAATCGCATGGGGTCTTCTCCTAGCTCTCAAAAATGAAAATTACTGAATAATGGCGTTTTTGGGGTTTATTGCCGACTTAAGTCACTACTTACCCGCTATGGCGGCCCTCATCCCGCCACAGCGGTCCCGTTCTAGCGGAAATAATCCCGCCCTGGTGGCTTGCATGGAAACTGAGAGTCGATTTAAGAGTTTGAAACCCTCATTTCACAACACACCTTCAACCCATGACACTCAGAAACTGTCCGTTCATGCTAAAATCAGTTTCGGGAGTTCTACTCACCCCGAATTAAATTTCGTAAAGTCGTATGGGTTCCTTAACGTCTTATCTATCCACTCATCCGATCAAATTCATAATTAGATCTCTCATTTGTTACCAGATTTCCCTAGACTCTCCTGACTCCAATTTCATCCAAATATGGACTAGGCTAGGAATTTTCGAGTTACTACCAAAAAGTTTTCTGACCCTAATTTTTTCCCCAATGGGTTTTCTATAATGACGGGAATAGGTCATTACACTACTACACCCAACATTTGTTTTATCTTTCTTATCGGAGAAGGGTCTAAAATACCCCTCAAGCATATGAATCGGTACAAAATTACCCTCCATCCACCCATCGGCCCTAAAATACCCTTGACGTCCACTTTTTGGCTCAAAAATACCCTCGATGTTAATCTTTTTACTCATATTTGCCCTTTTTTTTAATAGCTCCCTTAAAGTATAATTATTAAATATTTATATATTATATTGCTTAATGTGATTGGTCCAAATTTAAATCCTTCTAAAAAAATGATATTTTTAAAAATACTATTTTTCTATAAAACCACTCATGATTCATAATTTGACTCAATGCACTTGAAAATAATATTGAAAAAATAATTAATTTCATGATATCTTTCTATTGGCTTATTTTAAATCGACCCCAATTTATTATAATGTAACCCAACTCATAAATGGGGATCCAACTAAAATCCATACTTACCCCGACTGATTGTCCTTCTAAAAAAATTATAATTTTCATTAACATAAAATTTTCTCTCAATTATCCAAATGTCTTGTTCATTTTATCTTTTGTTCCTTTTTGTAATCTCTTATTCTTAATAAAGATATCTGGGACTCAAACTTGAAATGAACTCACATATACTTCAACAAATTCAATTAAGCTTTCGATTTTATTAAAAAAAATTGAATAATCGGTTCAATTCGATTAGTAAATCAATTGTTTCGAAAAAAACATCGATGCCCATAACTATAGTACTTCATCATAATATATTTGAAATCCTAGTTGGTTCATTTCTTTCATTTGTGCTTTCATTTTTTAGTTTATTTCGATTTCACACTGATGGAAAAAGTCAATAGAAATTCATGAAATATTTCGCACCTTTGCAAAGTCTAAGTTTGTAAATCGATGTTATCTCTGTATAGTTGCTCTACGTACCTATGTGGAATTACTATTAAATATGTACATATTTTTAGACAGAAGCAAATTGATCGACTTAGTTTATGCAGTTTACCAATCACAAATCAATAGACACACACAAAAATTAGCACCAAGACTTGAGAAATTATTTTTTCTATCATCTTTATCGATGGAAGTGTATCAAATAAAAAACAAAAGTGTTAAACCAACAAATATTATGATCTAGTGGTAGAACCGTACCCCACTCACGGTACTTTTAACCTGGATTATATTTTTCAAATGATACATTTTATAATTGCGTAATTTAAGAAAATTGATGAATTGAGCTTTTTCATTTTTACAAAATTGACCGAATTAGTTGGTTTTAATATTTTCCCTCGCTAATTAACGAATGGACTCTCTCTATTTCTTATGAAGCACTTGTATTATTCTTGTTGTAAGTTGTCACTTGTAATTATGAACAATTGTAGCAAAAAAAATTGTATTTAGCTATGAATTTTTTCCGTAGCTAATAGTTGAATTATTCACTACAAATTTTAAGTCGTCGCTATTTAACACCTTACATATTTTGTGACAATTTTTTTTGTTGTCACCAAATCACAAATTGATTAGAGACAATAAAATCTTTGTCACCAATTATTTATATTATTAGTGACGAAAATAAATGTCATAGTTAAATCTAAATTTTTATAGCTAAAACTTACAGTATTTAACTACGAACTCTAATTTGTCTATATTGTAACAACATATTATTTTGGATGAATTTTTTTTGTGTCCAAGAAGTAATAAATCTAACACAAAAAATAATTTGTCGTGAATTAGATACATTATTAGTGATGAAATAATGTGTTACCGATAACTTTAAATTCGTGACTAACACTACTTAACAAATGGCTCCAATTAATATTTTGGTGGGAAACTTTAGTGTACAAAACTTTGCTACAAATTTTTATGTTTCGTCACTAAAAGTATGTGTCTCATATATTTAAGCACGAAAAATAAATTTTGTCACTAAAAGCGAACAATTAGTGACAAATTTGCTGAATAGGGAGGAAAAGACCTGCAAACCCTACCACTAAACACTGAAACTGATTTCTGACTGAACTAAGTTCCAAGAACACACAAATACGCTGAAAATGCAAGTATAACGGAAGGAACATGATACAAAGACTGAGGCTATGCATGAATGACTAAAAAACTGAAGAGGACCTATTACCTCAAGCTGGAGTGGAATAGGAAGGAAAGAGATGAGGATACTTGGCCTTCTTCCCAAGTAACTCCCTCTACAGACTGACTCCTCCACAAAACCTTAACTGAAGAAACTTCTTTGTTTCTCAACCTTCGAACCTAACGATCAAGAATCTCAACTGGTACATCTTCATAAGTGAGACTATCCTTTACAGCCACACCTTCTAAAGGTACAATATATGCGGGATCACCCACACACTTCTTTAACAACGAAATGTGAAAAACCAGATGCACTGCTGCTAGTTCTGTTGGCAACTCTAACTCATAAGCCACTTTACCAACTCTTTTAAAGATCTTGTAAGGGCCTACATATCTAGGACTGAGCTTCCCTTTCTTGCCAAATCTCGTCACCCCCTTCATAGGTGACGCTTTCAGAAAAACCCAATCATCAACTTGGAACTCTAAGTCCCTTCTCCTTACATCTGCATAGGATTTCTGGCGACTCTGGGCTGTCTTAAGTCTATCTCTAATGATCTGAACCTTTTCCACAGCGTCATAAACTGAATCTGGCCCTATCAAGGCTGCTTCACCTACTTCAAACCAACCAATTGGAGATCTATATCTACGCCTATACAATGCCTCATAAGGGGCCATCTGAATGCTGGAATGATAGCTATTAATGTAGGAAAACTCTATAAAGGGAAGGTGATCATCCCAACTACCCTTAAAGTTGATCACACAAGCTCTCAACATGTCTTCTAAGGTTTGAATAGTGTGCTCTGCCTGACCATCCGTCTATGGATGAAATTCTGTGCTAAGATTAACCTGAGTACCAACACCTTTCTGAAATGACTTCCAGAAGTGAGAGGTAAATTGAGGACCTGTATCTTAAATAATAGACAAAGGAACTCCATGAAACTTGACTATCTCATTAATGTAAAGCTTGGTATAGTCCTCCACCGAGTCTGTAGTCTTAACTGCCAAAAAATGCGTAGATTTAATAACTCTGTCAACTATCACCCAAATGGAGTCATGTTGTCTGCGAGTATGAGGTAAACTTGTAATGAAGTCCATGTTGATCACTTCCCACTTCCAAGTAGGAATGTTGATCTCTTGAGTCATACCTCTTGGTTTCTGATGTACTACCTTCACTTGCTGATGATTGGGGCACTTAGCCACAAAATCTGCTATATCCCTCTTCATGCTATTCAACCAAAAGATTTCTCGTAGATCACGGTACATCTTAGTGGCGCTTGGATGAATAGAATACCTAGAGTTATGGGGTTCTGCAAGAATCTGTTGTCTCAACTCACCCACCTTAGGAAGACATAATCGACCCTAATAGCGAAGCACACCATTTCCCCCATTGGGAGAAAACCTCAACTTTCTGCTGATGGACTCACCCTTTAGTTGAAGCAATATCAGATCACCGTCTTGATCCTCCTTAACCTCCGCTACCAATGAAGATTCTGACCCATTCTGAATTGTTTCACCATCATCTGATATGCTCATAGGACGAACTCCTAAGCGAGAAAGTCTGTGAACATCCTTGGCTAGTTCCTTTCTTTCTTCCTCAACATGTTCTATAGTACCCATAGATAGTTTATTAAGAGAATCTGCAACTATATTGGCCTTACCAGGATGGTAATGCATACTCATATCATAATCCTTAAGGAACTCAAGCCATCTCCTCTGGCGAATATTCAACTCTTTTTGGGTGAACACATATTGAAGGTTCTTATGGTTTGTAAACACATCTACATGAACATCATACAAGTAATGTCTCCATATCTTAAATGCAAACACCACTGCTGCAAGCTCGAGGTCATGAGTTGGATAGTTCTTCTCATGTACCTTAAGCTGTCTAGAAGCATAAGCTATAACCTTACCTCGTTATATCAACACACAACCTAGGCTGACTTTGGATGTATCACAATAGATAACATAACCGTCTGAACCCTCTGGTAGAGTCAAAATAAGAGCTGTAGACAACCTAGTTTTCAATTCTACGAAGCTTTTCTCACAATCATCTGACCACTGAAACTTAGCCTTTTTCTGAGTCAACTTAGTCAATGGATGAAAATCTTTCCATGAACCTTCTATAATAGCCATCCAAACCTAAGAAACTTCTGATATCTATAGGAGTGGTAGGTCTGGGCCATTGTTTCAGTGCTTCTATTTTCTGAGAATCCACTCGGATCCGTTCACTAGACACTATATGCCTAAGAAAAGCAACTGAATGCAACAAAAACTCACACTTTCTAAACTTAGCAAATAACTGTCGATCTTTGAGAGTTTGTAGGACAACCCTCAAATGATTCACATGTTCTTCCTTATTCCTAGAGTCCAGATACTGCTTGAACACTCTGTTCATCAAATCCATGAAAGCTGCAGGAGCATTGGTTAGTCCAAATGACATAACTACAAATTCATATTGACCATATCGAGTTTTGAAGGCTATTTTCGAAATGGCACTATCTCTGAATCTGAGCTGATGATAACCAAATCTGAGATCTATCTTTGATAAATGACTAGCACCTTGAAGTTGGTCAAACAAGTCATAAATCCGGGGGATAGGGTACTTATTCTTGATGGTGACTTTGTTCAACTCCCGATAGTCAATGCACATCCTGAGAGAACCATCTTTCTTTTTCACGAACAACATGGGAAAATACTAGGACTGATGAAGCCCTTATCCAAAAGGTCTTTTAAGTGTTCTTTCAGTTCCTTAAGCTCAGCTGGAGACATTCTGTAAGGAGGAATATAAATAGGCTGGGTATCTGGAAGGAGATCAATTTCAAAGTCAATCTCCCTTTCGGGAGGAACACCGGGAAGATCTTCTGGGAACACTTTCGGGAACTCATTAACTACTAGAACTGACTTAAGAAATGGGGTTTTTCAGAACTTGAATCCTTAACTCGAACTAGATGATAGAGATAACCCTTAGGAATGATCTTTCTGGCCTTAAGGTAAGAAATAAACCGACCCATAGGCGCTAAGCTACTACCTTTCCATTTTAAGATTGGTTCATCTGGAAATTGAAAATGAAAAATCCTAGTTCTACAAACAATCTATGCCTAGAATGATATCGAAATCTACAATTTCTAACTTTACAAGATCTGCTGAGGTGATTTTCTGGGAGATTGTGACATGACAATTTCTGTATACCCGTCTAGCTATAACTGGGTCACTGATTGGAGTAGAGACTGACAAGAGTTCTGAGAGAGTTTCTGTAACGACACGTAAAACTAATAAGTGAAACTAGAGCCTAACTGGTGTGTCTTTGAGTTGTTGTGAGGTATGACGTGGTTTAATGTTAACCCGAGCTATGATTGAGGGGTTTAGGGGTTAAATGTCAAGGTACGACTCCCCAAGGACCACCCTAGGGGTCCTTGAGGAAGACCCTAATGCCTAACCCCCAAGACCCCAAAAAAACCAAGACTTTGTCCAAAAAGTTGGACCTACGGATAGGATCTACGCCCAGTAGGTCCAACCATGACTCGTGGTCTTGATCCGTAGTCAAGGCCTTCAAAACCTAGCCACAACCACAAACCCTGAGGGCACAAGATGGCCCATGGTCCTATCCACGTTCCGTGAATGGGGGTTTCGTGAATGGGTTCAGTTTTCTATCTAAAGTCAGCCATTGTGGGGGTGAAGTGGTAAATTCATTTTAAGTCTTGTTTAGTTGGGGGATGATTTTAATTGGTTTATTAATGTATTTTAAGGTTTTTTAAGGTATTAAAACATAATTTACACTTCATTATTTCAAAACCCTAAATCAAAACCTTTCCTTCCCTCCAGAAGTTCTCTCTCTAGAAAACCTCCGTTGGAGGTGAAGACTTAAAGCTTCCAAGGTCAAGACTTCAAGTTTTTCAAGGTATTTTCGTGGGATTCTTCCATAAACGGTATGGTGGTCTTCATCCTTGCCTTTGTTTCTTTCAAGGAGCCAATCTCAAAAGTGATTTCAAGTCTCTAGTGTTTTCTCTAAAACCCTAGATTTCAATCTATGCATGGGTTTGATTCTAAATGATTTTCAAAGGCTTTATTACATTTATTTATGGATGAATTGCCAATTTAAAGATGAAGTAAGATGATTTCTTTCTAGAATCTATGTTTTTCCCTAAATTCCTAAATTGTGGTTTGTGAGTGGGAATTTAATGATTTTGCAAGTATGTTGAATTGTTGATGTTTATAATGAATTAAGTGATTGAATCATGTCACTTCCTATTCTATTGTAGTAGTTTGGATTTATGGGCTGATGTTGGATCATAGCCTTGAAAGGGCAAGTTATGATCAAATTACATATTGAAGTAGAATTGTTCTTGATCTATTGATCTAGTTGAAAGGTGGAGTTGTTTACTTACTATGTATATTGTGGTATTTAATTGATGGATATCTTCCATGTACCTCTATATAAGAAGGATCTATGTATGATCATGATGTAAAGTATATGTGTGTGGTTTCAATGAATGTAAGTGTTTTATGATTGAATGTTATTTCTCAATTAACACCTATGAATGATGAGGCCATATGTGAAAGATGATTCTCACATACGCACA
This sequence comes from Solanum stenotomum, assembly GCF_019186545.1. Lineage (NCBI taxonomy): Eukaryota > Viridiplantae > Streptophyta > Magnoliopsida > Solanales > Solanaceae > Solanum > Solanum stenotomum. The sequence continues at coordinate 32,169,451 of NC_064282.1, forward strand.
CTCATGAATGACTAATGAATGAAGTTTCTATGATTATGTTAATGATGATGGGTTGATTGAAAGGCTATTCTCAATTGTACTCTAATGAATGATAATTACTTGTTGTAAAAGGACTTTCTCACAATAAGGGGATTCTTAGGTGAAAGGTTGTTCTCATCTTTGAATCTATGAGCTTTCCAATGAATAAATGTTGGGATGAGATGGATGCTCATACGAGAGTTGAGGCAGAGTATCTAGTAACAATCCCTATATTCCATTTTAATGAATATTGGGTTTGAGATGGATACTCCTCCATGAGTTGAGGTGGGGTATCTAGTAACAATCTCTTATCCTATAATAAACTAATGTAATGACTGTAAAGTACTCTGTGGAGAATAATGTTAAGCACCGAGTGGATATGAGTTGGGGTGGATGCTCATCTGTGAGTTGAGGCGGAGTATCTAGTAGCAACCTCTTGAGATGAATGCTTATCCGTGAGTTGAGGCGGGGTATCTAGTAGCAATCTCCCTTTCCCATAACTATGTGCCCACATAGGTTTAGCTAGTGGATCCACTTAAGCTATAAAACAATGGACCTACCTTAGGCAAGTAGGAATCCCTTATCTGATGAGGGTGACACCGGGGTTCCATGAATTTCTCACATGGTCTATGTAGGTTAAGGCTTACCCCCACAAAAAATGTTAATGAACTATGGCTTCTTAAGAATGCACTACTTAGTGTGGGTGGTGGTATGTAATGCTATCTATGCACTGCACAAGTAGGCTTTGAGAGAGGTTGTGGTGTGTTCCTTTATGATGTTAAGTGTAATGAATGTGCTCTTATGATGATGTTAATAAATAATGTTGGCTTAATGTCTAATGAATGAAAGTGCCCTTAATTTAATAAAGCTAATGAAAAATGCGACTTATGTATTTAATGTAATGATGAATGCTATACTTGGATTGTATTATGAGTTACTTCCTTGTCATGACTTAATGAATATGAATGTGCCTTGCCTATGGTGACTTCAAAGGAATACCTAGTGTGAGTAGTAGTATGGGATGCTACTTGCACGTTGCACAAGTATGACTTAGGGTTGTCTTAGGTGATGGTCCTTATTTGAAGATATGGCTGATATAATGTTTATGTCTCTTATGTATGTGTATTGTGTATGGATGGAAAGGTTGAATGGTAAGTTCACTTTTGGTGACCTTAATGTGGTACTTTGGTGTGGATGGTGGTATGGGATGCTATCCATACATTGCACAAAGTATAGCTGGAGGGTTACTTGAGGTGAAGTCTTAATGTGAAGGTAATGGTTTATATGTGATTATGTTCTAATATGGTTAAATGACTTGTATGTTGGTTATGCTTAAATATTATGCCTCTTATGCTTATGTTCATGAATTTTATCAGAGTAGCATATATCATGACTTTCAAATAAAATGTCCGTTTTAAGCATATTTTTACATAGCTATTATACTTAGTACTTAATTGTGCTAACCCATTCTTCTTCTATGTTTACTACAAGTGTAGGTTCTAGCATTTGAGTGGTTTTCTCTAGTGAAGCTTGGATTTGAGTTCCCCAAGACTAAGTTGTATGTCCTCCTAGATCGAGGACACGTGTTTAGATGTTTCCTTTCTTTTCATGTAATAGACTATTGTTAAGTTTGTCGATTGTAAAGGGTTGTGACCCTATTTTGTTTCAAGTATGTTGTTTAGATGGCCATTATACTTAGTACTTAATTGTGCTAACCCATTTTTCTTCTATGTTTTCTACAAGTGTAGGTTCTAGCATTTGAGGGGTTTTCTTTAGTGAAGCTTGGATTTGAGTTCCCCAAGACTAAGTTGTATGTCCTCATAGATCGAGGACACATGTTTAGATGTTTCCTTTCTTTTCATGTAATAGACTATTGTTAAGTTTGTCGATTGTAAAGGGTCGTGACCCTATTTTATTTCAAGTATGTTTTTTAGATGGCCATGTGAGACGATAGACTTCCACTTGCTTTTAATCTTTACGATTGTTGGATTTATAAAGAAAAGTTTTAAATTCCATAAAATTTCTAAGTATCTTATGCAATGAATATGCTATGAGGCTTGTATGAGACCCCTTCGGGGTCAAGTACACCGTGTCGCTTCCAGGGTGTAGGCTCGGGTCGTGACAAACATTGTATCAGAGCACAAGGTTTTGGGAATGGTCTTTAGGATTGATGTCTCGCAAGCTACGTCTAGTAGAGTCTTGTTCATTGGTGTGAGTCGTGACACATCTATGAGCGAGAGGCTATAGGACGTTAGGAAGTTACACTTCTTTCATAATCTTCAAGTCATGCCATAGAGTTTAACTCTAGAATTTCTCTCTCTTATTCCTTATATGATGGTCTTTAGGGTATGACCACTTGAAAGGAGTATGCTAGAAGGTGTGAGGGAGGAAGGTGGGTTGTGATGCCAATTATGGCTATGTGACTTGTTACATTTGAGGTGATAGAATGCGATGTTGTATTTAGTATGAAGGTCTTGCTTTATGGTTATGCTTAAGATGATGATATAACCCAACTTAGTTATGATTAGTTTTGAGGTATGTTGAAAGAATTGATGAAATGTGGTGTTTTGGAAATGCCTAGGTGTGTGAAGTGAGTAGACTTCTCTAAGAAGGGTAGAAGTGTAATTCACCTCGATTTAGAATCATCTTGTGTGATGAGTGTGAGGGTTTAGTTATGTTTTGCTCTAACCTTAGAATGGAAAGAAGTGAAGTTTAAAAGAGTTTGTATAGTCTTACTTCGAAGTGGGGAGATAATGTGCTTAGATGGTAAGGCCTTTGAGTGTCCTTGATATCCATGAGTTAGGCTTGCTTGATGTTCTCAACTTATGAGGTGTAGTGAGTTTGAGGAGTTTAGACCCGATGTGGTAGACTCATATGAGACCTTGAGTGGTGTTGGTAAGGTTGTTTGTGGGCAAGAGTCTAATGATGACCTTTCTAGTTTAAAAGCACCGGTATGTTGATAGTTCTTTTTGGTTGTGAATGTTGTATTGAGGTTCCTATGATTTTATGTTCATGTTAACCTTAGTTGCGTTTTCTCCTAAGTGGGGGATAGTATGTTGAATAGTAAGGTTGTTGAGAGCATTGAAATCCTTATCTCTTTCCTTATATTCCTATTCAAGCTTGAGACCAAGAAATCCTTGTAGCTTGTTTTATGTTTTGGAGTCATGTGTGAATATGTGTTTCCATAGTCTCCTTATGATATGGATGTTCTTAATGAGTTTATGTTTGAATGAGAAAATGAGTTTATATGAACTATGTACCTCTTGTTGATATGAATTTAGTATGAGTTGTCTATATGCTTCATGAGGTTAATTGTTGAACATGCCTAAATGTGCTTTTATGAAGAAATTGCATAATGTGCTTAAGGATGTTGTGATGAGAATGACATGAGTTGGAGAAGGTAATTCCTCCAATGAAATGAGAAATGTTGAAGTTATGATGCATAATAAGTTTGTAGATGTAGTTTTGACTTTGTTGTGTTGCATTGAGCTTACTGATGTGGAGTTGATGTTTCCTCCTAGTTTTGTTCTTTTGTTTATGATGTTGCATGCATGATGGGCTGCTAGTCTTGAGTCGTTAACCCCTTAATGTGTTTTAACTATCATTCGAGGACGAATGTTTCTAAGTGGGGGATAATGTAACGACCCGTAAAACGAATAAGTGAAACTAAAGCCTAACTAGTGTGTCTTGGAGTTGTTGTGAGGTTTGAAGTAGTTTAATGTTATCTTGAGCTATGATTGATGGGTTTAGGGGTTAAACGTCAAGGTACAACTCCCCAAGGACCACCCGAGGGGTCCTTGAAGAGGACCCTAAAGCCTAACCCCAAAGACCCCAAGAAACCAAGACTTTGTCCAAAAAGTTGGACCTACGGATCGGACCTACGCCCAGTAGGTCCAACCATGATTCATGGTCTTGATCTGTAGGTCAAGGCCTTCAAAACCTAGCCACAGCCACAAACCACGAGGGAATAGGACGGCCCGTGGTCCCATCCACGATCCGTGGAGGGGGGGGTTTGTGGATGGCTTCAGTTTTCTGTCCAAAGTAAGCCATTGTGGGGTGAAGTGGTAAATTCATTTTAATTCTTGTTCAGTTGGGAGACGGTTTTAATTGGTTTATTAATGTATTTTAAGGGTTTTAAGAGTATTAAAACATATTTTAGACTTCATTATTTCAAAACCCTAATCAAAACCTCTCCTCCCCTCCAAAAGTTCTCTCTCTAGAAAACCTCCATTGGCGGTGAAGACTTAAAGCTTCCAAGGTCAAGACTTCAATTTTTTCAAGGGATTTTCGTGGTATTCTTCCATAAAAGGTATGGTGGTCTTCATCCTTGACTTAGTTTCTTTCAAGGAGCCAATCTCAAAAGTGATTTCAAGTCTCCAATGTTTTCTCTAAAACCCTAGATTTCAATCTATGCATGGGTTCGATTCTAAATGATTTTCGAAGGCTTTATTGCATTGATATATGAATGGAGTGTCGACTCAAGGATGAATTAAGATGATTTCTTCCTAGAACCCATGTTTTTTTCCAAATTCCTTAATTGTGATTTGTGAGTGGGAATTGATTGATTGTGCAAGTATGTTGAATTGTTGATGTTTATATTGAATTAAGTGATCGAATCATGTCAATTTCCTATTCTATTGTAGTAGTTTGGATTTATGGGCTGATGTTGGTTCATAGCCTTGAAACAGCAAGTTATGATCAAATTACATATTGAAGTAGAATTGTGCTTGATCTATTGATCCAGTTGAAAGGTGGAGGTGTTTACTTACTATGTACTTTGTGGTAGTGAATTGATGGATATCTTCCTTGTACCTCTATATATGAAGGATATATATATGATCATGATGTAAAGTATATGTGTGTGATTTCAATGAATGTATAATGATTATGTTTAGAATGTAAGTGTGTTATGAATGAATGTTGTTTCCGAATTAACACCTATGAATGATGAGGCTATATGTGAAAGGTGTTTCTCACATACACACACTCATGAATGACTAACGAATGAAGTTTCTATGATTAGGTTAATGATGATGGGTTTATTGAAAGGCTATTCTCAATTGTACTCTAATGAATGATAATGACTTGTTGTGAAAGGACTTTCTCACAATAAGGGGATTCTTAGGTGAAAGGTTATTCTCATCTTTGAATCTATGAGCTTTCCAATGAATGAATGTTGGGATGGGATGGATTCTCATCCGAGAGTTGAGGCAAAGTATCTAGTAACAATCCCTATTCCAATTTAATGAATGTTGGGTTTGAGATGGATACTCATCTATGAGTTGAGGAGGGGTATCTAGTAACAATCTCTTATCCCATAATGAACTAATGCAATGACTATAAAGTAATCCATGGGGAATAATGCTAAGCACCGTGTATATGAACTGGGGTGGATGCTCATCCGTGAGTTGAGACGGAGTATCTAGTAGCAACCTCTTGAGATTGATGCTTATCCGTGAGTTGAGGCAGGGTATCTAGTAGTAATCTCCCTATCCCATAACTTTGTGCCCACATAGGTCTAGCTAGTGGATCCACTTAAGCTATAAAACAATGGTCCTACCTTAGGCAAGTAGGAATCCCTTATCCGATGAGGGTGACACCGGGGTTCCATGAATTTCTCACATGGTCTATGTCGGTTAAGGCTTACCCCCACAAAGAATGTTAATGAACTATGGCTTCTTAAGAATGCACTACTTAGTGTGGGTGGTTGTATGGGACGCCATCTATGCACTGCACAAGTAGGCTTTGAGAGAGGTTATGGTGTGTTCCTTTATAATATTAAGTGTAATAAATGTGCTCTTGTGATGATGTTAAGGAAGAATGTTGGCTTAATGTCTAATGAATGAAGGTGCGCTTAATGTAATGAAACTAATGAAAAATGCTACTTATGTATTTAATGTATTGATGCATTCTATACTTGGATTGTATTATGAGTTACTTCCTTGTCATGACTTAATGAATATGAATGTGCCTTGCCTTTGGTGACTTCAATAGAGTTCTTAGTTTGAGTAGTATGGGATGCTACTTGCACATTGCACAAGTATGACTTAGGGTTGTCTTTGGTGATGGTCCTTATGTGATGATATGGCTTATGTAATGTTTATGTCTCTTATGTATGAGTATTGTATATGGAGGGAAAGGTTGAATGGTAAGTTCACTTTTGGTGACCTTAAGGTGGTATGTTGGTGTGGATGGTGGTATGGGACGCTATCCATACATTGCACAAAGTATAGCTTGAGGGTTACTTGAGGTGAAGTCTTAATGTGAAGGTAATGGTTTATATGTGATTATGTTCTAATGTGGTTAAATGACTTGTATGTTGGTTATCCTTTAATATTATACCTCTTATGCTTATTGAAGTTATATTAAAATGGCATATATCACGACTTTCAAATAAAATGTCCGTTTTAAGCATGTTTTTGCACGGCTATCATACTTAGTACTTAATTGTGCTAACCCATTCTTCTTCTATGTTTACTACAAGTGTAGGTTCCGGCATTTGAGTGGTTTTCTCTAGTGAAGCTTGGATTTGAGTTTCCCAAGACTAAGTGGTATGTCTTCATAAATCGAGGACAAATGTTTAGATATTTGCTTTCTTTTCATGTAATAGACTATTGTTAAGTTTGTTAATTGTAAAGGGTCGTGACCCTATTTTATTTCAAGTATGTTGTTTAGATGGCCATGTGAGAGGATAGACTTTCGCTTGCTTTTAATGTTTATGATTGTTGGATTTATTAAGAAAAGTTTTAAATTCCGCACTATTTCTATGTACCTTATGCAATGAATAAGCTATGAGGCTTGTATGAAACCCCTTCGGGGTCAAGTACACCGTGTCGCTTCTAGGGTGTAGGCTCGGGTCGTGACAGTTTCTGGACTAACATTGAAGTTGATTGCTATATAAGGAGTTACAAAGGAAAGAATAGCCCTCGGATCTAATAAAGCATAAACATCTAAGTTAAAAACTCGTAACATACTAGTGACTACATCAGGAGAATCTTCCTGATCCTGGCGAGCCTGAGGAGCATAAAACCATTTTGGCGTTTTCTTCCACCTGTACCAATTTAGTTACCCTGTTGAGTCGGGTGATCTGCTGGTGCTGCTGAAGTTGTAGACTGAGCTCTACTATTATTGCCCCCTTGACCCTGTTTAGTAGAAGGACAATCCCTCAACCTGTGACCCGACTGACCACACCCAAAGTATCTTTCCTTTCCTGCAAGACACTCACCCGGATGGTTCTTACCACAGTTTGGACAAGTTGGGTAGGTTCTGGTGCCTGAAATACTCCCCTGAGTCTTAGAGCCTGATGCCCTACCTTTCTAATCATGTTGGAACTTATAGGATGGAACACTAGCTGATGAAGGTGCTGGAGTTGAAGACTTTTGTTGAAACTGCGAGCGATTTCCACCACCTGATTTATGTTGAGAATACTCATAGTTTCCTGTTCTAGCCTTTTTATTATCCTTAGCATGTTCCTTAAGCTTATCTCCCTCAACCTGCTGAGCATGAGTCATGAGCCTAGAGATGTTCATATTTTCTAGCAACATCGCATTCCTACACTCTGTTTTCACTAAGTCGGATATCCTTATAGAAACTTGTTTATTTGAGCCCTAGAAACGACAACCATATGAGGAGCTTACTGGAGAGTTGGGTGAACTTACGTCCGTATTCTTGGACTGTCTTGTTGCCTTGCCTCAAATTCATGAACTCTTGAGCTCTTGCCTCCCTAAACTCTCTTGGGAAGAACCTGTTCAGAAAAGTCTCACTAAAGCATTCCCAAGTGATAGGAGCTGCATCCGTACCCCTGTTCTCTTTCCATTGAGTATACCAGATGTGAGCTACATCCTTAAGCTGATAGGATGCCAATTCTACCCTATCATTACCTATCAGTTGCATCACTCCTAAGATTTTCTTGACCTCATCTACGAAATTTTGGAGATCCTCACCAACTTGTGATCCTAAGAACTCAGGCGGATTCATCCTAATGAAGTCACAAACCCTAGTTGTTCTTGCATCAATTAGCGTTGCATGCATTCACATTCCTTCCATAAGCTCTACGAGGAGGCATGATCTGCAAGTGCATAACGTCGAGTTAGAAACGAGGAATTAGATCATACCTTACACACGATAAGAATATCAAGAAAGTGAAGTTTTCCTAAAGCACTTCGTAGCCTCCCTCTCATTAGATATGGTGCACTTCACACCCATTAAAAGGACTCTACTTAGTGCAAATTTTCAAACATCCTAGGACTCTTAAACCTAATGCTCTGACACCAAGTTTGTCACGCCCTGAAGCTACCCCTAGGACGTGGATACGGGATCTAGGATCACGAGTGGCCCCAAGCTAACCCTGCTGGCATATCATAAGCATATTGAAGTAAACTGAGGTAAAGAAATAATACGCCGAAGTTAAATCATTATGTACAATGAAAAGATGGGGAATACTAAAAAAACTATCTGAATATACATAAAACTGAGAGTTTAACAAACAACTAAAAAGTCAAAGTCAAATGGTAAAGCTGAATCTAACTATGTCTGAAAATAGCCTCTAACTGACTAGAAGTGCTGGGACATGCCCAGCTAAATCTAGCAACTACTGAAAACTAATGACTAAAATTAAAAGAAGATAATCATGTCAATCGTCCTCGAAGAATGAGGACTCACCATAGATGCTGCTGAACTAAAGATCGTGAACCGATCTATGCGTGATCTCGAAGCTGAGAACTTAAACCTATATCACGAGAAGATGTAGCACAGAGTATGCGTCAATACTTGAAAGGTACTGAGCATGGAAGATAGAATAAAGCTGAACAATAATCATAAGATAATACTATACTGAGAATACTGAACATGAAATAACTGAATGCAATGACCAAGTTTATAATATGCTAAGACTAAATACTGAGCTGTGATTGATAACGTGGTCAATGCAATATAATCTGACTGTAAAGGAGCTACTAATAACCTACATAAAATCACATGAGCTAAGTGTGAAGTCCAATGTATACACCCCATTGAGAGGACCCAATATACCCTGCTAGAGGTATAGAGGTATGACTGGCGTGATCACTAAAATGATGCCCACACAGAGGACTTACAACCTATGGGGCACGTAATTATGGGACTTGAGGGTGACTGCCCTAGTCCACTCGGTATTAAGCTTCTCCCAATTGATTATGTAATTAACAATTTATGACTGATTTTCTTTAATACTGGATAGCTCAAGAACTGGCATGCTAACTGAAAATGCAACATTAATATACTGATAATGAAACATTCAAATATGAGGCATGTATATCTAAAAATATCCGACCTAGCATGTGTAATTCATGAACTAAAAGAACTACATAGCTAGGGTTCTGAATTTCATAAAGGAAACTAAGAAATAACATGATAATCTGATTTGGGATTATTCTAACAACTAAAACCCAACAATGTCTAACATTAAGAAACCCTAGGTCTAGATAATATTAAGGGAATCAAGATTTTGACTGAAATCTAGGGACCTAATGGGTGAAAGGAACCCACTAGTGAAATCCCAGATACCTAGTGATGAATTCCACAGAGAAATCTTTCGATTTTGGGGCTGACATGGATGAAAACCTGCTGCGTTCTTGAACTAGGGGTTGGTCGACTTTTTTCTCATCTCTTGCTCTGAATTTGCTAAATTTTGGTGAATGAATTGCTTAGGATAGATTATAATTAAGTTACTAGGCTTAAACTGACTAAAACCACATAGTTTAGGGGTTAAACGACGTAGTTTAGGGGTCCAACGCATATGGAAAAGACCAAACGACCCTTGACTTAACAGCTGTCGAGGCCACCGATAGAACTGACCGACAGACCGTGGATGGACCAATAGTCTGTGATGGTCAACCGTCGATGGGGTTCTGAGACTTGATTCTGAGGCCTCGATCCATGGACTTAGACCACAGTCCATGGCCTAACTTACGGTCCGTGGGTCTGGCCGTGGGTCATGCCTTAGGAACTTTTCTGGGTTGATTTTGGGAAGGGTGATTTAACGTTTCAAGCACACCTCATCCTATTCTAGGTGTTCAATGATCGTAAATCAGTATAAAAGACAACTAAATGAGTTTGGGTCAAATCCCATAAGGAGCGGTACATGTTTTAAGATTCAATTAGGAAGTATGAATGCGGTCTAATTAGCCATAGGAATAGAAATTATCGATTAAAAACATAATCAAGTAAGGGGGTGACACAAATGTCAAATGGGGGGTTTTGGTGTTAGTTGTCAACTACAATAGTCACGAACAATAAGAATTAACAATAATGAGACGAATTCTTGGGATGTGATCAATTATAGGCAAATATAGACATAATATGCGTAATTGCAACTATTAGTAAATAGCTAGATATTAGTGAGTAGGCTAGGCTATAAGGGAGGTAATTTTCTCTCGAACAATTACCCCGAATCAAGTGATTTCTCTAGAACATAAACAAGCATTCCAATTAAGACCAGCCCACAACTTTATCCATTCACTCTTTTTAGCTAAATGTGTGGGAAAGGGTTTATGATTCACTCTCTCGAGCTGAACCCAGGTGAACCCAATACCCACAAACCATTAATAAAAATCCTTAGTTCTAAAACCTCTCTCTCTCTCGCAAGCCAAGAACACAAACATAGAACTGCATCTGCAACTACAATTCTTAAATTAAACCACAATTAATGATTAAACTCACTTTTAAATAGCATTTAAACTAACAATTAGCAATTCCCATAAGCTAAATCAGCCCATAATCAAATGATCACACCCCAAGAATTGGGGTTTTAGCTAGACATCATAAAAAGGTAAAAACAGTTACCAAATTGATTCCATCAACTGGGAAAGAGTGATTTCGTCCTTACAATGCTCCAATTTGATGAATCTTAAAGACCCACTTCCAATTTCTCAAAAGTGAATTTCTTCAATTCTTCAAAGCTAAAGAAAAACTATATCTAATGTCTAACAACTCAGAAGATTGTTTTTCAAAAGATTAATTGATTGATACTAACCTAAATGTTCAAAATCCTATTTATAGTCACCAAAAATGTGCTATGAAAGCCCCTTCGGCGAAGTAAGTTGGGCTCACCAATCCACTCGGCGAGCCTCCTTTTGGTCTCTTCCATATCCCCTTCGCCTTGGCATTCAACATCCTCAAGGTTAGTAACTTTGGGTCTATCTTGGCTTCGCGGAATCACTCGGCGACCCGCCGACTTCTCCTTTTCATCACCGATTTGGTTCTTTCCTTCAAAGCTTGGCACACTGGAACTTTAGGCGGTCTGATGAGCCACTTGGCGATCCTCAGGCTCGCCCCTCTTCATTTCTTTAACATGTTTTGTTCCTTTTTGCCTGTTAGTGTCCTTGTTTTGTTTCTCAATCCATATACTTGAAAATCCAGGATTTTACATCAGTTATTGGCACAAATTAAGTATTTGAGGACACTAAATCTATACAAACAAAGCCCTAAATGAGTCCAAATGCAGGATTCATCAACACCCCCAACTTAAACTTTTGCTTGTCCTCAAGTAAATCTCAAGTTCAACAGTTCAAAAAGGATGTCTCAAACAGTGCTACAAAAGACTCAATCATGAATGCACACAACAAGACTGAACTTACCCATGCAAATCAATTGTGCACTCAAAGATTTAATTTGTGACTCACATTTATCAAAGATACTCAAGTTCACAATACTTGCTTCAAATGCAAGTTCACGCTCAACAAAGGTACTCAAATGCCCTCACAACAAAGATGATTCCATATTCACACACAATTCTTCAACAATTTATAGTTCCAAAATCACATACAACTCTCACACTCATAAAGATGAATACATGCATAACTTCACCCATAGGTTTGCCCTTATTGTCCAATTAAAATTCGTTTCAGCTCACTCAAGATCAAAAAGGTCTTTTTAAGGCTTGTAACGGGGATGGGTGTAAAGGTATGGTTATTTAGGCTCAGTGGCTGCTACCCTCATGAAATGTGGTTTGAAGATCACTTTTTTCCTTTTCTTCAACATTTGAATCATGCTCAAAATTTACCCCATTATTCAACTTCCAATGGAATACCAGACACCCCATTTCTTTTGCAACTTTCACAACTTTATTTCACAACTTTTTCATTCTTTTTTTTTTTATATGGAGAGGTTTCATTTTTTCAAGACCATTGCTAGAAGGGGGATTTTTTTACACTTCTTGATTTACCCTCTCTTTTCACCACACCCCCAACTTAGGATTTTGCCCTAAGTTTACTGTTCACACAAACAATACTTCATGAGGATTATGGGTGAATGGAGAAAGAGGTGTCACAATTGCTCAAGTTTCTTCTAAGTAAAGGATAAGGCTCAAAGGGGTTCAATCAAGGTTCACACATCTCACAAGGTTTGCCACAAAAGAGGTATATTGCCAAATTGTTTCACTCCTTAAAATCGTTGCCTAAGATCATTTCAAGTGCTTGCATCACTTAGTCAATTGGACCAACGGGGCAAATTCTTGGTGTCATCACACAAGGTTCATAGTATGCTCATCACACTAGGCATTGGCACCAATATCAAACGAGACTCATTTGAGCTAGTGTGCAATGTTCATCACAAGAGACTCCATTAGATAACCAGCTAGTCACAACAAGATCCAAAAAGTCCACATTTGTCTATGCAACTTCATTTGGCCTCATCGTTGCACTATTCAAGTCATCGGTATTGATCATTATTGATACTCAAATTTGCACAAGAACAATCACATTCAAACACAACAAGAGGTGGTAAAAATTTTCAGATGGGTCAAAAACCATTTCTATTCAAAACAAGGAGCCATAAGCTCAATCATCCATAAGATAGAATAAACACACAATTTTAAAATAAAAAAACCCAAAATATATTCAAAATATAGTCACAAGAGGTAGGTATGGAAATACTTCACCCCACCACAAACAAAAAGCAGTTGTCCTCAAATGCAGCAAAAATAATCAAACGTCAGTAAAAACGATAGAGAGGGAGGTAAAGAATAATTCTGTCCACACAGTCGCTCCATTTGTCGAGGAATCAGTGCTCGGTGCAACACTCTGATCTTGGGCATCAGTGCCCAGGGTAACAACAACCTTGGCTCCACTAGAGCCTGCCATAGAAGTCTCTGTTAGTGATGTCTGAATGACTGACTGAACTATCGTCTCCTCTAAATCCGGCAGGTCTCCATAGATGGTCGCCTCTTGAGCATCAAGCTGCTACTCATCCGTCTCCGCCTCTGACTCATCAGCATCCATAGGCACATCTCCGGTGGTAGTTAGAGGCATCTCATAACTGGCTAGGACATCCTAAGCCTCAACTGACTTAAACAATGAGGTGAAGTCTGTAGACTTCAGATAGTCCACATCCTTCCTCAAATCAGACACCTCAACTTTCAAAGTCGTCACCACAGAAGTAACTCCCTGTCGACTCTCACAAGTCTCTAGTCTTACTGTGAGAGTATCAATAGATGTCCGGAGGGGTGTCAACATAGCTAAGATAGCTCGTTCAATCATCCAAAGCACCTCGGCCTCGAGCCGGGAAGCCCGCATATCGATAAATTAGGCTAGGTGCCCCATCTTGAAGAGCATGGCCTGAGTGATCCTGGTAGGCTGTGGAGCATAATAACTTGAGGCTTGAGAAGGAGTGGTAGTGGGTGTGCCTGAAGGTCTGTAGGCCGGATTAGGCAAAGATGCCTCTGCAGGTATGGACTCAACATCAACCTCTGAGGATACAATAATCGGAGCTGCTCTCCTCTTATCTGCCTCATCCCGTGTGTACTCAAAATCCATGCTCCAGATATCTGTGGAGGATGTAAATGTAACCTCAATGTCCCTCTTTTCATCAAGGGGAACTTGTCACGACCCAAGCCTAGGGCCTAGACGTGACATGGCGAATGAGGAACCCGAAGGAACCCCAAACAAGCCTCTCAAACTTGTCATCACACTTCATTGGTCGCAGAAGTACAAACAATATTAATTAACGGGAAATAGGGACTAAGGGCAAACCATTTCAAAATGACATCATAGAACAAGAGTCAAGCTCATTTACAAAATACTTGTCCAACGCACACCTCTACATACATAGATAGGACGGGGGCCATGACATACTACCGGCTCCCCTCATAGTCAAAATACAATTGCAAGCTAAAGTCTCAAAACATAGGAGTAGGAAACATAACATAGCCCTCGAATCATTGAGGACTCACCAACAAACTCGGATAAGCACCGTACTAGCCACGTGAATGGAGAGAAGGATCAAGAGTAGCTCCGGTCCCTACATGGTGACATCATGTAGGCAAAATATGCGTTAGTACTTGGAATGTACTAAGTATGCGGGGTGCAACACAACAATAGACAAGGACACAATCGAAATACAAGAAATAGTTTCATAGGCATTATGAATAACAATATGAGGATGCATGATCAAAGTGAAGTCAAAACATGTTTAAGTAAATCTATACTAATAGTAGATATCATATGTGTATGCATGATCCAACCAATCTATAACCCCAACTTAGGATGGGGGATGCCGTTCACACCCGGACACCCTGGTGGCAAGGTATAAACCCCTCACATGGTTGATGTTGGTCACACCCCAAGCATCCTAGGTGGTGAGATATAAACCTCTCACATGGTTGATGTTGGTCACACCCCAAGCATCCTAGGTGGTGAGATATAAACCTCTCACATGGTTGTCCGGTTCTTTTCCCCCGGACCGGGCATGGTCATGCAACACTTTATATAGGAAATTCCCATTAGGCTCTAATGCAATCTCACGTATGGAATGAACATATACACAAGCTTAGTTTGTCATCAACACATCTCTGGATTGCCATACATCTCATAACTCAAGCTTTAAAGCATCGATTCATCAATTCTCCATAGTTGGACATTTTGTCAAACACCTTGAAGGCATGTAATGGAATCAAAGAGCATGGAAAATAGGGTAGTAATTATGCAGCCAAACCAGTGAACAACCTACAACAACACCTTTTAACACCCACAATACCACATGAAAATCTCCACATCCATTCCAAATTTAGATTCAAGTTCTAGAGTCACAACATGCTCAAAACAATCACTTTTCATGTTTAAAATTCAATGTGCAGGAAATTATTACAAAGAACAAGACTAATTTATGAATCTTAACTTAAACCATGAATTAGTGAGTAGAATAGAGTCTAGGCACTATGGGTGGAAGGACCCATGAGTTCAACACCACATACCTTGAGTTCTTATGAAGGTCTTGAGAGTGTCTTCAATGGAAGCTTGGAACTTGGAGCAAGAGTCTCTTCAATCTTGAGGAAGGTTTTGGATTAGGGTTCTTGAGAGAACTTGAGAGAAAATGTGTCTAAGTATGGGAGAGGTGTTTTGGGAAATGTTTTAGAGATGGGAATTGAACTAATGGTATATAGGAAATAACATATGCCCTTTGGAAAAATGGTCCAACACTTAGAAAAAAAAATGAGGCGGGTGAACAGTAAAAACGCTCACTGGAAATTGCATTTTCTGCCGGACAGATTTTACGAAAATGGGCATAACTTCTTCGTCCGAACTCCGAATGAGGTGAAACGAAGTGCGTTAGGTAGATAATTCAAAGGGCTTTCCATGGATATGTTATGGGCCACCCAATTATTTGTTTTCTAGGAGATATGACCCTCCAAAGTAGACCCTCGAAAAAGGCTTCACTTGGAAATTTCGGATTTTGATACGGTTGTTCTAAAATTTGGGTTAGACCTATTTCCCACTAAATTTGACCCCCTAAACAATAATATGAAGTTGGATTTTCGAAAAATGAAACGAATTTTTTTTGATATAGCTAAACAAGTTTCCGGTAACTTCCGAAGCACATTTTTAAGAACCTTTTGGGTCATTTCAGAACTCCAGCCCGCCGACATAGTTCTGTAATAGGTATGGGAAATGAAGGGATATCTGGCGCTGTTTGTCCCTCAGAGCCATCTCCTGCTCTATGATTAGCCCCAAGTCAATGCTTTTCCAGGCTATGATTGATCCGAGATAGGCCGCCTTTGGGTGGTAGAGGATGGACTCATTCTATGAAGGCATGATGGAGCTGCTAATGAACCCAAACCAATACTAAGCGGCGATGTTCAATTTCTTTTTCTCAATGGGAGCTCCTGCCTCAATCCACCTCGGGGTGGTGTCAGAAATGAGAGGAGCAAGCCATCCTTTTAGGTCATCCATAGGTTTCGCGGTGGTAGTCAAACTAGGGTAGGCAAAACCTGACCCTCTATTAAGTACAATGGTGATAAACTCACCGCTGCATCTCACTACTTTCCCCGGACCATGATAGACTCTACCGGTCTGAAGGCAGTAGCCTTCTTCTTTCCCTAAGGTACCAGGTCACCGTACGCAGTGTAAAACTCCTGAACCCATATAGGAATATAGGGTCCACGGGGCCAGGTGAACTGCTCAAACTTGTGGAACCGGAGAGTGTCCCACACATTGGGGTACCTGTCCACTACATCGTCTGTGGACAACCTTTTCTCTTCAATAATGGACCTCAATCCCTCAACCATTAGCCTTTTGAGAAGCCGGGGAGGAGGACCCTGAACTAGTGGTGCTGGAACCACCGTCTGTGCTGGTGCAGGCACAATGTCAGTGACAAGAGGGGTAGACTACGGGATACTAGATGAATTGTGACGAGACCATGCCCGAATCTCTGCTCGCCGGGACTGTATTGGTTGGTCATCATCAGGCACAAAGAGTAAGACCTAAAAATTAAGAGACTCCCCTTCACTGCCGGAATTGTGCTCTAGTATCTCATAAACGAGCGCTTTGCCCTTGCCCTTGACTCTCTTATGAGGTGCCTTCTTTACTTTTTTAGAAGGAGCAACTGCTCCCTCATTAATAACGATTCCCCGTGCTCTTTTGCGGGGTGACATACCACTTTCATCCCCATTGGTCCTAGCCATAATTGCAAAACACATCAGAAATAGTTAGAAACAATTCAAGAAAAATTGCAGAATTTTAAGTTGTAGAAATGCTCGCCGAAACAATTGGCGAGGCACCGAGTCTATTTGGCGAGCCAGATCGGGTTCGCCTAAATGGCTAGCTCGAAAATATCCTAGAAATATGACAGGTCATTGATATGCAGGGCCTTTCGGCGAATCACCGACACCCCTCGGAGAGATCAGACTAGCCTCCCGAAAGTTTAGTGTGTTTTAGGGGTTAGGGGTGCAGAAAAGGCGATCAAGGGAGCCTTTCAGTGAGTCGCCGAGTGAACTCGGTGATTTAGGCTTCTCACCGAAAGTTACAGACTCTATTCTAGCCGAAACATGAAATTAAGGGCGATCAAGGGGGACGTTGGCGAACCGTCGAGTGGTTCGGCGAGCTCGACCTAGCTCGCCGAATTGCCCAACGTGCCAATTTTCAACCCCATTTACAAAATCAAGCCCATAGCCCCCCCAAAAAAAATCAAACCACACACTCATTCAATTAAGCTTAGACCCATGCCACCAAGGTACTCAGACTTCCCCTGGTTTGGCCAAAATTTGCCAGTTGACGACTTTTGCCCATATGTATGACGTCAAACGCTTCATCATTGGGTAAAGTACATTATTTAGAACAATTGGGGTTACTCAGACTTCACTCGACTAGACGCAACAACAATTTAACACAATTTTAAAGCACAAAATTTGGGAAATCATCATATTAAGCAATTAAGCACAATTACGAAACTACAATAGGAAAACTAGCACACAATTGCAATTTCAGAACAGGCCCAACACACATCAATCAATATTTAAACACATGCACTTTAAGTTCAACCGTTATTCAAGAATTTGGGGTTTGGAAAACCAATCTTTATGCCGAAATACGAGTTTGTAAAGCTAGGCGGCAATGTATTCCAACTCCGACCACGAGATAGAGCAAAAAGCGATAAAACTGGGAAAATATGAAAAATCTAGAGTGCGGGTGTGATTGTATGAGGCTAAAATGAGGGAATATGAAATAGTTTGAAATTTTAAGCCTTTCACCTTTTAAAACCTTTCAGTTCGCTACCCTTTCGGCTATATGAGTCGTCCTCGCCGAACCACTCGGTTACTCGCCGAGTGGTTACTTACCTTGTTGAGTTTTGCAGGATCTCCAATTTATTTAGGGGTCCAAACAGTGGACAAAGTCGGGATCGCCGACATGTTTGGCGAGTTGCCGACTCGTCCCTGGGACCGTTGAGTTTTACATACTCTCACCTCTAATTTTTGTGAGTCTAACGACAGTCCAATTCGGGCTCGCCAACCTCTTCAATGAGTCTCTGACTGGACATTTGGCTCGCTAACCTACGTTTTTCAAGCACACTCCACACTTCAACCTGCACAATCAACACCCGTTATTCAAAATCAAAACACAAAGCATTAAGAACTTGGGTTGCCTCCCAAGAAGCGCCTTAGTTAACATCGTGGCACGATACAAGTGCCCACTTAAGCTTTATTCTTGGGATTTGCCATAGTATCACTAGGCAACCTCCCTTGTTGTCTTGGGATTAAATGAGAAGAAATTTGACCCATTTGGGTCTCCAACTGCTTGATATATACGGAATGAGAGGTCACTGTCTGGTTGAGAGTCAATACATCTTCATTTCTTTCAAAACTTTATCAGACACTTCAACCTTGTTGAGAATACGTGAGAGCATATCCTCAGTCTGGCCACCATCAAAATCTTTGGACTTTTGACGCTCGTGGGGAGGAACATACCTATCCTTCTCCCCTTCTCTTTCCTTCCAAGTGGCGTTACGATCACGCCACTCTCTATCACGGTCTCTCCAG
Source organism: Solanum stenotomum (assembly GCF_019186545.1). Lineage (NCBI taxonomy): Eukaryota > Viridiplantae > Streptophyta > Magnoliopsida > Solanales > Solanaceae > Solanum > Solanum stenotomum. The sequence goes on from NC_064282.1 coordinate 32,188,253, forward strand.
CCCTCATCTCTATTCCAACTTTGATTACCACCCAGCCTTGGGTAGTTTGTACGATAACCTCCTCCTTGGTTGGCAAGGAAGGTCACTTCCTCATTGTACAACACTTCAAATTTGCCTCTTCGGGGTTTACACTACCAACACTGACAACATTAACACTCCTAGTACTAGCACCCATGGTGTTCTTGGCCAAGATGTCTAGTTGGGTCATCATCTTTGCCATGTTTTGGTCTCTCTCTTGATCTTTTTCAATCTGTTCCTTTGTCAATTTATAAGTAAGAGGAGGGACTTTATCTTCACGGGTATACCATGCCCGGTTAATCTTGGTCATGCCATCAAGGAGTTGGGCTGCTATCACATAAGGCTGTTGCATTAAACCCCCCCGGAGAAAGTTGATCAACCACTCCCTTGTTCACCGAATCGAGGCTTCTGTAGAAGTATTGGACCAGTACATTATTAGGCAATCCATGAGTTGGGCATTGCAACACCAACTTCTTAAACCTTAGCCAAGTCTCATGGATTGGTCACCCTTCAAAAGTTTGAAGTTGATAATACTATCCCAAAGAGTAATCATCTTCGAAGGAGGGAAAAATCGCACTTAAAATGCGGTAGTAAGCTCTTCCCACGAAGTGATAGAATCTCTGGCAACTCAGCCAACCACTTGCATGTTTCTCCCATTAGAGAAAATGGGAAAAACCTTAGCCGGACCAATTCTTGAGATATGTTCTTAAATGAGAACGGTCCATGATTAACGTTTCAAGGACACTTAATCCAGTTCTAAGTGTCGATGATTGTTTGTCAGTATATAACCCAACTAAATGAGTTGGGGTCGATCCCACAGAGAGTAGCTTTTCCTTCGAATTCAATTATGAAAGTATGACAACAATCTCTTCAGCTGAACATTTGCTGCACCTTTTTGATTCAAGGTTCAAATTTCAGGTTGTAATTATCAATCCAATTCAACACTTAACACCAATCGATCAAATAGTAAGGTAACGCTTGGGGAATTGACCAACCAATTATTGAATTTAACTTAGCGAATGAACATCGATGCTCACAATAGGATACATTGTTGTGGGTAGGTCGCACTATATGTAAAGCAATTTTCTCTCGAACAATTACCTTATCTTTATCGAATTCTCTCTAACTTCGACACTAGTCAGAAGATGCCCAGACCTCGTCCTCTTCAAATCCTCTCTCTCGAGCAAGATACAAAGGATAGATCCCATGTTTCACTTTCTCAAGCTGAAATCATGGTAACCCACTACTAAGGATGCTAAATTGCTACTTTGGCTTTGCGCTTCTCTCTCGAGCTAGCCCAAACCACTAAACTTATTACACTAATCATGCAAGACGACCTCAAAACGCAGCAGCAATTCAGACCCACTTCAAATTAACACCATTATTCTCAAATCAATGACACCCACATAGTAAAACTCAACAATTGGGTCACATAGTCAAAACCCCAAGGAGGGGGTTTAGCCAATCATATCAAAAAGAGAAAAATCAACATCTGCCATGTTTTCCATAGTTGGGTAAACACGAAAATTGTAAGTTAAAGTTAACTAGAAATTCCCTGTATTATAAAACCTCAAGAAAGTCTCTACTAAAATCACTAGGAAATCGCCTCCGGTAGTGTTCTTTCTCTCAATCTTTTGTTCCTCACATTTTTGAATGAATTCTCTCTCTTCCAAAAATCAATTTATATAAGTCTGATGTAAAGCTAGTTAGGACCAATTGGCGAGTTAAGTCGGGCTTCGCCGACCATTCGGCGACTTGTCGATTTTCCATCATTTCGCCGTCATTTTTCACCTTTTCTTAGTCCAGCCACTGTAATTTTAGGCGAGTCAGATCGGGATCACCGAGCAATTCCGCGATGTGCCCTTTTTCCTTTCCACTCCCCATCGACACTTATCTGGATCTCCATCAGTACTTTTGGCGACCTGGTCATCCATCGCTGAGGCGATCGGTGACATGCCGAGTGGAACTGCTGCTCACCAAAATTACCCCTAATTCAGCCTCAGCGTTTTGTAACTTTAGGCGGTAGGGTGGCAACTTGGCGAGCCGCCGAGTGACATCGGGGATCATCAGGCTTGTCTTTCCCTTCTCTTTCTTGATCGTGTTGTCTCTATTTCCCATTCTGTCCTAGCTTTGTTCCTCAATCCATGTATCTGAAGATCAATGGTTTTACATCAATTGTTGGCACAAAATAATCATTTGAGGACACTAAATCTATATAAATAAAGCCCTGAATGAGTCCAAATCTCAGACTCATCAACTCCCCAACTTAAACTTTTGCTTGTCCTAAAGTAAAACTCAAGTTTGGCCGTTCGAAAAGGATGTCTCAAACAGTGCTACACAAGACTCAATCATGAGTGCACACAAAAAGACTCAACTTACTCATGCAAGGATTAATTGCGCACTATAAGATTCTAGTTGTGACTCACCATTATCAAAGATTCTCAAGTTCACCATACTTTATTCAAATGCAAGTTCATGGTTAACAAAGGTTCTCAAATGCCCTCACACAAAGAATGATTCCATAATCACACACAATGGTTCAACAATTTATAGTTCCGAAATCACAATCAACACTTACGCTCACAAATATGAACACAAGCATGACTCCACCCATATGTTTGCCCTTATTTTCGAACCAACACTTGTTTCAGCTCTCTCAAGATAAAAAAGGTCTTTTCAAGGCATGTAAAGGGGCTGAGTATAAAGGTATGGTCATTTAGGCTCAGTGACTGCTATCCTCATGAAATGTGGCGTGAACAACACTCTCTTCCCTTTTCTTCCTCATTCTCATTCATGCTCAAAAGTTACCCCATTATTTATTTTCAATGAATCTTTGGACACCCCATTTCTTTTCGCAACGTTATTTCAGAACTTTTTCATTCTTTTTCTTTTTATATTTTTTTTTGTATGGAGGGGTTCCATATTTTTCAAAACCATGGATTCCATCTTTTTCAAAACCATGGGTAGAGGGGAATTTCTTCACATTCCTTGATTTACCTTCTCTTTTCACCACACCCCAACTTAGGCTTTTGGCCTAAATTGGCTATTCAAACAAACCACATCTCATGAGGATTAAAGGTGAATGGATAAAGAAAGGTTACGATTACATCAAGTTTCTTCCAAGAAAAATGTAAGGCTCAAAGGATGCTCAAACAAAGATTACACAGTAACAAGGTAGGCCACAAAAGGGGTATAATGTCAAATTATTTCACTCTTTAAATTTGTTACCTAAGATCATTTCAAGAGCTCACATAACTTGGTCAACCGGACCAATTTGGCAAATTCTAGGTGTCATCACACAAGGTTCACAAGAAGATCATCACACAACGCATTGACACCAATGTCACACAAGAGATTCAATTCAACAATCGACTAATCACAATGAGATGCAAAAAGTTCACGTATTGCCTATACAACTTCATTTGCCTCATCGTAGCCGCACATTCGCGTTTGTTTGATTGTGGGCACCATTCAAGTCATCTGTCTTGATCACAACCGACACTCAAATTTGCACAAGAACAACCCCAATTAAACACAATCAAGGGGTGGTAAAAATGGGTCAAAAAGGGTCTAAGAATACCGCGAAATTCACTGACCAAGTACACACCCCCACCAAAAGCATTCAATATTATCCCTCATGTTAGTAGAGAACGGACACTCCCGCTAATAAATCAAGAATAAAAACAAAAACTTGCAAATAAAGACAAAATTTTAGTATGTAAACATGTAGAGCAATGTGATGAGGAATCTTTAATAAGCACCCAGTCGGTGAGGAAATGTAACAGTCGCCAAATGCTTCGGCGGTGCGCCTAATGAGCAGAATATCACCTTTTGGTCCAGTGGGTGACATTCCCAGAAAGGGGCAAATCGGCGGAGATATTGGAGGTCGCCGAACAGGCCGGCGACTCACATAATGGACTTAGAACTTCGCCGATCGATCATTGAGTTATGCTGTTGTTAAAGGGTGAGAAAAGTCAGGTCGCCTAAGCACATCGGTGATTTGCCAATTGATGAAGGTTCCCTGCCGAATGTTCCAGAATCACAGCCCCATTTTTGAAGTCCATAGGGCGGACTATGTCATGCTCGCCGAACGGGTTCGGCGATTCGCCAATAGCATGTTCTTCTCGCATAAAATCCTGCACCTGCAAAATCAACACACATTATTTTAAAACACTAACACTTGGGTTGCCTCCCAAGAAGTGCCTTATTTAACGTTGTGGCACGACGTGGAAATGCTCTCAAGCATCTTTTAGGTACACCACCTCAATCAGAGAAATCTCTTGGCACTCGCCAAAGTATAACTTCAAGCGTTACCCATTGACCTTAAATGCAAGTCCTTCTTGACCTTCAACTTCGATGGAACCATTTGTGAACACCCGTGTCACTCTAAACGGTCCTACCAATTTGGACTTGAGCTTTCCTGGAAAGAGTCTAAGTCGAGAATTCTATAGTAACACCCAGTATCCCACTCTGAACTCCCTCTTAAGAATTTTAGCATCATATCATTTTTTCATCCTTTCCTTGTAAAGGGATGAACTTTCATAAGACTTGAACCTGAATTCGTCCAACTCATTTAATTTCTCTACTCTCTCTTTCGAAGTCTTTGTCCAGTCCGGATTTAAAGCTTTCAATGCCCATAATGCTTTGTGTTCCAATTTAACTGGTACATGGAAAGATTTACCAAAAACTAGCTAATACGGAGACATACCGATTGGTGTTTTGTATGCGGTACGATACACCCATAGTGTGTCATCAAGCTTTCAAGACCAATCAGTTCTATTAGCATTCACTGTCTTGGCCAAGATGCTTTTGATCTCCCGATTTGATGCTTCAACCTAGCCAATCGTGTGGGGATGATACAGAGTTGCTACTTCGTGTTTAACTCCATACTTACTCAATGCAGCTGAGAACCACTTGTTGCAAAAGTGAGATCCCCCATCACTAATAATAGCTCGAGAAGTACCAAATCTCGCAAAGATGCAGCGTTTCAGGAATTGAACAATGCTTTTTCCTTAATTGTTTGGAAGTGCAACAACCTCCACCCATTTGGAAACATAATCTACTGCCACCAAGATATACTTATAACCAAACGAACTTACAATGGGCCCATGAAAAAATCTATTTCACAAACATCAAATAGGTCAACTTCTAAAATAGGCGTAAGAGGCAACTCGTGTCTCTTGGACACTCCACCTTGTTTCTGACATTAAGTGCACTTCTTAACAAACTCATGAGCATCATTTCAGAGAGAAGACCAGTAGTACCCTCTTTGTAGAATTTTAGCAGTTGTACGTACACCACCATGATGACCTCTAACTGGTGAAGCATGACAAACATGGAGAATTTCAATGGCTTCTTCTTCCGGAACACGTCTTCTAATGATATGGTCAGCACACTCTCTGAATAAATATAGCTCATCCCAAAAGTACTTCTTAACATCGAACAAGAACCTCTTTTGTTCGTAGAAGTTCAGTTCGTCCGACATTAATCCACACACTACATAATTGGCAAAATCAGCATACCAAGGAGGTTGTTTGAGAGTTACCGTGAATACTTGTTCATCAGGAAAAACATCATTTATGTCGATCTCTATCTCGTCACTCTCCTTGCTTCCAATCTTGATAAGTGGTCTGCCACCTGATTTTCACAACCTCTTCTATCTTTGACCTCAAAGTCGAATTTTTGCAATAAAATCACCCACCTTATCAATCTTGTCTTGGCATCCTTCTTTTCTATCAAGTAACGCAATGCAACATGATCAGTGTGAATAATCACTTTAGTTCCTAGTAGGTATGCCCGGAACTTCTCAAACACATAAACTACCGCAAGTAACTCCTGTTTAGTAACAGTATAGTTACGTTGAGCATTGTTTAGAGTTTTGCTTGCATAGTAAATAGGGTGAAAAAGTTTGTTGCGTTTTGCACCAATACAACACCTAATGCCGTGCCGCTTGCATCACACATTACTTTAAAATATTCTGACCAATCAGGACTAATGATGATCAGGATGGAAACCAATTTTTCTTTCAAGCACTTGAAAGCTACCATGCAAGCATCATCAAAGTGGAATTTCACCTCCTTCTCCAGAGTTTTCATAGAGGATGTGCAATCTTTGAGAAGTTTTTGATGAACCTCCGGTAAAAACCGGCATGTCCCAAGAAATGACAAACACCCTTTACCGAAATTGGTGGTGGTAACTTCTCAATCACTTCAATCTTTGCTTTGTCAACCTCCAGCCCCTTTTGCGACCTTATGTGACCAAGCACTATACCTTCCTAACTATAAAATGACATTTTTACCAATTTATGACTAAATTTGTCTCCTCACATCGTTGGAGAACTTGTCCTAAGTACTCTAAACATGCTTCAAAAGTGTCACCCACGACCGATAAGTCATCCATAAATACTTCCATTGAATCCTCCACCATGTCAGCAAAAATAGATAGCATGCAACGTTGAAATGTCGCCAGAGCATTACATAATCCAAACGACATCCGTTTGAAGGCAAAAGTACCATATGGGCACTTAAAGGTTGTTTTCTCTTGGTCTTTTGGAGCAATGGAGATTTAGTTATAACCGAAATTCCAATCCAAAAGGCAACACCAACCTCTCTCGGAGAGTCGATCAAATATTTGATCCATAAAGGGCATGGGAAAGTGATCCTTTTCACTCCAAAAATTTAACTTCCGGTAATCCATTAATACTCTCCACCCGGTCACCGTTCTCATAGATACAAGCTTCCCTTTTGTATTTGGGACTACCGTGATGCCTCCCTTTTTCGATGCACATTGTACATGACTTACTCATTTTCTATCCACAATAAGGTAGATCACACTTGTGTCTAACCACTTTATTATCTTCTTTTTCACCACCTCTTGCATTGGTGGGTTCAATCTCCGCTGATGTTCAACACTTGGCTTACAATCACTATCAAGCTGCATTTTTGTGAGTGCAAATATCAGGAGGAATGCCCACTATATCAGCGATAGTTCACCCTATAGCTTTGATATGCCTTCTCAACACCTCAAGGAGAAATTTTATCTGCCAATCAAGCAAATCAACTGCAATGATCATCGGTAAGGAATTATTTTCCCCCAAGAAAGCATATCGGAGATGGGAGAGAAGTACCTTCAACTCTAGATTTAGTGGTTCTTCTGTTGATGGCTTTGTGGGAGGACTTTCTCGATGTTTTAAATCAATGTCCAACTTCATTGGAGTATTTGAATACCCCCCAAACCTGATAGAGCCGCTACTACCTCTTCATAGCCTTAAATGTCGAACTCATCATAGTTAGCAAGCACGGCTTCAAGTGGCTCACTCATACACATCAAATGGCTCACACTAAATACCGCCTCATCAATAACATCGACAGTGGAGACCACATGAATATCATTTGGGTGTTTCATCGACTCACACATTAAAGGTTACTTCATCTTCATTCACCCGAAACTTCAATTCTCCGCTCTCAACATCCACCAACGCTCTTCCGGTTGCCAAGAATGATCTTCCTAAAATGATGGAAATTTCAGCATCTATTTCACAATCGAGAATGAAAAAATCAGCCGGGAAAATAAATCGGTCAACCTTAACCAAGATGTAATATAGTATCCCTATAGAATGTTTAATTGATCGGTCCGCCATCAAGAGTGTCATTGTTGTGTCTTTCGGTTCCCCCAACCCAACTTGTTTATAGATTGCATATGGCATTATGTTGATGCTTGCTCCCAAATCGCATAGGGCTTTAGCAAATTGGAGCATGCCGATGATGCATGGGATGGTGAACTCTCCGGGATCTTCTCTCTTTTTTATTAGCTCCTTAGTCAGAATTACACTATAACTATGGGAGACTTCGATTGTCTCAAAATCCAAACTCATTTTCTTTGTGACTAACTCCTTCATAAACTTGGCATACCCCGGCATTTCCAACAATTCTTCCACTAGAGGGAGATTAATTGATAATGTCTTGAACATCGATAAAAACATCTTGAGCTTCTCATCCTCATTCTTCTTCTTTAGATGTTGAGGAAATGGAGAAGATATTTTGGGTAAAGGTTGCATAACTTTTGGGCTTTGATTGTGTTTCCTTTGGCAATGCTTTGATGGATAGGTGCTTCTTCTTCCTCCATCCTTTTGTCTTCTTCATGCATTTGAGCTTATTCATTTCCCATCACATCTCCTATTGCCACCTTTCCACTTCGAGTAACCACAACCAGCTCTCTATCATCATCTTTCATTATCATTCTTGGTTTTAATTGTGCTGAAAGTGAACTCAACTGACTTTCAAGTATCTTGATTAGATCTGCGTGAGAGTTCACTTTATTGTTCAATGATGAAAAGTCGTCTTTTATCCCTTTTAACAAGTCATCTGAACCTTTGACTTTATCAAGGATGTGTGACAACAAATCATTCACTCGTGGACTACTTGCACTCCCTTTCGATTTTGGGCTCTCACTTGAGTGAGTGTGGTCTTCTTCATAGTCCTCCTCCCTTTTCCAATAGTCACTTTGCTCGGCCCAATCTTGATAGTATCTTCTTTGCTCTTCCCCCTTGTGATAGTTCTAACGTTGATTCCCGCCCCACTGTAAATAGCGTGGGTGGAAACCCTCCTCGTATCTCTTGGAGTTCCAACCTTGATTCTCCCCCAACTTTGAATAACCGGAGGAAGAACCCTCCTCAACTCTAAACACTCCACTTGTCCCCTTGGGATTTTCCACATTCTCCATCATATGCTCTTGTAATCGCACCATTTGGGTCAACATCTTCTTGATGTTTTCATCCCTCTCTCTTTCCTTATCAATTTGTTCTTGTGTCATTCTAAAACAAAAAGAGGAAGACTTGATCATCTTGGGTGTACCACGCTTGATTTATTTTAGTCATGTCATCAAGAAGAAATGAAGCTACCTCAAATGATTGCAACATTATTCCCCCTCGTACCAATTGATCAGCCACACCTTTATAAATCGAATCAAGACTCGATTAAACTATTGGAGTAGTAAATTGTTTGGTAGCCTGTGAGTTGGGAATTTAAGTAAGAGTTTCTTAAGCCTCACCCACGTTTCATGGATAGGTTCACCCTCCCATCGCTTGAAACCTTGAATGTTGTCTCTAAGCTTCATCATCCTTGATGAAGGAAAGAATCTTTTATTGAACGCTATAATAAACTCCTCCCGTGATATGATGGAATTGTTTGGTAACACGACCAACCACTTGCTAGCCTCCCCCGTCAAAGATAGTGGAAATAACCGAAGCTGGATTGACTCTTGTGACACATTCTTGAATGACAACGGACTGCACACCTCTGTAAAACTTCTTATATGCTAATGCGGGTCTTCGTGTGCTATCCCTCCATAGAGTCCTCGCATTTGGAGGAGATGAAGAGTTGTGCTAGTGACCTCAAATATTGCATTTCTATCAGCTTGTGGTATGCGAATTGCACCCATTTCACCAAAATGAGATGGGTTGTAAACACTATGATATCACCGATACCTTCTCGATGACCTACTTGATTACCATTAACCTCTTCCTCACTCATTTTTACTTCTATGTAGTCCAACCAACACTACACAATGCATCCTAAGCCAATTCAACCACATCCAACCAATTCACAAATCAAATCTTCGATCAAAGAATTCTAAGTAATGCTACTCCCCGGCAGCGGCGTATTTTGATTAACCTTTCAAGGACACTTAATCCATTTCTAAGTGTCGACGATCATTAGTCAATATATAACCCAACTAAATGAGTTGGGGTCAATCCCACATAAAGTAGCTTTTCCTTCGAATTCAATTATGGAAGTATGACAACAATCTCTTTAGCTGAACATTTGCTGCACCTTTTTTATTTATGCTTCAAATTTCAGGTTGTAATTATAAATCCAATTCAACACTTAACACCAAATAAAAGCACTATTATGAAAATAGACTCAAGATATAACTTATGCAAATAACTTCAAGAGATAATATCTTAGTAAAAAATGTTTACTCAAGCCTTAACGTAAACAACTGAAAATGGAAAGACTAAAGAACTATAACTACTCATCTACAAAGCCTTTAAAACAAAGAGGGATGTCGGGACAATACCCCGATCATCCTAACAACTGAAATACTAGAAAGCAATGCAAAAGGGAGCCCTCCGGAAAGCAAGGAGGCTCACCAACTGACTTTGAGTGCTTAACTAGATCAACGAGGCGCTGGATGCTGATCCTGGTTACCTGTGTCTCATAAAATGATGTAGACCAAATGTAATCAGTGCATTGAACGTACGAGTATGCGAGGGGAATACTAAACAGGACATAAACTTTAAAGGAATTTGAAAAGAACACTTACCTTGGCTTTACTCAACTCATGTAATAAGTCAACTCAAATGCAAAGTAAACAACAATAATAGTGCAGTTATACAAATCATTTTAAACAGGGGGTAGCAACTCAATTTGTTAAATAAATACAATAACAACTCAGTTTACATATAAAGTAATATAATACTGTGGGAGTTTCTCTAATTGACGACCACCACTATGAGCCTAAGTGATGGTACAACGTCTTGCCCACGCTGCTAGAACTGTCCTATACTTTGCCATGATATAGAACGCCTTAACTAAGTGGATCCACTAGTCTATGCTAAAAAGCACTATGGAATTATCTAAAAAGTATGATCCTTTTCTACCCATAATGGCTACATTTTTTATGGATACTTGAGTTATTATGAACTCGTGTCCCCATATTTGTTCTCAATATTACTCCTAAAATATTCTCAGCAAGTATGTTTTAAAACAAAAATTTTTTGTTTGGTTTGAGATAATTACTCAAAATCTTAGCTTAAAAGCTCTCTTGGAAATCAATGTTTCCTTTCTTGCTCAGATGTGAAAATATTTTAACTCTTAAGAATACTTAGTTCCCATATAATCTTTGAAGAAATGAACTTTACTCTTACTCTTTACTCAACTCAAAGCTTAACTCTTAAAACAAAGTTAAAACGTTTGTAAAAGACTTTTGGAAAACTCTATGAACTTGTCTTGACTTAACTCTTAACCTCTTGACTTGACTCTTAACTTTCCTTGAATTGAATTATGGATTCAAGGTTCATGATCTCGTGTTTATGGATGATTCATGATGTTTAGACGTACCTCAAAGTATAGAAATCAACTAGAAAACATAGGTACGTTGCTAAGGAACTAGTACGGAAAGAAGGGGGAAAAGGTGAGAGAACTGGCATCACTGGCACTCTGAGAGGTGCGAGCGCCAGAGTGTAAAATTCAAAGACTGAATTGGGGCGCTCTGGCTGACACGGCGCCCCAGAGGTCAAAATTCAGGACTGTTTTGGGGCACGCTTAGAGGCGCAACGCCCTTGCCCTTTCCCTAAAAAATCCCAAATTTTCTTCTTTGTCTTTGAACTCTAAACACTCAAATTTCACTTGGTTCTTTCCCCAAACACTTGGAATCGACTATATGCTCAAAATACATAAGATTCTACTAAAAAACACACCACATTGCATGAATCCAAATCAAGAAACTTCAACAACAAGTACCCACAAGATTTCAATCGAATTTCATCAAGAACTCATAAACTTGTCTTTCAAAATAATACAATTAGGCTGAATTGAATCATGTTTGGTGCATGGTTGAACTAATTCAACGCTATGTGATCTTACATACCTTAGCTTCAAGAATTGACGATTCCTTGCTTTCTCTTCTCCTTTCTCCTCTTCTTTTCTCTTCTCTCAAAACCCTAACTCAAATTTCAAAAGTGTAAACTGAACAACTTCAGTTTGGACCCCTAAGTAATTCCCAAAAATAAATTAATTTAATTGGGTATGTCAAAGACCAAAATACCCTTCCAAAATCCGGATTGGACTTTTCTTATCCAAACTGCCCAATTTCAAATGGGAATGTCTCACTCATACAAACTTGGAATCGTGCAAACTTAGAGAAGTTGGAAAGATAATTCCAAGATCTTTCCTACGGTATCTGGAAGCACTCCTAACTCATCCTGAGCTAGGAGTTATGGTCGTTTGAAGTAAAAACTCAAACTCAACTTAACTTAACTAGTTTTCCAGATTTTTCATTCTTTCCAAAAATGACTATTTCTAATTCTCGCTCTTTCTAGTTCTTTCAAATAGCGAGGTGTTACAATATCTCCCCCTTGGGAACATTCTTCCTCGAATAAGATTACTCTTACCAGGCTAAGGGTGTAACAACTATCATTCAATTCAAACACCCAACAAGCAAAAGTAACACATCAAGTATTATAAATTAAAGAGTACTAAGAAGAGAATTTAGTACCTTGGTCTGGAATTTCTCCGGGCTCAAAGAGATGTGGATATCTCTTCTTCATATCTTCTTCAGCTTCCTAAGTAGTTTCCTCCATAAACTGATTCCTCCAAAGTACTTTGACTGATGCTACTTCCTTAGTTCTCAACTTACGAACCTGGCGGTCTAGAATCTAAACCGGAATATCCTCATATAATAAGCTATCCTTGATACCAATATCTTCAATTGGTATGATAAGCGAAAGATCTCCCATGCACTTCTTCAACATGGAGACGTGACATACCGGATGAACCACTGCTAACTCTTGTGGTAGCTCTAACTCATAAGCTACATTGCCAATCCTCTTGGATATTCTGTAAGGACCAATATACCGGTGACTAAGCTTCCCATTCTTACCAAATCTCATAACACCCTTCATGGGTGAAACTTTCAAATATACTCAATCATCTACTTCAAACTCTAACTCCCTTCTCCTAAGATTAGTGTAGGATTTTTGACCACTCTGCGCTGTTATCAACCTCTTTTGAATAACTTTCACCTTCTCCATAGCTTGATGAACTAAGTCTGGTGCTATCATCCCAGCTTCACCAGCTTCAAACCATCCAATAGGAGATCTGTATCTTCTCCCATAAAGAGCTTCATAAGGAGCAATTTGGATGCTAGAGTGGTAACTATTGTTGTAAGCAAACTCGCTGAGAGGTAAGTGATTATCCCAATTCCCCTTGAAATTAATCACACAAGCCCTCAACATATCCTCTAAGGACTGAATGGTTCACTCTGCTTACCCATCTGTCTAAGGATGAAAAGTAGTACCTAAGTTCACCTTTGAACCCAAGCCTTACTGAAAAGATTTCAAGAACTGTGCAGTAATTTGGGCACCTCCATCTGAAATAATTGATTCTGGCACCCCATGAAGTCTAACTATCTCTTGAAGATTCAACTGGGCATAGTCTTCTGTTGTATGGGTAGTCTTTATCGGCAAAACATGGGCTGATTTTGTCATTCTATCAACAATCACCCAAATAGAATCATTTTGTCTGCGAGACCTTGGTAAACCTGTGATGAAGTCCACATTGGTCATCTCCCACTTCCATTATGAAAGTTTTATATTCTGAGCCATACCATCAGGCCTTTGGTGCTCTACTTTAACTTGTTGGCAATTCGAACACTTAGCAACAAATTTTGTAATGCCCTTCTTCATACTACTCCACCTATAAACTTTTCTCAAATCACAACACATTTTATGGAACCCGGATGAATGGAATATCTGGAGCTATGAGATTCCTCTATAATCCTCTCTTGGAGTTCATCCACCCTTTGTACACACAACCTACATTGATACCTCAACATGCCATCTCCCCCTTGTTCAAAACCCAATACTTTTTGCTTATGAACATTTTCCTTCAATTCAAGCAAAATAGGATCTTGGTCTTATTTCTCTTTTACTTTTGACATTAATGATGATTCAACCCTATTCATCCTCACTACTCCTCTTTCAGTGGAATTCATTAGACGAACTCCCAATTGTGCAAGTCTATGCACATCTTTCGCTAACTCTCTCTTTTATTCCTCAACATGGGTGGTACTACCCATAGACCACCTGCTTAAAGCATCAGCAACAACATTAGCCTTATGTGGGTGATAAAGAATACTCAGGTCATAATCCTTGAGTAATTCTAACCACCTCCTTTGTCTGAGATTAAGCTCTTTCTGAGTAAACACATATTGAAGACTCCTGTGATCGGTGAACACATCCACATGAACACCGTAAAGATAATGGCGCCATATTTTCAAAGAAAATACTACGACAGCCAATTCTAGATCAAGGGTTGGGTAATTCTTCTAATGAACTTTCAGCTGTCTGGAGGGATAAGCTATAACTTTGCCATTCTGCATTAACACACAACCCAAACCAACTCTAGACGCATCACAATATATGACAAAACCTTGAGTACTTTTTGTTAAAGTCAATATTGGGCATTAGTCAACCTCTTTTTCAATTCCTGAAAGCTTTTCTCACAAACTTCAGACCATTGAAATTTCACTGTTTTCTGGGTCAACTTGGTCAAAGGGGATGAAATAGATGAGAACCCCTCTACGAACCTTCTATAATATCCAGCCAACCCCAAGAAACTCGTAATATCAGTTGGAGATATGTGTCTGGACCAATTCTGCACTTCCTCTATTTTTTAAGTGTTAACTTCAATTCCCTCTCCAGACATAATGTGGCCTAAGAATCCCACAGACTCAAGCCAAAACTCACACTTAGAGAACTTGGCATATAACTCTCTATCCTTTAAAGTTTGGAGAAGTATTCTGAGATGACTAGCATGATCTTCTTCATTCCTTGAATAGATTTGTATGTAATCAATGAACACGATAACAAAAATATCTAAATAAGGTTTGAATACTCTATTCATAAGGTCCATGAATGTTGTAGGCGCATTGGTCAAACCAGAGGACATAACTAGAAACTCATAATGACCACAACGGGTTCTGGATGCTGTCTTTGGAATATCACATTCCCTTACCCTCAACTGATGGTAGCCTGATCTGAGGTCTATCTTAGAGAAACAAGTAGCACCCTGAAGTTGTTCGAAGAGATCATCAATTCTTGAAAGAGGGTACTTATTCTTGATGGTAACCTTGTTCAACTGGCGGTAGTCTATACACATCTTAAGGGAACCATCTTTCTTCCTCACAAACAATATCAGAGCGCCCCAAGGTGAGACACTTTTCGAATAAAACCCTTATCTAGGAGATCTTTCAATAGCTCCTTCAACTCTTTTAACTTTGCTGGTACCATTCTATATGGCGGAATGGATATAGAACGAGTATCTGGAACAATGTCTATACCGAAGTCTATTTCCCTCTCAGGAGGGACTCCGGAAACATCATCAGGAAAGACTTCTTGAAACTCGTTCACAACTAAAACTAACTGAACATAAGATATCTCAACACTAGAGTCATTAGCTCGGACTAAGTGATAGACACACCCCTTGGAAACTAACTTTCTCGCCTTAAGGTACGAAATAAAATGACTCTTAGGCACTGCTGAACTACTACTCCACTCTATAACTGGCTCATTAGGAATTTAGAGCCTAACAACTCGAAATCTACAATCAATAGAGGCATAACAGGCGTGAAGCCAGTTCATACCAAGAATGACATCAAAATCTACAATGTCTAACTCAACTAAATTAGCCATGGTGTTCTTATGATTGATGGAAATGACACAATCACGATATACTCGGTCAATTAGAATAGACTCCCCAAGAGGTGTAGAAACACAAAAGGGTTCACAAAGTTTCTCAGGAAGAACATCAAAATTATTTGCAACATAAGGAGTCACAAAAGATAAACTTGCTCCCAGGTCTAGCAAAGCATAAGCATCGAGATTAAAGACTTTGATCATACCAGTGACAACATCTGGAGAATTCTCTTGCTCTTGACTACTTGTGATCACATAAAAGCGGTTTGCACCTCCGCCAGTACCGGAAGTAGCTCCTCTAGGTGCATCCCTGTCTTGTGGAGAAACTGATGAAGATTGGGCCCTATTGCCCTGATTTCCATTTCCTTTCCGGTTCTTAGGGCACTCTTTCATGAAGTGACCCTCTTGTCCATACTTGAAACAACCTGTGGAGACATTGCGACATTTACTCGGGTGGGTCCTACCACACTTAGCACATACAGGAGCCCAGTTACCTCCTTGTGCCGCACTACCCTGAGATTGGGCAAGTCTAGCCCTGAAGTGCTGGGGATTCTAACTAGTATACTCACCTTTGTTTCTAGGTGCATGTGCACTAGCAAATGATGGAGCAGGTTCCTTTTTCTTTTGGTGGAAAGAAGACCGGTTCACATTATTTCTTTGCTGCCCGGACTCATTCCTTGTCTTCTCTTTCTTGTTTCTAAACTCCTCCCTATCCCTCAGCTTCTCTTCCTCAACCTGCTGCACATAGACCATCAACCTTGCTATATCCATGTCCCCAATTAGCATGATTGCCTTGCCCTCTTTGCTTGACAGACGAGGCAACCCAGAAATAAAAAGACTCATCATACTTCACATATTCGGAACCATCTCCAGAGCATATCGGGAAAGTTGGATGAACTTCAAGCTGTACTCATGACCACTTAGTAAATCTTGTTTAAGGGTGGGAAACTCTCGTACCTTGGCCTCTCTCAATTCTCGGGGAAAGAAACGTCCCAAGAAGGCCTTCTCAAAAAAAGCCCAACTAGCAGGTAGTGCTCCCTCCACTCTACCCTTTTTCCACTGGTCAAACCAAGTCCTAGCAACATTCTTTAGTTGATATGCAGCTAGTTCAACTCGCTCAACATCGACAATATTCATGACCTCAAATACCTTTTGCAATTCCTCAACAAAATTCTCCGGATCCTCAGTAGTGCCTGAGCAAGTGAAACATGGAGGATTCATCCTCAGGAACTCTCGAATCCTCAAAGTATCAACCACTTCCTGTCTAGCTCCTCTTTGTTTCCCAACCTGGTTAGTCACAACTTGGCTTAGCATTCGGATTGCTTCCTTGAACTCAACATTCGTGACTTCTCCTTGGGGTTGCACTTCATCATGTGCATTAGGTACCCCTTGCTCCTCAACGTTCCTTCTAGCAGGACGACCTCAAACAGCTCTTCATGGAGGCATGATTAAATGAAAGACACACATAATCACGAATTAGAAGAAAGTTTTTAGAGATCAAACTCTAACGCACGAAATGAGTGTGAAAGAAGTAAGGTAATTTCCCATGTGTTGCAACTTTCTAGTTATAGATGTGGTACGCTTCACACCGATAACTAGAACTTTACAGACACGACTTCATAGACTCCCTAGGACTCTTGAACTCTGTGCTCTAATACCATGTTTGTCACTCTCCGAGCCTACACCCTTGGTGGGTCTGGCACTCGAGAACCATTGATGGCCCCAAGCGAATCCTTAGCCTGGCCTAACTTGTAGAAGAAGACTTAATAATCAAGAAAACAGTCTCAAGATATAACTTATGCAAATAACTTCAAGAGATAATATCTTATCCAAAATGGCAACTTAACATAAACAACTTAAAATGGAAAGACTAAAGAACTATAACTACTTATCTATGAAGCCTTTAAAATAAAGAGGGATGTTAGGACAAGACCCCCGATCATCCTAACAATTGAACTACTAGAAAGCAATGTAAAAGAGAGCCCTCCAGAAAGCAATAAGGCTCACCAACTGATTCTGAGTGCTCAACTGGATCAACGAGACGCTAGATGCTGATCCTGGTTACCTGTGTCAGCATCATAAAATGATGCAGGCCAAATGATATCAGTACATTGAATGTATGAGTATGCGAAGGGAATACTAAACAAGACATAAACTTGAAAGGAATTTGAAAAGAACACTTACCTTGGCGTTACTCAACTGATGTAATAACTTAACTCAAATGCAAAGTAAACAACAATAATAGTGCAGTTATACAAAGCATTTAAAATATGAGGTAGCAACTCAATTTGTTACATAAATGCAATAACAACTCAGTTTACATATAAAGTAATATAACACTGTGGGATTTTCTCTAACCGACAACCACCACTATGAGCCTAAGTGATGATACAACGTCTTACCCACGTTGCCAGAACTATCCTATACTTTGCCGTCATATAGAACGCCTTAACTAAGTGGATCCACTAGTCTATGCTAAAAAGCACTAAGGAATCATCTAAAAAGTATGATCCTTTTTTACCCATGATAGCTACATGGTTTATGGAGACTTGATTTATTATGAATTCGCGTCCCCATATCGGTGCTCAATACTACTCCCAAAATATACTCAGATCATATGTTTTTTAAACAAAAACTCTTTCTTTGGTTTGAGTTAATTACTCAAAAACTTAGCTTAAAAGCTCTATTGGAAATCAGTTTTTCCTTTCTTGCTCAAATGTGGAAACATTTTAACTCTTGGGAATATTTAGTTCCCATATAATCTTTGAAGAAATGAACTTTACTCTTACTCTTTACTCAACTCAAAGCTTAAATCTTAAAACAAAGTTAAAACATTTGTAAAAGACTTTTGGAAAATTCTATTAACTTCTCTTGACTTAACTCTTAATCTTTTGACTTGACTTTTAACTTTCCTTGAATTGAATTATGGATTCAAGGTTCATGATCTCATATTTATGGATGATATCATGATGTTTAGATGTACCTTAGAGTATATAAATCGACTACAAAACATGTGTTCGTTGCTAAGGAACTAGTAAGGAAAGAAGGGGGAAAGGTGAGAGAATTGGCGTCCATGGCGCTCTGAGAGACGGGCGTCAGAGGGTAAAATTCAGAGACTGACTTGGGGTGCTCTAGCTGGCCCGACACCCCAGAGGTCAAAATTCAGGAACTGTTTTGGGGCGAGCTGAGATGCGCGGTGCCCCAACCCCTTCCCCAAAAAATCCCAAATTTTCTTCTTCATTTTTCAACTCTAAGCCCTCAAATTTCACTTGGTTCTTCCACCAAAAACTTGGAATCCACTATATCCCAAAAATACCTAAGATTCTACTCGAAAACACATTTAATTGCATGAATCCAACTCAAGAAACTTCAACAACAAGAACCCACAAGATTTCAATCGAATTTCTTCAAGAACTCATAAACTTGTCTTTCAAAATAATACAATTACGCTAAATTGAATCATGTTTGGCGTGTGGGTGAACTAACCCAATGCTATTTAATCTCAGATACCTCATAGGGATCGCCCCTTGACGAAATGCACGACCTTAGCTTCAAGAATTCATGATTCCTTGTCTTCTCTTCTACTTTCTCCTCTTCTTTTCTCTTCTGTCAAAACCCTAACACAAATTTTAAAAATGTAAACTGACCAACTTTAGTTTAGACCCTAAGTAATAACCAACAACTAATTAATATAATTGGGTATGGAAAAGACCAAAATACCCTTCAAAAATCTGCATTGGACTTTCCTTATCCAAACAGCCCAACTTCAGATGGGCATATCTCACTTATATAAACTCGGAATCGTGCAAACTCAGCGGCGTTGGAAAGATAATTCCAAGATATTTCGTACGGTATCTGGAAGCACACCTAACTTATCCTGAGTTAGGATATAAGGTCATTTGAAGTTGACCAAAATCTCAAACTCAACTTAACTTAAACCAATTTTCCAGATTTTTCATTCTTTTCAAAAAATGACTATTTCCAATTCTAGCTCTTTCTAGTTCTTTCAAATAGAGAGGTGTTACACTCCACCCACTAGATTTGGGTCATTGACATTTGGGCCGTTGACATCATTAAGATTTCCGATGTCATATTGGTGGCCCACTTGGCTACCATACCTACCGTTAACACTCATTTCCTCTGTTGAACAGCAACACAAATACCAAAACCAAAAACAAGTAGATTCAACTATGACTAAAAAGAATACAATGCAACTTCACCAAAAGAATTTCAAACAACATTCCTCCCGGGAAGCGACACCATCTTGATTTAACGTTTCAAGCACACCTCATCGTTAATCAGTATAAAATCCAACTAAATGAGTTGGGGTCGAATCCCATAGGGAGGGGTACGTGTTTTAAGATTCAATTAGGAAGTATGAATGCAGTCTAATCAGCCATAGGAATAGAAAATATCGATTAAAAAGATAATCAAGTTAGGGGGTGACACGAATGTCAAATGGGGTGTTTTGGTTTTAGTTATAAACTACAATAGTCACGAACAATACGAATTAACAATGATGAGATAGATTCTTGGGATGTGATCAATTATAGGCAAATATAGATATATGGGTAATTGCAACTATTAGTAAATAGCTAGATATTAGTGAGTAGGCTAGGATATAAGGGAGGTAATTTTCTCTCGAACAATTACCTTGAATCAAGTGATTTCTCTCGAACATCAACAAGCATGCCAATTACAACCAGCCCACACATTAATCCATTCACTCTTTCGAGCTAAATGTGTGGGAAAGGGTTTCAAATTCACTCTCTCTCGTTGAACCCAGATCAACCCAATACCCACAAACCATTAATCAAAAACCTCTCTCTCGAGCAAGCCAAGAACACAAACATAGAACTGCATTTGCAACTACAATTCTTAAATTAAACCATAATTAATGATTAAACTCACTTTTAAATAGCATTTAAACTAACAATAAGCAATACCCATAAGCTAAATCAGCCCAGAATAACATGATCACACCCTAAGAATTGGGGTTTTAGCTAGACATTATAAAAAGCTAAAAACAGTTACCAAATTGATCATCTATCAACTGGGTAATAGTAACTTTGTCCTTACAATGCTCCAATTTGATGCATCTCAAAGACCCACTTCCAATTTCTCAAAAGTGAATTTCTTCAATCCTTCAAAGCTAAACAAAAACTATGGAGAAAACTATCTCTAATGTCTAAAATCTCAGAAGATTGTTTTTCAAAAGATTAATTGATTGATACTAAACTAAATGTTCAAAATACCATTTATTGTAGCCAAAAATGCGCTATGACAGCCCCTTCGGCGAAGTAAGTCGGGCTCGCCTATCCACTCGGCGAGCCACCCTTTAGTATCTTCCATCTCCCTTTCACCTTGGCATTCAGCATCCTCAAGGTGTGTAACTTTGGGCAATCTATCTTGGCTTCGTGGAATCACTCAACGATCTGCCAACTTCTCATTTTCGTCACCGATTTGGTTCTTCCCTTCAGAGCTTGGCACACTGGAACTTTAGGCTGTCTGATGAGCAACTCAGTGACACATTGAGTGCTCTTGGCAATCCTCAGGCTGGCCCATCTTCATTTCTTCAACCCATTTTGTTCCTTTTTGCATGTTAGTGTCCTTGCTATGTTCCCCAATCCATACACCTAAAAATCAAGGATTTTACATCAGTTATTGGCACAAATTAAGCATTTGAGGATACTAAATCTATATAAACAAAGCCCTAAATGGGTCCAAATCCAGGACTCATCAAAGGGTTGCAGGTGGTGAACCACGGACCACCAGAACGGGCCGTGGTTCACCCTATGGCCCGTGGGTTGCACTTGAAACTCTGAAATTTGCATTTTGGCCTACTTTCGGATACATGGTGTTACAATTCCCAAGAAATGTCCAAAATAAAACATCAATACGAACAGGTCAATGACTGGGGAAAATGTCGATCAAACAAATACCATTTGGTTTGTTCTGTAGCATGTTACATATATTACAATTTGGTTGAAGAAGATTATGTTGACAATTTATGATTTAGTAACTAGTAGAGTCTATATTACAAGGACTGAAAAACTTATGGTGCATCTGTGTAGTAGAAAATACACGTAAGAAATGTTATACATAAGATGGAATGTTTTGAGGAAGGAAATTATTTTCCAAATGGCATACAGATGTCATATGAACTTGTGAAAAGAACAACTACATGTTATATATTCACATATTTTCACATTTATTGTGAGTTTTTTTCTTGAAAAAAAACTCAGAATATTTTAAAACAATATATTTTCAAGTTAGAAGATCTCGTTAACTTGATGATGCATTTGTGACATATATAATACTTTAGTTTAAATACAAATACCTACCTAAATATAAATATATATTTGCATTAATGGAAATATTTATCTCATAAAATTAGCTATTAAATAAATAATAAAAATTAAACTAATACAAACTTCAACTGGCGGTATTAAAACTCATATGAACTTTTCTTCGTAAATAAGTAAATAACTTTTCTTCATCTAAAATACTAAAATATTAAGAAATAGTAAATATGTAAAATAAAAGGGTAATGTTTATATAGTAATAACTATTTTGAAGAAAACTTTCTGGGAGTCTAAATCACATAAGTAATATTCATAAATAAAGTCATTCTTTTGTCTTGAGCATCAAAAATAAATCGTGACAATTCTCTAAATTTTAGAAAAAGTTATTCAGAAGCATATATCTACATCACAAGAAAATTGTTAAAAAAAACAAATGAATTTAGATTGCATCATGTTGACTTCATATATTGGAACATTACATACTAATGTGTATATTAAGCAAAAAAATAATTATTATATCATTAAAATTAAATTATTTTCCTCAAGTACTCAAGGTTATGAAATATACCCTCTTAGGATAGAACGACTTACTTCATCAGAATAGTGGTACCTCATATTTTACTAAACTTCAAACTCACTCAACGACAATAAATTACATAAAAAAAATTTTAAATGCAAGAAGAAGAAGAGTAGAAGATTAGAAAAAAGTGTGGTTGGAAAATGAGAGGAAGTCCCTCTATTTATAGTAACAAAGGGTAGTATGAACAAATATTTTTTGTGTCTTATCTGAAAAATTATGACCTTTTCGAGAAGTCACAACACTTTGGAAAAGTCACAACTTGATGAAAAAGTCAACACTCTTTGAAAAGTTGCAACTTATTGAAAAAGTCACAATTCTTTGGAAAAATCACAACTTATTGAAAAAGTCACAACTCTTTGGAAAAGTCACAACTCATCGAAAAATCACAACCCTTTGAAAAAATTCAGAGATTATCGAAAAACTCACAACTCATCGAAAAAGTCACAATCTAAGTTAGGTATATTATAGTAATTTGACATTTAAGTTAGGAGTTTATGCTTTTAAGGTAATATAGATAGATAGATAGATAGATAGATAGATTATCCAAATGTGTTGTTCATTTTCTCTTTTATTCCTTTTTGTAATCTCTTATTCTTAATTAGGATATCCGGGACTTGAACTTGAAATGAACTCACATATTTATATTCTTTTAATTAGTATTATTGTCATGATGGGATGAGGGTGGGGATAAGAGAAATGATTATTTTTATTATTTTATTTTAATTTTGGGTACACACAAAAGAAAAATGTAATATTTGTATATATTTGCATAATTAAGTCATCTTTTATTGAACTAATTATTTATATATGAATGCATCGTTATTTTCCTTCTTTTTCTCTCTCTTGTTTGTTATAAATTAAAATAAAATAAAATGGTGGACAAGATCCAAATAAAAAAAATGGAAGAGATAGGAAGTGAAGGGCCGGGGAGGGAGGCATGTAGAGAGTAGATGCCTAACCTTTTTATAATTTTAAATTTAGTACGAAATTTAAAATCAAGTCAATCATGTGAACTTATATATTAAGTAATTTTAATTTTTTTAACGGAAAAGGGCCTAAAATGCCCTTAAACTATGAGATTTGGTACAATATTACCCTCCATCCACCTAATGAGTATGAACCGCTAGACATAAGGGCGTTTTTGAGCCGAAAGGTGGACGTCAGGGGCATTTTAGTGCCGATAGGTGGATGGAGGAAAATTTTGTACCAATTCAAAAACTTGAGGGGAATTTTAGGCCCTTCTCCATTTTTTAATCTACTTTTTTTAATTGTTTAGGATCTTTTTTTTTTCCTTTTGTTTTGGTGTTGTTTTGAAAGAAAAAGAGAGGAAGGGGAGGGAGGGAGAGAAAGAAAGAAAAAGTATAAATTAGGAGTGTTGGTATCCATCTTTTTGACGAAAAAGGTGGAGAGTGGTGATGGTACCTTACCCTCCTTTCTCATCGAAAATCGTCTTTTTTCATTACATGCAAAATCTCATTTGTACTTTTTTTTAAATTAATTCTTTTCTTTTACTATTTTTCATATTTATTATTTTTTTCTTTCTTTTTAGTGTTGTTTTGTGGGAAAAAAAGAGGGAGAGGAAGAAAGAAAGAGAGAATAAATATGAAATATGAGTGTTGGTATCCATTTTTCCGGAAAAAAAGGTGGAGGGAAGTTATTGTAGATTTAGAGAAGGAATACAATGAAGAAGAAGAAAAATGACTTGAAAACGGATTTGAATAAAACATTTGACCTCCATTAAAGGAGTTTAAGCTTCAAAAATTGGTGGGAGGTGGTAGCTTGAAAATTGGAGAAGAAGAAGAGAAAATAAATGAAAATATAACTAAATTGAGTCTTTCATGCTCTATTGTTGAGTGTATCACATTCACTTTGACATGTCAATAAAAAGTGTCAAAATGAACATCAACCAGTTGAGGTGTCTAAGTGAAACTTAGTGCCAGCTTTAGGGGGCCACCGATGGGTTCGGCCTTTAAATTACTATAGTACCCCTACTTAAAACACTAATCTATATCTATTTGAATAACATATGTTCTCTTGAAAGGTTGTGACTTTTTCGATGAGTTGTAAATTTTTGTAAGGGTTGTGACTTTTCTGATGAGTTGTGACTTTTTCAAAGGGTTGTGACTTTTCTGATGAGTTGTGACCTTTCCAAAAGGTTGAGACTTTTCCGATGACATGTTTTCATTTATTTTAAATATAACCCTACTGAAATATTAAAATTGGGTGTAAAATCTTCATGTTTTGGTCAAAAATTAGGTGTTCACAGTATGCCCCTCTTTGTTTGGAACAACATGAAGAGTTTTCATGCAAAAACGTGAACAATGTGACTAATTTTTTACTGAGACATTGATCCAAAAATGTGAAAATAAATAAAAGAGAAGAGGTTTGACCACGCCCTAACGTTAGATAAACTACCTATCCTGAGTTAATGATAAGGAATCAGGTGTAGTTAATATATAGGAAGGGACGGGAGAATAATTTTAGGTAGTCGAGTGAGGTTTTGTCGAGGTTTCGGTTCGTAGCTCCAGTTGTTACATTAAAAGGAAAAATACAATAGGAGAGAAGGGAAAGATACAAGATCATATCTACTCCACTAGTACTGAGTCTCCATTTTGAATCTTCGGTTATCGCTTCACCTTCTTTGGGTAGGTACATCGATTCCGAACTTTGATCTTGATATTTGAATTTATGATCTGAAACTTATGATTTGACTTGAGTCGTTGACGCTCTTTCGCATGATATTCTTGAGTGCTTGTTTTCTTGAGAAGATGATTCATGGTATGTTGAGCCGTTACATGGGTTGAAAGTGACTCTAAATGTCATTGACATCTGACATTCTTCGTTTCTCTAATCAAAACGAGGATTTTATTCTTGAACTTCAAATTGGTGTACTTTGTAGAAACCTGCACGCCATAAAACAAAACAAACAAACGAAACAAAATTTTTGCCCCAGTATGCACTAGGAAAATTTTGTGAGTTATTGATGAAAGCTATAAAAGTTTATACTAGGCATAATAATAATATACTTTTATAAAATAAAATAAAGGGAGATTTGTGCCCAATATAACCAGAGGTTATTACGCCCTATGAAGTCATAAAAAATAAGATAGGGGTTATTGTGCCATACACGCAGCTAGAGATTATTGAGCCCTGTAAAGACATGAAAAAATAAGATAGGGGCTATTGTGCCCTATATGCCACCAGGGGTTATTGTGCCTTGAAAAGTCATGAAAATAAAATAAAATAGGGGTTATTGTTCTCTATATGCAACCAAGGGTTATTGTGCCCTGTAAAGACATGAAAAATAAAATAGGGGTTATTGTGTCCTATATGCAACCAGGGATTATTGTGCCCTGTGAAGACATGAAAAAAATAAAATAGGGGTTATTGTGCCTTATATGCAACCAGAGATTATTGTACCCTGTGAAGACATGAAAAATAAAATAAGGGTTATTGTGCCCTATATGCAACCAGGGGTTATTGTGCCTTGTGAAGACATGAAAAATAAAAATAGGGGTTATTGTGCCCTATATGCAACCAGGGATTAGTGTACCCTGTGAAGACATGAAAAATAAAATAGGGGTTATTGTACCCTATATGCAACCATGAGTTATTGTGCCTTGTGAAGACATGAAAAATAAAAATAGGGATTATTGTGCCCTATATGCAACCAGGGATTATTGTGCCCTGTGAAGAAATGAAAAATGAAATAGGGGTTATTGTGCCCTATATGCAACCAGGGATTATTGAGCCCTGTAAATACATGAAAAAATAAAAATAGGGGTTATTGTGCCCTATATGCAACCAGGAATTATTGTGCCCTGTGAAGACGAGAAAAATAAAAATAGGGGTTATATATATATATATATTTTTTTTTTTTACTTATATTATTATTATTATTATTATACTTAAGATCATTTATTTTATTTTATTTTTATTTTTGTACGTTTTCCAAACATAAAAGAAACAAACAAAAAATAAAAATAAAATAAAATGCCCCAGATTTTATTAAGAAAATTAATCTTTTTTTTTATTGTTATCATTATTATTGTGGTGCATAGTGTAGGAGAGACATGGATTCAAGAACTTACCTCGTGGCGTTTGACTCTCGCGAATTACTTGCACGATTTTTCTTTGTACCTATTTTAAAACAAAGAATATTTTGTTAGTTTTTCTAAATGGTGGTTGGTTTGTGATTTCGAATATCTTGTGGAGTTTGACTTTGAATCTGTGTTGGTTGAAAGAATCATCATATTGACGATTGCGCGAATAGCTTGAAGATGCTTTAGAGACGGTCCTTATCTTCCCTTAAAACACTTCTTATGAACATTTTGACCCATTTCCATTTTGTGCACATTGTGTGGTTCATTATTTCCAAAGCAACTTTCTTGCTTTACTGATTTTTCACACGGTATCGATTTTTGATAGATATTTTTTCTCGATTGTTTCACAGCCCTAGTCAATGTTGTGCATGTCCCTAACATTCAACTGGAAATAGTAGTCAATTTCGCAACTTCAATTTGATTTTCTCACTTGACACGAGTTTACGCTGAATGAGACTCAAAGAATACCAAACACAAGTACAAATGACATGAAAGGGTTATGAAAGAAAAGTTATGTCTTTAGAAGGAGGAAATAAGTAAATGTTTAGAAGGAATGAAAAAAAATCTTATCTAAAAGTACGTGACCAGTTTAATGAATCATGACATGCATTTGGACTAAACGTTTGATCCTTCTAAGTTGTCCGAATCTCATGAAACAATGTTGTACCTTTCAGTCTATAGCCTGACTTCTATCTTGATTGTGTTCATGCCAAGAAGGAATGTCATCATTTGATCAATGGTGCCCTTCATGGTTTTCCACCAACAAGACATTCTTATCTCTTTCTCTGAACTTACTATCGTCTTATGGTGCCCGTGAGGGTTTTCACTCATAAGACTTTCTCATTTTATTTTATTTTTTTTATTTTTTTATTTTTGTGGTAACACACCGACAGTCACAATGTCATGTCTCATCCCTTGGAGAATTGAAGAACATGATTATTGTTTTATTTAGTGATTAGACCAAACCCCAATGAAGGGTTGCCTACGTATCCTCCTAGGAATCAGGTCGAACGTAGTTCAATGAAACTTTTTTTTTTATTCTTATTCTATTTGTTTTTTTTTGCCACCAGACAAGTGGTGTTTGAAATAAAGGAGGATATATTTTTATCCTCTCATCTTAAGAATGTCAATCACGAGAGTATCATAACAAAAAGTGTTAAACGTAGTATATTTTGATCGAATCTGCGTTAACAATTGTGTCGATCGCCTTTTCCTCCATATCTGCCAGTTGCAAAGCTCCTTTTGATACCACTTGTTTAATAACATAAGGGTCTGCCAATTTTGGGCAAACTTTCCTTTGGCCTCGTCTTGATGGGGAAGGATGCGTTTCACAACAAGTTGACCGACTTCAAAATTTCTTGGGCGTACCTTCTTGTTACAAGCTCGAGCCATCCTCTGCTGATATAATTGACCAAAGAAAACTAATGTCAACCGTTTTTCGTCTATCAGTGCTAATTGTTCTAACCTTGATTTAACCCATTTCGTGTCCTCAATTTCTTCTTCGACAATGATTCGAAGAGAAGGAATTTCAACTTCTGCGGGTATGACAACCTCAGTTCCGTAAACCAATAAGTAAGGAGTTGCACCGACTTATGTACGAATAGACGTGCGGTATCCCAAGAGAGCAAATAGTAGTTTTTCATGCCACTATCTAGATCCTTGCACCATTCTCCTAAGAATCTTCTTGATGTTTTTATTTGCCGCTTCAACAGTCCCATTTGCTTTGGGTCGATAAGGGGTTGAATGACGATGAACAATTTTAAATTGCTCACAAACTTCCTTCATCGGGTGGCTGTTGAGATTCGTTGCATTGTCTGTAATAATGATTTTTGGTATACTGAAACGACATATGATGTTTGAATGAACAAAGTCCACCATTGCTTTCTTGGTGACTGATTTGAATGTGACAGCTTCCACCCATTTGGTAAAGTAGTCGATGGTAACTAAAATAAATTGATGCCCAATAGATGCTTTCTGCTCAATAACGTCTATTCCCCAAGCCATAAAAGGCCACGGAGCAGACATAGGGTGCAACTCTAAAGGGGGTGAGTGAATCAAGTCGCTATGAATTTGGCACTGATGGCACCTGCATACAAATCGGAAGCAATCTCGCTCCATGGTCAACCAATAGTACCCTGCCCGCATAATCTTTTTTGCTAGAACATAACCATTCATGTGAGGGACACGAACCCCTGAATGCACCTCATTCATAAGTGCTTCTGCTTCTTGAATATTCACACATCGCAATAGATTCAAATCTAGAGTCCTTTTATATAAGATATTGCCACTCAAGAAGAACCCATTGGCGAGTCGCCTAATAATTCTTTTTTTTATCTCTATCAGCATGTAGTGGATATTCTTTAGTTTTTAAAAACCTTTTAATGTCGTGATACCAGGGCTCACCGTCTGGCTCTACTTCAATTATATTGCAATAACCATGTTGATCCCTAAATTGGATTTCCAACGGGTCAATATAGGTATTACCCGGGTATGGAAACATCGAGGCTAGGGTGGCCAAAGCATCAGCTAACTCATTGTGAAACCTGGGAATGTACCTGAATTCAATGGACTTGAACCTTTTGATGAGGTTTTCTAAACATAATTTGTACGGTATGAGTTTAATGTCTCGAGTCTCCCATTCACCTCGAACTTGTCGAATGAGCAAATCAGAATCCCCCAAAACCACCAACTCATGCACATCCAGATTTATTGCCATATTCAAACCCATGATGCAAGCTTCATATTATGTTGTGTTGTTGGTAGAAAAGAATCGAAGTCATGTTGTGGCAGGATAATGACATTCGTTTGGTGAGATAAGAACTGCCCCAATTCCTACTCCATTTTTGTTGACAGCCCCATCAAAATATAATTTCCACACGTGACCATCATCAGGAATTTCTTCCTCAATAGAGTTGATTTCTTCATCAGGGAAGTATGTCCTTAGGGGCTCGTATTCGTCATCGATCGGATACTCTGCCAAATGATCGACCAACGCTTGTGCTTTCATGGCGGTGCGAGTGACATAAATATTATCAATTTCCGTAAGCAAAATCTGCCATTTTGCCAACCTACCTGTTGGCATGGATTTTTGAAAAATATATTTCAAAGGATCCATTCGAGATATAAGATAGGTCGTGTAGGACAAAAGATAGTGTTTCAATTTTTGGGCAACCCAAGTCAAAGCACAACAAGTCTTTTCTAACAGAGTGTACTTTGCCTCATAGCTTGTGAACTGTTTGCTCAAATAATAAATGGTTGGTTCCTTTTTTCCCGTAATGTCATGTTGTCCTAAAATGCAACCAAATGAATTATCCATCACTGAAAGATATAAGAATAACGGCCTACCAAGTTCTGGTGGGACCAATACCGGAGGGTTTGCTAAATATTCCTTAATTTTGTCAAAAGCCTCCTGACACTCACTTGTCCATTTGATAGCAGCGTTCTTTTTCAACAACTTGAATATCGGCTCACATGTGGCGGTGAGTTGAGCAATGAACCTGCTGATATAGTTTAACCTTCCCAGAAAACTCATGACTTTAGTTTTGGTTTTTGGAGGTGGCAATTCTCAAATGGACTTTATCTTAGAGGAGTTAAATTCAATGCCTCTTCGACTAACTATAAAACCCAAAAGTTTGCCAGATGGCACTCCAAATGCACATTTAGCTGGATTAAGCTTGAGGTTGTACTTTCTCAATCTTTCGAAGAATTTTCTTAGATCACGCACATGGTCGACTTGCGTTCTAGATTTAATGATGACATCATCAACATATACCTCAACTTATTTATGCATCATGTCATGGAATATGGTAGTCATAGCTCTCATGTAGGTTGCTCCCGCATTCTTCAAACTGAATGGCATGACTCTATAACAATATGTACCCCATGGGGTGGTGAAAGCAGTTTTTTTTGCATCTTCTACATCCATGAGAATTTGGTGATATCCGGCGTAACAGTCCACAAAAGATTGAATCTCGTGTTTGGCACAATTATCAACCAGGATGTGAATGTTGGGTAATGGAAAATTGTCCTTTGGACTTGCTTTGTTTAAATCTCTGTAATCAACACAAACTCTGATCTTTCCATCTTTCTTTAGCAGTGGCACAACATTAGCCAACCATGTAGTGTATTGGACAACTCTGATCACATTTGCACTCAGTTGCCTCATGATTTCCTCTTTAATTTTATCGCTCATGTCTGTCTTAAACTTTCTCTGCTTTTGCTGGACAGGTGGAAAATCAAGATGTATTGGAAGTTTCTGAACTACTAAATCAGCACTTAAACCCTACATGTCGTCGTAGGACCAAGCGAAGACATCTTTGTATTCAAATAAAACTTGAATTATGTCGTCTCGAATGTTCTGATCAACATGAATACTTATCTTTATTTCTCTCACTTCTTCAGGAGTTCCTAAATTAACCGCCTCAGTTTCACTTAAATTAGGTTTAGGCTTATTTTCAAATTGATCCAATCCTTTTTTTATTTCTTCATAAGCTTCATCTTCATCATATTCCTCAGACTTACGATTCATTGTTTCGAGATCAGACAACTTTTTAGGATCTAACTGTAAACTCCGCATGCATGTCATATTATTAAAGTCATCATTTAACGTAACTGAAATGAAAAATAAGAGGACATATATTAGAAAGAGTAAGAACAGAGAAGATGATAGAATATGACTGTAAAACTAGAACTTCATTGTATTAAATGGGAAATGATATTAGGGTTAACACCACAGTGAGACAAATAGAATGTTTGAATTAAAACCCTGAGAATAATCCAAATAAATAAATTAAAAGCAACAAAATAAACTACCAAGACTCCCTCCTTGTAGGGAGAGGAGTGGCTTCCCAGTTGTTAAGCTGGACATTCGGGTCGACGAATTGCACATCCATATGACTAGTGCCTTCACCCATCTGAGTCATGTTTACGTCATAAAACATTTCCTTGATACCTTGACATATTTCATCCACATCATTCTGGACAGAGAAGTCAGGACTCGATTTACCTCGAGATTTAACGAAAGATTGAGCAATATGAGGGATTGGCTTCAACAAATTCCAAACATTTCTTTTACGATCTTTTGCCCATTTTCTATCAAATCTAGTTGGATTGAAACCCAAACGGAATGTCTCTTGATTACCCATCAGATTGATGGGATCTACAATTCCTTGCAAAGACAACCCTAGTCCCTTTCCAGGTTCATAGCCGTTCTGTACCATCTGGGACACCACCATGATTGAAGCAGATGATAGATGAGGTTGTGGTATAGGCTTCCCTACCGAAAACTGATTGACTGTTATAATCTCAAAAGCCTGATAGTTGAGGGATTCACAACCTCTTTTGGCCTCAATGCATGGTATTGAAGGATCTCGGATGATTGGGAGATCATCTTCACCATGGACAATGATTTTCAGTTTATCATGCTCAAACTTGACCACTTGGTGCAGAGTAGACAGCACAGCTCTAGCCAGGTGGATCCATGGCCTACCCAAAACTAGATTGTAAGAAATGTCCATGTCTATTACTTGGAAAGTGATTCCGAACTCCACTGGTCCAATTGTAATAGTTAAGTATATTTCACCAAGAGTGTCCCATTTTGCGCCATCAAATGCACGCACACAGACATTGTTAGTACGAATTCTATCCATGTTGATTTTCAACCTTTGTAGAGTAGAAAGAGGGCATATGTCTACACCTGATCCTCCATCAACCATGACCCTCTTCACATAGTGTTCTTCACATTTCACGGTTAAATGTAACGTCTTATTATGCCCAGATCCTTCCAAAGGCAATTCATCATCAGTGAAAGTGATTCTATTTACCTCAAATATTCGGTTGGCCATCTTTTTCAAGTGACCCACCATGATACTTTGTGAGATATGTGCCTCATTCAAGATTTTGGTCAAAACTTCACGATGCTCTTTAGAATGTATGAGTAATGACAACAAGGATATCTGAGTGGGTTTTTCCTCAACTGATCAATAACAGAATAATCTTGAGCTTTCATCTTTTTCAGGAACTCTTCAGCCTCCTCCTCAGTGACAGGTTTTTTAACCGGCAACTGATTTTCTTTGGCTTGTTTGTCTCTTCTTAATTCTTCTGGAGCATAACACCTCCCAGAACGAGTTAATCCTCTTGTTTCATTTGTTTCTTCAATAATCTTTATTCCCTTGTGGGTAACAACGACTTTGTTGTAGTTCCATGGAACGATCTTGGTGTTTGTCATCGGAAGTTGTGTTGCAATTTGTATCGCAATTGGCTCTTTCACACTTTCTTGATTTTGACCCAATGTTCGAAGCTTACCAGGAATGTATAATTTTGGTCCATTCAACGATACTTCTCTTCTTTTTACAGCTCCAGGGACATACAACACTAGTTTTCTCGAGTCTCCAAAATTTGAACTTGCACCATTCACAATTATCGGTGCCTTTTGTATGGGTTCTAAAACCATACTCGACTCTTCTTTTGAATCCCTGCTTTCCAGTTTTGTTCTACATGTTTGCTCACAATCTTCATAAATGTCTACCATCCCCACAACATGCTCCTTATTGTGAGCAGGCGAGTGGGTTATTAGTGACATTTGACGCTTCCTCATTGTGTATCTCAATTACCTTATCCTCAATCAACTTCTCAATGACTCTTTTTAGAGTCCAACAATTCTCTGTGCTATGACCTGGAGTGTTAGCGTGAATATAACAGTTGGATCAAAGCCTCTTGCATTCGGATTGACAAAATCGGGATTGACAGGTTCAACCAATCTCAATTGTACTAATTTCCGCAACAAACTCGTATATGACTCTCCAATTGGGGTAAAGTTTTCTTTTCGACCTTGTTCTCTTGTACAATCCATCCGGGGACGTAGATTATGGGGTGCCTAAAAATTTTGCTGTTGGGGGCGAGAATCTTGTGGGGCAGGTGCCCGCCATTGTTGGCGCTGAGAAGGTCAGACATATGCTTGAGTGTTGAGAACTGCATATTGGGATGGTTAATAATGTTGAGGAGAATTAGATTGTTCTTGTTGGACTTGAACATAAGGGTGGTTCATGCCCATTTGAACACCTCTCGATCCAGACGTCATCATGGACCCTTCCTCTTTCTTTTTTCGATTTACAAAATTATCTGACCCACTTTGTATTGCTTGTGTGGTAGCTCTAATGGCTTTCTGGCTTAAAATTTTACCCGATTTTATGCCGTTCTCTACCATTTCTCTGATCTTAATTGCTTCGGCGAAAGGCTTTCTCATTGCAGCGAGAAGGTAATGAAAGTAGTCAGGTTCTTGTGCCTGGAGAAAAACATCAATCAATTCATAGTCTGTCATCGGCGGTTTGACTCTAGCCGCCTGCTCCCTCCATCTTATGGCATATTCCCTGAAGCTTTCAGACGATTTTTTCTTCATATTAGCTAGGGAATTGCGATCCGAAACGATATCGATATTGCATTGGAATTGTTGGACAAAATCTTGCGCCATGTCTCCCAGACATGCCATAGAGAAATATCTTGATTGATAAACAATTCTGAGGCTACACCCGTTAGACTTTCTCCAAAGTAAGCCATAAGAAGTTCTTCTTTTCCTTCGACTCCCCTTAGCTGATTACAAAATCTTTTCAAATGAGCCACTGGGTCACCATGACCATTATACTTATCAAATTTTGGAGTTTTGAACCCTATAGGCAAGTGAAAATCTAGAAACATGCATAAGTCCTTGAACGAGACACTTTTGTGTCCTCCCAGCCCTTGCATATTCCTTATGTTTTGCTCCAAACTCCTCATTTTTCTTGCAATTTCTTCATGTTCCTCGTCCTTAATGGGTTTTTCAACCTCGAAGGGGGAACTGTATTGATGAGTGTGGTGGTAAGAATCAGGAATTTTGAAAGTCAATTTAGGGGCCTGACCTTGGCCGTATTGATCTTTGGGTATAGGATCATTATTGGATTTTTGTACTAGTGTTGGTTGAGGAATTGCATTAGTTTGCACAGTTGGCATGAAGAGTGGATTATTCATCATGGGTTGATTCAACGGGTGTACCGAGGAAGTTCCAGCAGTATTAGATGTGTTAACATAGGGTCCAAATCCAGGTGGATAAATCGGGTCACTTGTTGAGACTTGAATGGGGAATGACATATTCACATTCAGGTATTCCCGAATTGAAAATGGGGGAGCTTGCCCATTCATCCAAGCTTCATACATTTTGGCCATCTGTTGTCTCAACATTTTGACCTCTTCTACAAATGCTGACTCTTGTGCAACCTTTTGATTTTGGACTTCGTCATTTCCCGACTCTGTTCCATCTTTCCGTGTCATTTTTGCTTTCCCTTTTGATCTTGTGTTATATTGATGAGATGTCAGCTTTCTTCACAAACCAACCACCTTTAAACTATTTCTCTCTTATATATAAAAACAAATGTGTTAGGATTCAACACTTTGCAATATTAATCACACGTTGTATGTTATGCACCTAAATTATTCCTATCTCTACAATGAGTTTTGGAAGACTTTTATGTTTCATCCCGGCTTTGGACAACTTGCTTATGTCTTTTAGTCCCATACTTTACTCATCTGAATATTTTGAACGCATTTTGATCGAACCTGTTGAAGGTTGCCTACGTATCATATTGAACATGAATCAGATCATTACGTAGTTCGTGAAGAAGAATTATTAAAAAAAAAAAACACGACATTTATTTATCTTAACATGAAGACATCATTCAAATCAAAATGTTCTTAAAATAAATGACCCAAACATCAAAGTACTTAAAGATTGAAACAAACTTCGATAAAAATGAAAATAAAAGAAATAATAATAATAAAAAAAAATCCTTCTCCAATATTTCTCGATCATCAATTGCCCCCTATGCTAGAGTAAACCTTGAACAAAGCTTTTGGCAGATGTGGGGCCAGTGCACGCGCATGTCGACCCAGGCTCTCATCACTCCGATGTAGATAACCACCATAAACATCAATCAAGCTCTCTGTCAGTTGAAGCACTTATCCTTTGGCCTCCTCCATATTCTCGTGACAATTCTGCAACCATTCTTGAGTAGTACCAACCGTGTGGGTCAAATCCTCTTCATGTGCCTGAAGCTCTTCGATTTGATTATGAAGTTCTTCATGCTCCCCCATCCATTGGTTTCTCTCGATCGCGACTTCTGCTTGATACGATGTGAAACGCTTTGCTATGTCTGTTTCTCATCCCATCGAAGCTTTTAACTGATTTTGTAGTCTAGCTTATGTGTGCATTAAGAGGGTCTTTTCTTTTTTATACTCCTCCTCTTGTTGCTCCATAGCGCCTGTGACAATGCCCAAATCCTCATGTAAGGTTCGAATGGTGGATCGATGTTTCTTTTCAGCCCTTTTCTGAATCAACCTAACTCTCTCTTTGAATATTGCATCACGTTGAGCCAACTCTTTTCTAACATTCTTTAGATCATTATTGAGGATATCCAGAGTAGACCTGTAATTTCTTTCCACCTCGAGTCGAGCTTGCTTGATTGTGACTTCAATTTCCTTTTCTCGATCTCTGAGTTCTCGCGTTGATCCTTCGGGCATTACTTTGAGGGGGGCTTGATCAAAGAACCAATTGAGGTATGAGAGGTCTACTTCTCCTTCAACACGATAGTCTACCATAGCTTTCGAGCTTAAAGTTCGACTACCACCCCAAATCTTTTGAGCTTGTGATTCTCGATCTCGATCTTCAGACGACACCTCCCATACGAAACTCTGTGTATCCTCGGACCTAGGTAAGATTTGTCTTTGTCCTAGTTGGCGTAGCACCCGAAGGGGTATGTATGGTTGGAATCCTCGAAGGCCTGTCAGAACAAAGAATGGACGATAGGAAGACATAACAATTACCTCACTCACAGGGAACCAATGATAGTTCCATGTAATATCAGATGCAGTTAATTTAAGAAGATAATGTCTCCACGCTTTGACACCATTTGGCAATTTGTCTATTAATACCTTCATCCTATCTGGGTGGCTCAAAATATAATTCGTCCATTCAGATTTGAAATCTGTTGCAAAACGATAGCGATACAAGTGCTCCAAAAATCACATTTGCAATAGAATGCTACAATCTTAAAAAACAATCTCCCCCTTCCCTACATTTAGTTAAAGCACGATAAATGTCAGCCAACATCATTGGCAAGATAGTGGATTTCTTTTTCTTCATCATAACAACGATTATTCTCGACAGACGAATACTGATTTTTTTAATCTTTTCCTGGAAAAACCATGGTTCCCAAAAAGGCCACCATGAATGCTTCTTGTCTATGCTTTTTCCAGGTAGGGAGGTGTTGCCCATTTTTAAGTTGCTTCCCTAGTCTGAAAATCCTTCTTTCTTTCCATATCTTGAGTATAGAAATTCCAAGAAAACCAATCCATTATNCTCCCCCTTCCCTACATTTAGTTAAAGCACGATAAATGTCAGCCAACATCATTGGCAAGATAGTGGATTTCTTTTTCTTCATCATAACAACGACTATTCTCGACAGACGAATACTGATTTTTTTTATCTTTTCCTGGAAAAACCATGGTTCCCAAAAAGGCCACCATGAATGCTTCTTGTCTATGCTTTTCCCAGGTAGGGAGGTGTTGCCCATTTTTAAGTTGCTTCCTGTAGTCTGAAAATCCTTCTTTCTTTCCATATCTTGAGTATAGAAATTCCAAGGAAACCAATCCATTATTGAAACACTCCTTATGAGGATGGATGATGTGCATTTGTTCTAAAAATTTGTTCCTGCTGACGCTTCTTGGGGCTATGAGTGTTTTACTTTGGAGATCCTTGCCTAACCCTGTGAAACCATCCAACTCCTCCAATGTAGGCGTCAACTCAAAATCGCTAAAGCGAAACACATTGCTTGTAGAATCCCAAAACGGGATCAAAGCCTCAATCAAATCTCTGTCAGGACTAAATCTCATGATATCTGTGAGGAAACCAAGATGTTTGAATATCTCAGTTCGCCTAAACTCATGCATATCGTTTCACCAAGCCATGAGTAGTGGTGGGGTTTTATCCGTGATCATGAAATTTGGGGAATCATTGACCATTTCGACTGCTTCATCCCTTGGTCTTTTATCACATCTCATAGATCTCATGATTACTTGGTTAGGAAAAGAAACTCACGATTGAAAACCAAATTTAACTTATGAAATTTTGATCATTAGAAATCATTTGTCGGAGTAGTTAAAAAAAATTAAAAAAATAGATATATGAAAAATGACACAGAATGCCTAAAGTGGTCATTCTTTCAAAAACGACTTTTGTTGAACTTCTTTAGGGGAAGCCTGAGTTGTTTTCGGAGAGAATGACCGGATAAAGAGATAATTTTGACAAGTGAATCATGAAGAATGAAAAAAAAAGGTGAAAATGTACTATTTGAAACAAATTTGAAGACATACATATATATATAATATTTATTATTTTTTACATGCATTATTATTATTATTATTATTTTTTAAAAAAAAACTTGATGTTTTGAAAAAAGCGAGAATACAATTGAGGGTTATATATATATATATATATATATATTATTTTTCACTTTGTTTATCTTGAATTATTTGTTGAAAGTGGGTAAAAATAGACATTTCTTGTTTTTGTCAATTATTTAAAGCCGGTCAACATTTGTTATAGTCTTCCACATAATGCAAAAAGTAACACAAAAATGTATATAATGGTCTCAAGAAAAGGTACCTGTCCTAGACAGACCCGGCCTCCATGCCGAGTCTTGCTAAGTTAGATGCACATGATGCAGATAAAGCGGAACCTAGTAAGGATATCATGTCTGAAGGTTTCAGTTCTACTAAGGTTGAACTTGTGGAGAAAGGTATCTAGACTGGCTGTAAAACGAGTGGACAACTCGAGTTAGGGAGTAGCAACGTACCGGTAGCAGTGCTTTTCAGCTTTGTGCATGGGTGTTCCCTATTCTAAACATGTGTGACTAAAAATCCTTCACCATGGATCGAAGATCCACTGGCTCTCTTGACAGAAGTGGGGTGCGCAGTCGCAATTTCCATAATTGTATTATAGAAGACTCAGAGGGGTGCGCGAGAGAAGACAGTTATAATGTAATTCAAATAATATTAAAATAGTAAAAAGGTAAACAATTAGCACATTCAGCCAACAAATACAATATTCAAAACATAAATGAAGAAATAAATAAATAAAGTCATACATAAGTCAATATTTACAAGCTCGAATTCTGGTTACTCCCCAGCAAAGTCGCCATCTGTCACACCCTTTTTTTTTCCCTCAAAATTTAAATGTAGTATGTTTTTGAAAGAAATAGTTTTTCCAATTAATGTGACATTTTGAAAAGGAATTATTTTATTATTCAGAGTCGCCACTTGAAATTGAGTTTTGGTGTTCCAAGTCACCTTGTTTAAATCCCTAATCAAAAGGAAATTTGACTCTTTATTTTATTCGGTCTGTGCAAATAAAGATCCGATAAGGAATTCTGTTAACCAAGGGGAAGGTATTAGGCACCCCTCGAGTCCCGCGGTTCTAGCACGGTCGCTTCATTGACTATTTATGACTTAAATTAATTTTCGAATATTGTATTATTAACTTATTAATAAAAGTTATTTACCTCATTATCTGATTTATTTTAAACCTATTTATATTATTTTAGTATATGTTCGTTAATTAAAAAAAAAATGTATATCACATAAATTTATTCAAACATAAAGTAAAGTTAATAGATGGATATTTACAAATCTTGAAATGTCTTGTAATTTCTTTTCTTCTCCTTTTCTTTTTCATGTATTTGTATTTATTTATTTTTATTGTGGATAGAAAATATATAGGTATCTAATTGCTAGGAATTAGAATTTGTGTAGGATTGAGAGTTTTTGAGTTTGAGTATTTTAGGATTGTATTTTTTTTTTGTTAGATTTAAAATAGAAATAAAATTTTATGTGATTTGGAATTAGTTTTAACAAGAAATTCTAAATAGATTAGGACTATTTTTAGAAATATTTTTCCTTCTTAATTTTTAATATCTTTTTTTTTCTTACTTTTTTTCCTTTTTTACGTTTTGGTTTTATTAATTTATATTTTTTTTTAATTTTGTTTTCATTCTGTCTCTTTGTATTTATTTGTTTTACATTTTTTTTTGTTTCTTTCTACTTTATCCTTTATTTTTATATTTTTTATTCTTTTTGGACATTCTGTTTCTCGTCTTTTTTTTATTATTGTTTATTTTATTTTATTGTTTTAATCATTTTTTTTTTACGTTTTCCGTTTCCTTTTCTTTATATATTTTTTATTATTTTACTTTTTCATTTTTACATTATGTTCCTTTATTTATTTTTTGTTCTTCTTACTTTTTTGGTTAAATTTTTTTTTTATTTCTGTTACGCTCTATTTTTTATTATTATTCTTTTCAGTTTGCGTTTGTTCTGTTTTTATTTTTATTTATTTTTTTCTTATGCTATCTCATTTTTTTAAAATTAGTTTTCCTAATTATTCATTATTTATTTTTTACCATAAATCTCTAAATAAGTATTCATATATCCTATTAATTATACATCTTAATAATTTGAATTTAAGCGATAATCATCTTAACACTTATTCTAAAGGCAAACTATTTTTTATCAAAATAATATATTAAAAAAAACTAAAACACATTCCTCATAGGTTTTCTAAAGCACTAATCAATTAAACTTTAGTTTATATCCTAATCTAACAAGTCTACAAATAATTTCAACAAAATTTTCTTAAGTGAAAACTAAGGTCCAAAAAACATTAGCTATTCAAAACTAAATATCATGAAACTAATTTCAATATTAATTGCATCTAAACTAAATTCAACATTAGCTATTCAAAACAATAATAAAAAATGTATGATACATCTTTTATTTTTATTTTATTTTTTATATTATTTTTTAAGCAAGAAACATCTTCGGTTCCGTTTTCCTAAGCATTCGTAAATTCTCAAAAAAAAATAATCACAACATGCATCACAGATTGATATTACATAATAATAACATGCGATTCAAAGAACTTCATATTATTGGAATCGAGTTTTCATACAAGTACTTTATTTAACTCATGCAAGAATTTAGAGTTACCTCGCTGCGAAAATTAATACCACAAAAACAACTGCTACGATCTACTGATTTCCAAAGTTAATAGCTAATATTAACTTTAAAGAGCCACGAATCCGAAACCTTGAGCAAAACTTTGAACACTGACTTAATTTTCAAAATAAAACTTACTTTTATTATCTTTTTCTCTCTGTGTTTCTATCCCCCTTTTCTTTTTCTGAACGTGTGTTTTTATAATAGCTTTGGGTGTGAGTCTGGTGCTAATTAAAAGGAATGTGATGGAGTGGGAATAGGATTTAATTTAAAATTTAGTTGAGAATTTTAGGGTTGAGATAAAGGAAGAAAAATAAAATAAAATAACAATATAATATTAATAAAACAAAACAAAACACAAAAAATAAAAACAAAAAGAAAGAAGAATAGACGTATTTATGGAAGAAAAAAAAGAAGAAGAAAAATCGTGCAAGTTGCAACATATGAGGGGAAAAACAAAACTTAAATGGGGGGAGCATTTTTAGGAAAAAATAGTTATGGAGTTTGAGGATAATTATGAAAAAGGGTAAGGTAATTTGAAATTTTTAGGACTCTTGTTTTTATCTTTTTTTATCATTTTTTTCTACTTTTCCATGATATATACGACTATTATTATTTTTTTAGACTAGATAAAAGTTGAAAGATTAAAACAAAAATACGTTAAATTCAAAAACTTTCTTTATTAAACTTTAAACATAAAGTGAGCTTATAATTTGTTGTAATTTTCAGTTTATTTATTTTTCATTTATTTTAAATATAACCCTACTGAAATATTAAACTTGGGTGTAAAATCTTTATGTTTTGGTCAAAAATTAGGTGTTCACACTACTAACGGGAGAGCTCTCATCTCAATTTGTTTCTCGGTGCTAAGCATAAATTCCACGGAATAGTTATTTTCTTAACATGCCTTTATTATCCATGGAAGGGCACATCATCTTGCCAATCCAAGCTATGTCATATGTCATCCATGGAAAGGTACAATTAATCAACCAATCCAAGTTAAGTTTCATTAGAATATATAGTTCCTTATCTTTGATTCATTTTAGGTGAGAAGATCTTTCAACCTTAAAATCCTTTATGTGAGAAAACCTTTCACATTCATGCATGAGGTAGTTATGCAAGAAATCCTTTCAGCAACACAACAACAACAACATTGATACTCACTCTCAAAGCCTTCTTAAAACATCTACCTCAATTTCATGAGAACATGAGTGATTTCATAAATTCATCTTTCATAATTCCACAACCCACATTAGATCATCATAACTTGAAAAAAATATGGGATATGCATGGGATTCATCATAAAATCATATAATTATATCAATTCATGCTTGAAAGATCATAAAACAATCAAATAAATCAATAATTAAGAAAACCCATAACATGGAAGAAAAACCCTAATTCAATTAAAGATTTCTAACTTTGAAAATTAGGGAATTTGGGAACACCATGGAGGAAAGGGCTCGATGGATGAAAACTATCATACCTCAATGCCAAGAGCTTGCCTTCAATAGTGGAATTGGAGGCTTGACTTGAAACCCTAGGTTGACTCATTCTTCTTCAAGCTTTCTAGAAAGAGAAATATTTTGAAGAGGAAGACTTGTTTTTCTTTTAGGAATGTGAGAGTGATTTCAATTGGGAAAATTTGGGGTTAAAAACACTTATATAGGGGTTTTGGTGAAGAGTAAAACGACGTAGTGTTATGCTAGAATGATTAGAAAAAGACCCAAAATACCTTAATTAAATTAATTATCGACACAGTCGATGGTGGTGATCTATGGTCAGTGGTTCCACCAACGGACTGTCCTGGTCGGCCATCGATGGGTTCAAAGATTTTTGTTTCAGGATCTCAAATGATGGGCCCCACCTATGGCCCGTGCTCCAGACAACGGGCCTGGGTCCCGATCGTCGATCTTGACTTTCAACCTCAAAATCTCTCTAAGTCTGGGACTCACCTACGAAACCTATCTATGACTCATGGATTGGATGACTGACCGTCCTGGTGAACCGTTGAAAATTACAGAAAACTTGACATTCTTGGAAAATTGGACTGGCCTACCACGAAGCTGACCTACGGACCGTGAGTCAGTCCACAGGTCATAGGTGGCTCCGTCGATACTATCACCAGGTCCTTCAAAAGCTGCAAATTCTACCCTTTCTGAATTCGAGGTGTTACAAGTAGGTTCAAAATTCAAATGAACATTGAGGCTTAACTTGTCACAAGATCATCATATTAGTAGCCTACATAGACAAAATTGAACACCATAGTAAAAGAAACAACAAATGACAAAGGCCTCTACAATCCAACCATGTAAAAATTAAACATGTTTTAGTTAGCTACATAAACAAATTAGAGCTTAAGTTTTGAACACCGATAGTGTAAAAGAAATTATTTACGTAATCAGGTAATTCATTGGCAAAATCTTCACAAGTCTCATCATGTCTCCCAACTTTCTCAACCATAACTTGATGCATTGAATTATCAATCTTGAACACTATATATCTGTGGTTCCTTTTCGTTTTCAACTTTAAAATGTTCAGATTCCATTCATCACTCGCTGCTATCCCTAACACTTAATTTGCCTATACAAATGCCACAAAATTAGACAAGAAAATATAATTTCTCATGTTCTGGTATATATAGCCCTATAATGTATGGACATATTTACCTCCCTATTTCAGGTTCAATATGCACCGGAAATGTACCTCACGTTCAACAATGTGGCCTAGTGATCAGTGAAGAGAAATACTAGATGAATTCTTCCTATTTACGTGAGCCTCTTTAGTGGGGCGGAACTAACAACCCTCTTTAGTTGTCGTTTGATCTTAAATAACAAATAAACTGATGATATCATTAAAGCTGCTTTAAAAGGTACTAGCGATATTGAAAAATATCAAGGTGATTCGAGGAAAATATTAAATGAAAAAAGAAGGGTTGTAGATGTCGATCAAAGTAATGCTACGCTTTAGATGACAATTGGTTGCTGCCACTTCTGAGCAAAATCGTGCAGCTAAATGGAGTAATAGTGGTCATCAAAAAGCTACTGGAAATAAAGATGTTTTAGATGATCGAGAATTAGCTGACTTAGCTCTATGTCCTAAACCTAGAGAGATAGCAGCAAAAAAAATTGTGAATGCTTCAGGTGTTTGCAATGATTAGTAAGTTGCTACTAATGAGGTGCAATCAAGAGAATTTGGACTAAAATTACAAGTTGAAAACGAAAGTGCAACTGAATGTAACTGAAAATTGCAAGTTGAAAACAAGAATGCAACTGAAAATTGCAAGATGATGTAGGGTTTTAAAATGTGTGAATGGAAAATGAAGAGTTGCGACTTTTATAAAGAGTTATGACTTTTATGAAAAGTTGCGACTTTTATGAAGAGTTGTGACTTTTATGAAAAGTTGCAACTTTTACAAAAAGTTGTGACTTTTATGAAAAGTTGTGACTTTTATGAAAGGTTGTGACCTTTCCAAAAGCTTGTGACTTTTTCAAAGGTTTGTGACCTTTCCGGTAAGGCACAATAAGAACTTTTTCACACTACCCTTTATTTTCTATAAATTGAGGGATTTCCTCTTATTTTAGTTTAAAAAATGATTTTTTCTAGACTTCTTCTACTACTACTAAATCTAGTATTTTAAGTGTACTTTACTGCCGTTGAGTGGTTCGCTGACACCGTGGTTTTAGGTACCGATACACCGGTGAGTAAGATCATTCTATCCTGGGAGGATATATTTCATTAACCTCGGGTACTTGAGGGGAATAATTTTCTTAAGGGGACACTGTGCATTCAGTGAGCTTGATTTTCTTTCTTTGAGAAAAATATTTTTATATTGTTTCTAATCTGTTTCTGATTTCATTTCTCTACTAATTTTAATTTTTTTGTTTGAAAATACTCTTAAAATTTTGTTGTTTCTTACCAAGTTCTTTAAAATTTTGTTCTTAGTATCTTAGGAATACAAGATGAACAACAATCTTAAGGAAATTATTATACTGTTGGTACTTCTTGTATTCTACTGATTGAGAGAAACATATCATGGAAGTAGAAGATTAATGCATTGCTTCTCCAGAATTCGGTGCTTTGTTTAGCAAGGTCGAAGTGACAACGTACTAGAAGAATTGGTGGTATTTCGATTAAATATTGCACCAGGTAACTTGCTTATTATTTATCTAAGGAGGAAAATAGTTTCTAAAA
Source organism: Solanum stenotomum (assembly GCF_019186545.1). Classification (NCBI taxonomy): domain Eukaryota; kingdom Viridiplantae; phylum Streptophyta; class Magnoliopsida; order Solanales; family Solanaceae; genus Solanum; species Solanum stenotomum. The sequence goes on from NC_064282.1 coordinate 32,233,004, forward strand.
GTTAACAGTTTTGATATTTATCATGTATGTCTTTGGAAAAATATCTGCAAACCATATGATTTTTGAATGAATTTTCTTTGGCAAAAAGTGTTGCCTTTAAAATTCTTTAGTTTGCAGAATGAGAGATGCACATTTTTGTGTGATAAAATAGTAGGTCAAAATGTTATAGTTGGAAGGCTATTTGAAAAGAAAAACATATCTATGTGATAATCTAAGAATATGTTTAATTCTGTTTGGTAAAAAAAAAAACTTTTGTAGTTTTGTACTCCATGTGAAATTTTATTGGTTTGAAGAATATGAAAACTTCACATAATAAGTCAATCTTGTACTTTTGACTTTCTAGAAACTTCACTTTTATATAGAAACAAATTGTACAAAATATTTTTTCTTTATTGTTAGTATTCTAAATACTAAGTGGTATGTCTATTTGTGATAGAGGAAAAATACCAATGACTTAGAGTTTGTGATTTTGTGGCTCTATGGAATGAACTTTGACATTGTGTAAAGATTGTCAAAGAGAATTCAAGCACTATAACTTTGAGTGCAATAAATAAAAATGTCAAGTTTGTGTGAAATCTAAGTATGCTAAACATTCTTATAAATCTGTTGAAAGGAATTCTAATCCCTTAGAATTGATTTACACTGACATTTGTGATATGAAATCAACACCATCTCGGGGTGGGAAAAAGTATCTCATAACTTTCATTGACAATTGATTAGAAATGACTATGTCTATTTACTAAATAGTAAGGATGAAGAAAATAGAAATGTTTAGACAATATAATATTAAAGTTGAAAATCAATTGGGCAAAAGATAAGAAGTGATAGGGATGGAGAATATAAATCTCATTCTGCAGAAATATGTTTGGAAAGTGGATTTATCCAACAAACTACTGCCCTATTCACCTCAATCTAATGGAAATGCAGAAGGAAAAACAAACTGAACTTTGAAGGAAATGATGGCTACATTACTTATGAGTTTAGGTTTACCACATAATTTATGTGGAGAAGCTATCCTTACTGCAAAAGGGAATAACACAAGTTTTGTCTTTTCAGAAAGAAAGCAAATGTGTTTGTTCAGGACACAATCTATTCCATATGAGAAATGGAAAGGAAGGAAATCCAACATGAAATATTTCAAAGTGTGGGGGTGTCTAGCCAAAGTCCAAGTTCACAAGGATTAAAATAGGACCTATGATTGTGGACTGTAAAATTAGACTTGAGTAGTCTAAAATTAGACTTGAGTAGTCTAGTGAAGGGTCTAAAAGACCTTGGAAAGGAAAAGAAAAAGAATGTACTTAATAAAGAGATTCATAGGCGTAGTAAATGTAAAAGGACATCTACTTCCTCCGAATATGATTTTGTAACATTTCTTGTGTCTTCTGTAGACTCATTCTTTTGGAAAAATGATGTCAATAGTGAGATTGATGCAATCTTGAGCAACCATATTGGAAGTTAATTGATTTTCTTTCAGAAAATAAACCTTTAGGTTCAAAGCGAATCTTCAGAAGGAAAATGAAAATCGATGGAACTGTTGACAAATATAAAGCAAGACTTTTTTTGTTAAAGGCTTTAGGCAGAAACAAGGTCTTGATCTTGTCGATATATATTCGTCAGTAACTAGAATTACATTCATTCGGATGTTAATATTATTAGTTGCGGTATATGACCTCCAAATTCATCAAATGAATGTGAAAATAACTTTCTTAAATAGACAATCGGAGGAAGAAATTTACATAGAACAGCCCGAGGGTTTTGTGGTCCTTGGTAAAGAAAAGAAAGTGTGCAAACTTGTTAAGTCACTTTATGGACTAAAACAAGCACCCAAACAATGACATAAAAAATTTGACCAAACCATGTTGGCAAATGGATTTAAGAATGATGTAAGTGATAAATGTGTTTACATTAAAATCACATGGTTATTGTTTGTTTGTATATTGATGACATGTTGATCATCAGTAGAGACACTAATGACATAAATGCTACTAAATGTATGCTAGAAAGCAAGTTTGATATGAAAGATATTGGAGTTGTTGATGCGATCTTAGGTATAAGAATCCTTAGAACTCCATAATGTTTACCATTGGCACGGTCTCATTGCATCGAAAAGGTACTTGACTAGTTCAAATAGTTGGATTTCAATACGGTCAAGACTCCAATAAATGTGAGCTTTGCATTTCAAATGAGTGAAGGCGAAAGTGACTCATAATTGGATTATGCTAGAGTATTGGGAAGTATGATGTATATCAAGAAGTGTACGCAATTAGATATAGTATGTTCTATTAATAAACTGAGTCGGTTCACGAGTGATCCCAATTGAACTCATTGGATGACAATGAAAAGAGTTTTGGGGTATTTATAACATACTCAAAACTATGTCATGCATTATAACAAATATCCAGCAGTATTGAAAGGATATAGTGATTCAAATTGGATCACCAGGATCAAATGAAGTAAAATCCACGAGTGGATATGTATTTACAATTGATAGAGGAGCAGTCTCTTGGAAATCTTCCAAAAAGACATGTATCGCTAGCTCTACAATGATCTCTGAGCTAGGTGCTCTAGATAAGGCCGGTGAATAAGTTGAAAGACTCCGGAATTTCTTGATAGATATTCTTTTTTTGTCCAAACCATGGGCATCAGTATGCATACACTTTGATAGTCAAGATGCAATAGGTAGGGCATGGAGCATGATGTCTAACGTAAAGTCTCGTCATGTCAGACATAGACATAATACCGTTAGAAAACTACTCTCTTATGGAATTATCACAATTAACTATGTAAAGTCAAAGGATAATGTGTCGGATCCACTTACAAAAGGGCCTAAGTAGAGAGAAAGTTGAAAGATCATCTAAGAGAATGGGTTTACGGCTTAGGACAAGTCAGCATGGCGGTAACTCTATCTAGTAGACTGGAGATCCCAAGAGCTAGATTCAAGGAGAAAAACAAAGTTGTGACTGATGGTTCAACATATTGTCAATCAACTCAATCCATTCTCATGATGAAGACAATGTTCAAGAGCGAGGTTAAAACATTAAGGCTTGTTAATGAGTTAATAAAGCTTAAAATTTTTAATAATTGGCTAAGTTTGGCAGATTTGACCAAATAGTGTATCTACGCGATAACACAGTTAGAAATCACCTATGTGAGTGTGAAGAGTAAGTCGCTTCAAAGAGGATGATTGTCAAAAGCCCATCTCTCTATACACTCATGAAACCATGAGGTGTTCATGGCTGAAACAAGTACAACTGTAAGAACCATAAATGGTAACAGGTTAATTGTGTGACATATGGTTGTCTAGGTATACACCAAAGCTTGACGGTTCAAAGATATCGCATCTACCGATTGACCGAGTGACATATGTTCACTATGAAAACTCCAAGGGGAAACCTACTTATCCATATGCAATTAATTCTTGCTTGTAAAGTACACATACTTGTCCGTTTCTTTGTCTTGGAGTCATTCCCCATTCATGTGGGGGATTGTTGGATTTTAAAAGGTGTGAATGGAAAATGAAGAGTTGCGACTTTTACAAAGAGTTGTGACTTTTATGAAAAGTTGCGACTTTTATGAAGAGTTGGAACTTTTATGAAGAGTTGCAACTTTTATGAAAAGTTGCGACTTTTATGAAAGGTTGCGACTTTTATGAAAGGTTGTGACCTTTTCGAAAGATTGTGACTTTTCCAAAGGTTTGTGACTTTTCTGGTAAGGCACAATAAGAACCTTTTCACACTACCCTTTGTTTTCTATAAATTGAGGGATTTCCTCTCATTTTAGTTAAAAAATGAATTTTCTAGACTTCTTCTACTACTACTAAATCTAGTATTTTATGTGTACTTTACTGCCGTTGAGTGGTTCGCTGACACCGTGGTTTTAGGTACCGATACACCGGTAAGTAAGATCGTTCTATCATGTAAGGATATATTTCATTAACCTCGGGTACTTGAAGGGAATAATTTCCTTAATGAGACATTGTGCATTTAGTGAGCTCGATTTTTGTTTCTTTGAGAATTTTTTTTTAGATTGTTTCTAATCTGTTTCTGATTCCATTTCTCTACTAGTTTTAATTTTCTTATTGAAAATACTCTTTAACTTTGTTGTTTCTTACCAAGTTCTTTAAAGTTTTGTTCTTAGTATCTTAGGAATACAAGATGAACAACAGATAACATAGGTCCCGAAACATTATGTTGTTCCATATTGAAGGAAAATGAATGATATGTTTCTACTTTAAATTCCACAAGTATAACTTGGAGGGCTGGGGGGTTCGCATTAGTAAAATATAACAATAAAATCATCCTCAGTAAATAAATTTGTATTGGCATATACTTTTATTAGACACTAATTCGACACTAAATGATGCTTAATATCCAGATGCAATTAAAATAGATATGAATTGCAAAATATTCTAAAAGAGAAAGAGATCGACTTAATTTCTACATAACTAGTCTTTCTATGTAACTATAGATGCCTCTGATGCGGCGGTTCGTAGGAAGCCCCTTTATTTCTAATTTTCTCCAACTCTGTCTTGTGATATCATAACACGAGCATAAAGCACCTGACTCTAAGTTGAGGATGAATAAAACCTGCCCATCACAAAACGTGCATGATAATATGACATGGGGTATGGTTTTTGGTTGTATGTGCTTCCACATTGAAGGATAGTGAATGATATGACTCTCCCATTCTTCTTCTTTCCGAATTTGTCCTAAAACTCGCAAGTGGAAATATTCACATTACTATTTTGGACAATTAATGATTGCTAACTTACCCCTCACCTCTATCAACTCGTAATACTACCACTTAGATGAATTCTTCAATACAATAAGTTTGAAACTTCCAGTTTTAAGAGCAAATGCATCTATAGCAAGTCTTTCTCCATGGAAAACAAACCTATAGATAACTCCATTGATGCAAACCCCGGGCATGTACAAAACAGATCTGGAAATCCTTTGAGTCTTTCTCCATGATTTGTCTATGTCTAATGTGAAAACACACTGTTTTATGTACAATCCGCTAGCATCTTTTGTCAAAAGAACTTTGTACTTGTTTTCTTCTGTCTCAAAACCTAACCAATAGTAAAGGAATGACCAATCATCATTTAGTTTAGAAAGATATCTTACTTCTCCTGTACTGGGGTTTAAAATTGCAGCAGGTTCCTGAATGCAAAATAAACCATTAACGTAACTGACATTAGAACCTGCAGGGATATAGAAGGGGAATTCATCAAAACTCCAAAGGCTGGAAGCAAAGATTTTTCCATCTTTCTTTTGTTGATCAACGGTGCAATAAAATTCCCTTCTTTCCAGGAAGTATTTTGTTCCACCCTGACGGATCATAGAATGAGATGTATGGATATCCGTAAAATATGATTCAGAAACAAGAGAATTAAAGAATTTAGTAATGCACTTGAAACGCACTAGTGATTTGACAGGAAGCCATGTCAATATTTGAATGACTATTTCTTTAGGAATTGATGGATTCATCTTCTTGTACACAAGTTGGAAGCTTTTTTTTAAGGACTACAAATGGAGCATATATTTATGAGTTGGACGCCTTTTTTATGAGTTAAGGACTTTTATTTTTGTGTGACCAAAATAAAGTAGTAGACGTTTTGTACTAGTATTAGGTGGGGAAAATTAGTAATAAGTTTTTCTTACCCTCAAACCTACGTTAGCTGTTTTCAACATTTTTCACTAAAGCAGCAAGAAATATCTCATAAATTTTTTGTGCTTCTTGTTTTCTACACATGATCAAATTTATTTTCTAGAAATAGGTCCCATAGAAAGAAGTATTACTAATTTTTCCACTTTCTCCTAGAAAACCTGTACTACTTTTTATATTTTTATTTTTGGAGAGGCAAAAAGAGAGTCCTAAAGTCATTAAAACCCTTACAAATCAACTAATAAATATACGCTCCATGGAAGGGGTTTAGACCTAAAACATACCCAAAACATAAAACAGAATCCAATTATGAATCAGAAGAACATGATTTGTATCATCCTTCACGGCCCGTGATGGGGAGATTGTATTCATCGCCATCGTAAAGTCTGGTGCTTGTTTGTGTTATGAGGTCACAAGAGAGAGTTGGAGGGAATTAAAAATCATGGGGCTTCCTAAGGACAACTACATCAAAGGAATTTATAGTTATGTCGAAAGTCTTGTTCCCTTTGGATAATTTTGTTCAAATTGGAAGGCATCGTGAGTGCTTGTATGTCCTTTCACCTTTAGCTTCTGTTTCACCCAAATATATTGTTGATAACCTCACTAGAATTAGTGTTTAAAACCTTAAGTAACCATTCTCTTTTTGCTAAGAGATACAACTGTACATTTGGGACATGTAGCTACTGCTGAAGGGGTGTCAACTGATCTAGAAAAGGTCCAAGCAATGTTGAATTTGAGGACCCTGAGGGGGTTACTTAAATATCTGGTGGAACAAAGAGTGACTGTTGTTGTTCAACAGAGGGGCCTGACAAAACTATTGGGCTTGGACTATGAGGTTCAATACAATAAGGGGGCTGAGCTGTGCTTTATCTAGACAACATGAAGACAGTTACCATTCCAATGACCAGCCGGAGGCTTCAAAACTTCAGGATATCAGTGTTTCTATGAAGGAGAGGCCTTAGTTGCTGAATTGATGGTCCAGTTGACTGTCAACTTGCATGGACCTCAAATGTGGTACTACAGCTCTGGAAAGGCAAAATTGATGTTGGCACTCATGGGGATCTACGGCTGCAACTGTTGAACACATTTCATGACTCCACCTTTGGGGATCACTCATGGAACATTGAAGAGATTATCTCAATTGTTCTATGGCCTATGATGAAACAGATGGTAGTGGAGTATGTGGCTGGATGTGATGTTTGCTAGAGAAGTAACGATGAGAATATGGCAGTCCCTATTCAAGCTTAAAGGAACACAACTCTTATTTAGCTCAGCCTGATGGTTTAGAACAAACTCAGAAAGAAGAAGAGTGAGAGAGTTATTTCATTTCCTTTCCTTTATGTGGAAGGATATAGAACCTGAAGTCATCGTCATGCACCGCAAGTGATTGTATTTGTCCTGCTTCAAGCTCAGTCACGTGCTTTATGCTGGTGTTATGATGTCATGAGAAAGAGGTGGAGAAAATTAGTAATAAAGGGGCTTCCTAAGAAGAGCAGCTACATCAAAGGCATTTATAGTTACGTAGAGAATTTCATTTATTTTGTATTCACTTTGGCTCTCTTTTGGTCAGTTTTATACTCGTCTTTGGAACTTCAAGGACAATCCAAGACTTATTATGTCTCACATCAGTGGCAGCTCTATTACTCAATTATGCCAATTTTAGTTATGGCTTTGAACATCATGCAGTCGAGAAACGTTGCATCTATTAGCCTATCTTTTTCATTCGATGTAATGTAGCATTAATTTGAAGTTGGGTACTCGACTAATAGAAATTGAGCAAGAAAGTCACTCTGTTTTTTTCATCTAAGATATCAAAAACTGGATTGGTTCGATAAGTTAGTCATAAGCTAATTAAGGAGGCAACATCAAGTGTATGAATTAGGCAGAGAAGCAATTCTGAAATGTGCATTGCATCTTACAATATTTCTTCTGCACGGGAGCAAGAGTTTATTACATTGCGGAGCAAAAGAAAGATGGAACAACCTCTGCCTCCCATTTTCGGAATATGCTTTTTAAATCTTCTTACACTAAACAATTCTTAGAGAATGACTAATCCTATCACACTACTCTATAAACAGAGAACCAACCAAATGACTCCACGATTGTCTCCAGAGACACCAAAAGTGGGTGAAGAGGAAGATGGGGATGTCAATCTGAAGATGTCGAATGGCAAAGTCAAAAGTATCGTACTTCCGATCATGGGATTGGTTGCTTATCATTTTATCCAATGACATGAACAGTAATGAAATCATTGGAGTCTCTCCCTCAAAATAAGGTATAAGTTGAGTAACTTTATTAATATGAATCTTTTTTTTTACTAAAAAAGACGTATTAATAATTTCCCCCCTTTTTCTCCTAATTTTAATAGAAATCGTTACTACCTTTTTTTCAAGAGGGAGAAGAAAAAAGTCCTAAAGTCATTAAACCTCAATACAAATGAAGGGTTTTAGACCTAAAAAAAATGAAAAAATTGTATATAATAGCAAATTATTAATTCAAATTAAATGCTATAAACATAGTTTGATTTAATTGTACCTCATAGCAAACTGTTGTTATTTCGCCTCTCTTCTAGTAAATCTCGCTAGCCACTCTGGTTCTCTCCCTCACCTCTCTCGCTTTTATACAAACGCAAATGTATAAAATGCGTTTGTGTTGTATAAAGTGAGAGAAAATTGTATATATACATATATTTTTGTTCCCCTCTCTCCCTTCTCTCAGAACTCGCTCGCCCGTCTCTCTCTCGTCTCTCTCGCTTATACAAATAGAAATGTATAAATTGTGTTTATGTTTGTATAAAGTGAGAGAAAATTGTATATACACATGCAAATACATATATCTTCGTCCTATACACTTATAATTATACAATACAAATATTTCCCTGTCCAGATCTCTTTTGCCTTTCTCTCTTTTTCGCTTTATACAAACACATATTATACAATTGATCTTTTGTATATGTATACCAAAACAGAAATAGATTATATACAACTGATTTCTTTTGTATATGTATAGCGAAATATACATATTTATGTTTGCTATGCAACACAATTATGCAAACTATAACTATAACATACAAATATAATTTTTGTGTTTGCTATATGTGAAAGTTGCTAAAAAAACAGCGTCCAACTATGAATCATAAAATGAATTTATCAATTCCCGCATTTCAAGTGTATTACAAAATTTTAAGTCTCTTGTCTCATAATCAAATTTTGTGAATTTCCATACTTGTCATTCTATGAGCCGTCCTGGTGGAACAAAATTCGTTCTGCGCAAAAGATAGGAATCAATATTTTACACCGCTGAGCAAAGAGAAGATTAAAAAGACTCCGCTCCCTTTTTGCAAATTGCGAGATATAATTACCTCTACCTCGATGGCCTTGAAGATCATTCTTAGTTGAATTGTGTTAATGGTTTATCTTGCATGTGGGACTCATTATCTACCCGACCTGCTGCAATTTTCAATCCGAGTACAAGAGAAGTAAGATTTCTTCCCAACATAGATGAATAATTTTCTCCTTGTAACTGTTCATTAGGTTTTGAGCGCGAAGAAGAAAAGTTCAAAGTTTTTTCAAGGTACAGAAGACACTGGGTTTTTACTTTAGGCATAGACAAATCATGGAGAGACACTAAAAGCATTTCTTTTGCTATTCCATTTTTTAAGCCTTGTGTCTGCATTAGTGGAGTTATCTATGAGTTTATTATTAAAGGTGCTATAGCTGCAATTGATGTTAAATCTGAAACTATTGCATTGCGGAACTCAACTCATGAGTCAGTATACCATTACGAGTTGATAGAGGTGAAGGGTAAATTAGAGGTCATAGATTACAGAAAATAGGTAAATGGATACCTTGACTTACGGAATTTAGACCAGACTCCACAAAGAAAATGGGAAAGGCATATCATTGGCGTTCCCTCAATATGGAATGCTATAAAGCCTAGATTTGTATCATTCCTCATGGCCCGTGATGGGGAGATTGCATTCATCATTATCTTAAAGTCTGGTGCTTGTTTGTGTTATGATTTCACAAGAAAGAGTTGGAGGAAAATAAAAGTAACGGGGCTTCCTAAGGAAAACTATATTAGAGGCATTTATAGTTATGTCGAAAGTCTCATTTCCTTAGGGTAATTTTATTCAAACGGGAACCATCATGAGTGCTTGAATGCCCTTGCACCCTTAGCTTCTATTTCACCCAAATATCTTGTTGATAACCTTTCAGGAACTGTTTTATTTTTATGATAAGATTTTGTCCACGCAAATTCATCCAACTATATTGTAAATCTTTGAACTGAAGAATCCACTCTTGGTTATCGATTGCAAATACTAAACTTTTGTTTGCTGAAGTTATAATGCAGATTTCCATTAAAATTACTATGACAGTGAAGAAGTATTGATGTATTGACAATAAAATCGAACAAATAATTTTGAAAATTAACGAATCCCATAAACTGAAACTCACAATTCTAGTGCATATTTTTTGGTGCATGACTATGCCTTTTTCTGATCTAGTTGTTGCAATTGCCAATACTGTTCTTGTGAGAACCTTGCTTGAGCATATGTATTATAGATACAAATTGCACACCTTGAGTAATAGAAGCTATTTCCTAATGTTGATTATCGGTTCGTTGAACCATCAATTATTGCAAGTCTATCCATACATCACTAGCATTGGATGTATAGACTATGCCAGCCACAACATTGCTGGAAACAAAGTTTATCAACCTATGGCATTGACCCTTTTCCGCTGATTCCACACTTCTCTTTCTTGTGATCAAAATTTATGTTATACTCATAATTCCTATTTTCTGACCCTTTCTGCTCATTGTATTTAGAATGATCTAGTGGATAACCAACTAACCTATAACAATCTCTCTTATAATGAATGACATTTAAGCATTGTTGTATTGACAATAAAATAGAACAAAGACTTTTGAAAATTAACAAATATCATATACTGGAACTCACAATCATATATCAATCATAGTGCTATAAGTATATGAGACTCTTAGCCACCAAATGCTAGGATCTTATAAGCCCCGTAGTGACATCAAACTTACATCACTGACAAAAATTCCCCTTATCTTGCTATTAAGGATATGATCACTTGCAATAGAGTTCCTCATATGCATTTGAATTAAAAACGATACTCCTATTGCAATTTAAAACGAAACACCCAATGAACCAATGGCCAGAAAGTTGAAGCATAGCAACAAACTTTCGAGATCAACAAACTGATCAGCAAGAGGAAATTGTAGTGGATGAGTAATTTAAACTATAAAGTGATCCATATATAGAGGCGGTGCTCAAAGAATGGCATCATACCATCCATACAGATTCAGTAAAATCTACATAAATGACTAATAATAGGCCACATTTTCCCCATCATGTATTACAATGGAGTTTGCCTGAGAATTAATGAAAGAACAAGAGAAAAATAAAGAATTTTCTTAGCTTGTGAGATAGTCTGTTGTGGATTCTTTTGAAAATTAACGAATCCTATAAACCAGAACATATAATCTATTCACCCCTTTGTGGCCTACTTGTTTATTCTTTTTTTTCTCGAAAACACCACCTACACATTTACTACCCAACACACACATGAAGCTTCAAGCTTGTTAATGGCCCAAAACCTATTAAAGATAAAACCATTTTCTTCCAACTTGAAGATTCAAGCTTCATTAATGGCCCACCATATTGTTTGAGAATCAGTTTCCATTTGTTATTTGAAATCTGGGAATAGAAGAACATGTATTTCACTATGTTAAGAAGTACATGTGTATATACAATCACTAGAGGTTCTATCAAAGGTAAGTAAATATCCTACACATCTTTCTATGATTTAGCTAGCTATATAAGGTAAGAGAATATATTTACAATATTCTATAACATTCCCCCTTAAGCTGGAGCATAGATATTGATCATGTCTAGCTTGTTGCATAAATAATTAACTCGAGCTCCATTTAGTGCCTTTATGAACAAATCAGCTAGTTGCTCTCCGGTCTTCACATAGCCGGTAGAAATAAAGTTTTCCTGAATCTTCTCACGAATGAAATGACAATCAACCTCAATACGTTTAGTTCTTTCATGATACACCGAATTTGAGGCAATATGAAGAGCAACTTGATTGTCATACCAAAGTTTTGCTGGTGTATGATGTTTCAATCCAATTTTAGTTAAAAGATTATGTATCCACATAATTTCACATGTAGACTCTGACATAGCTTTGTACTTAAATTTAACACTGGATCGAGATACAACATTTTACTTTTTGCTCCTCCATGATATTAGGCTTCCTCCAACGAAGACACAATAGCCTGTAGTAGACCATCTACCGATTTTGGATCCAGCCCAATCAGCATCGGCAAAACACTCAACACGAGTATGCCCATGATTATTATACAATAACCCGAGCCATGAGCTCCTTTCAAGTGTTATGACCCATAATCATGATTGGCACCCACACTAACCCTCTGGTGGGAGAACCATTAGTACTAATTAGCTAACCAAAGAACTACAGAACTAAATCAAAACTAAGGCATTTAAAGTTACGTTTAAATGCTAAGGAAAGAAACAGGGAGTTCCCATAAACTCCAAACAAAGTCTAACAACCAAATCAAATACGAAAATAATACCTAGAACCTGAAAGTCAATGTACCAAAACTTTAACAAAAACCATAAGTCTAAACAAGAAAGGTACAACCCCAAACTAAACATAAGACTAACTAAAGCACTAGTCTAAGTCCGAAAATAAACAGAAAGAGAACTCATGGTAGCACAGAAGAACTAGCTCACCCTAGAATTCTACCACAATGTATTGGTAGGATCAATCGGCTATCCCACTAAGTGCAACATACATAAGTCAATACAACATAATAATAACATGCATACACCGAACATATACAACATCGATACCATTACGAATAACGATCAAGTTCACAATTCTCAATTACACAGTTATGACAAGACAATGGTCCTCTAATGGAACCCACACCAAAAACTGTTAGCATACCGGTACATGATACCCGATCCAATGTTGTCGAAACGTGGCAACCGATCCCATGTTTATGTCGGAACATGGCAACCGATCCAAGTTAGTGTATCAAAATGTAACACCTGATTCATTCAACAAGCCACAACCACAATCACAAAGTACATTCTCATAATCATACAATCAAGTCATGATTCATGGCATTCATCATTCATCTATCCTCATTTACAATTAGTGTGATCAATAATGGAACACAGCATACATACATGCATTATAATGAAGCAAGAACAAACATACATCACACAACATGAAATCACAACCATCACCTACCTCGAACAAAGCTTGAAATCCCCTAAGAAACTTGATCCTTCCCTTTCCGAATTTTTTCCACTTGTTCTTCGTCTACAAATAATCAATTTAATGCTAGGATCAATAAACAAGACTTAATTACCCAAAGTCAACACTATCAACCATAGATCAAACCCATGATCCCACTATCCCAATTAGGGCTTTTTCCACCATAATTTCCAGATCAAAATCCTCCCCCATCGATATTTAGCCGCTAGATTATATTCTACAGATCGAAAAGTGGATTCGGGGAATTAAAACCTTACCTTTAGCCTCAAGAATGGGGAAAAATGGTCAAGAAAACACCTGGGGTCGTCTCCTAGCTCTCAAAGCCAAAAAGTGTAGAATAAAATGTTTTTGGGGTTTATTTTTGACTTAGGTCGCGTCTGTCCCGCCACAACAGTACTCACTCCACTACAGCGACCCCGCCCTAGCTGGAAAATCTCGCCTTAACGTCTTGCACTGAACCAAGCAAATTTAATAATTCCAATACCCTCATTTCACAACACACCTTCAACCAACGATACTCAGAAACTACCCATTAACGCTAAGATTAGTTTCGGGAGTTCTACTCACCCGAATTCAATTCTGTAAAGTCGTACGGGTTTCTTAACGTCTTAGCTATCTACTCATGTGATAATTCATAAATAGATCACCCAATTGTTACTTGATTTCCCAAGACCTTACTGACTCCGATTTCGTTCAAATCTGGACTAGGTTGGGAAATTCCAAGTTACTACGAAAATGTTTTCCGACCCAAAAATTTTCCCAGTTGGCTTTTCTATAACGATGGAAACAGGTCATTACAAAAGATACCAATTTACCCATCACTCGTCCCCGAGTGACAACTTAGGAAAAAATAGGCTAAAGAGAGAAGGGTGTAGTACCTATATCGACGAACAACTGGGGATACTCGTCTCGCATGTCCTTCTCGGTTTCCTAAGTAGCTTCATCAACTGGACGATGCTTCCATTGAATTTTCACGGACTTAATCTCCTTGGTTCTCAACTTTCGAACATCATGATCAAGAATTGCAATCGGTTCCTCCTCATATTGAAGGTCTTTTCTAACACAATTGAGTCCCATTTTATGAAGTAATCCCCGTCCCCATGATATCTCTTCAACATGGATACATGAAATACCGGATGAACTCCCGATAGGTTAGGAGGTAAAGCCAATCTATAAGCCACTGTCCCTATACATTCAAGAACCTCAAAAGGGCCAATGTATTGCAGACATAGCTTGCCCTTCTTGCCAAATCTCATCACCTCTTTCATGGGTGATACCTTAAGAAGAAAATTCTCACCAGTCTGAAATGTCATGTCTCTTACCTTATGGTCTGCATACTTCTTCTGCCTACTCAGGGCTGCTAAAAGTTTAGCTTGAATACTCCTCACCTTATCTTGAGCATCCTTCACTAAATCAACCCCCAAAGGTTTCACATCTCCATCCTCGAACCATTCTATGGGTGATCTACATCCCCTCCTATAAAGTGCCTCAAATGGTGTCATATCAATGTTGGAGTGATAACTATTATTCTAGGAGAACTCACACAACAGTAGGAACTTATCCCAATGTCCTCCAAAATCAATCACACATGCCCTCAACATGTCTTTTAACACTTAAATAGTCCTCTCTGACTGCCCGTTTGTCTGTGGATGGAAGGTCGTACTAAAAGTGAGTTGTATGCCCAATTCATCATGTAACTACCTCCAAAACATGAAGGTAAATTGCGTACCACGGTCTGAGATGATAGAAAGGGGCACCCCATATAGCCTCACTATCTCTTTCACATAAAACTTGGCCAATTGTTCAGCATTATAATCTATTCTTACCGGAATAAAATGGGCTGATTTAGTCAATCTGTCAACCACTACCCAAATAGAATCAAATTTTGCCAAAGTCTTGGGAAGACCAACCACAAAATCCATGCCTATCATTTCCCACTTCCATTTCGGAATTGGCATTCTTTGAAGCAAACCTGAAGGCCTTTGATGTTCATACTTTACTTGTTGGCAATTCTGACACTTAGCCACAAACTCCGTTATATCCCTCTTCATGCCCGACCACTAATAAATTCGCTTCAAATCTCGATATATCTTGGTCACGCCCGGATGAATGGAATATCGTGAACCATGAGACTCCATCAACAAATTCTGAATCAAGTCGTCAACTCGAGGAACACAAATACTTCCTTTAAAACTGAGCACACCTTCCGCATCAAGAGTGGTCTTTTGTGCCTTACCAATCACAGTCTTGTTTTAAGTTCATTCAAATTTTCATCCTCAAATTGTTTAGCCTTATCTCCTCAATGAACGTGGCCATAACCTCAATGCTAGCTAGCACCCCACCTTTTTCTAAGATGTCGAAATGCATGAATTTAAACTCCAAGGTCTAAATTTCCTTAGCCAAAGGTCGCTTAGTTACACTCAAGCAAGCTAAACTACCCATACTCACCATTTTTCGACTCTAAGCGTCTGCCGCTACATTAGCCTTACCCAGATGGTTTTGAATGATCACATCATAATCCTTGAGTAGCTCCATCCACCGTCTCTATCTCAAATTCAAATCTTTTTAGGTGAAAACATGCTACAAGCTACGATGATCAGTAAACACTTCACACTTAACATCATAAAGATAATGACGCTAAATCTTAAGAGTAAACACTATCGCTGCCAACTCCAAATCATGCGTTGGATAATTGTTCTCATGCACCTTCAACTGTCGCGATGCATAAGCTATAACATTATTATCCTACATTAACACAACACCCAAACCGAATGTGAAGCATCACAATAAACAATAAAATCTTTACCTTCAACCGGTAGTGCTAGAATAGGTGTGGTGGTCAAAATAGTCTTGAGTTTTTGAAAACTCTCCCACATTTTTAGTCCATTCAAATGGTATCTCCTTTTTTGGTCAAATTTGTCAAGTGAGTGGCAATAGAAGCAAAGTTCTTCACAAATCAATGATAGTAGCTAGCGAGCCCCAGAAAACTCCTAACTTCCATCACAGAGCTAGGCTGAACCCAATTCTTAACCGCATCAATCTTTTGGGGATCTACCATTACCCCTTCTTTTGAAACTACATGCCCTAAAAATGCAACCAAAGTCAACCAAAATTCACACTTAGAAAATTTAGCATACAACCTTTGTTTCCCAAGAACACCCAGAACAATACGAAAATGGTCGGCATGCACTTCCTCACTTTTTGAATAGACCAAAATGTCATTAATGAAGACTATAACGAACGAATTGAAAAAGGGTTTGAACATCCCATTCATCAAACTCATGAAAGCTGCATGCAGGCGCATTAGTCAAACCAAAAGACATAACTAGGAACTCGTAGTTCCCATAACGGGTTCTAAACGTCGTCTTGGGTACATTCCCATGCCTAATCTTTAACTGATGGTAACCTAACCTTAGATCAATCTTAGAGAAAATTAATGCACCTTGCAATTGGTCAAAAAGATCATCTATTCGAGGCAATGGGTACTTGTTTCGAATGATGACGCTATTCAATTCCCAGTAATTTATACACATCGTCATACTACCATCATTTTCTTAACAAACAAATCTGGAGCACCCCGCAGTGAAGCACTAGGACGAATGAATCCTTTATCAAGAATTTCTTGTATTTGAGCCTTAAGCTCTCTTAATTCTGTCGGAGCAATGCGATATGGAGGGATGGAAATGGGACGAGTACTAGGTTCTAAATCAATGCAGAAACCTATATCTCTATTCGGAGGCATACCAAGCAAATCATTAGGAAACACTTCTCTAAATTTTGACACCACATGAATAAACTCAATAGATGGAGACGCAATCTCAACATCCCGAATATGAGCCAAATAAGTCTGCCCTACCAGTTTCCTAGCCCGAATGAATGATATGATCTTAGATTTCTTAGGCTTGTACATCCCTTCCCACTCTAACTTTTCCCCTCCCAGAATTTCTAAAGTTACAAACTTAGTATTACAATTAAGCACAACATAATAGGGGGACAACCAAGTCATGCCTAAGATTATATCAAAGTCAGTCATATCTAAAATCACCAAATAAGCTCAAGTTTGAAAACCCATAAACAAAATAAGACAAGCACAATAGACATGGGTGACTATGACAGACTCTACAATTGGGGCAGAAACATGGATGGGGGCATAAAGTATATCACAAATCATAGCAAATTCTAAGGCAAATCACACGGATACATAAGAGTAAGTAGAACCCGGATCAAATAACACATTAGACATCCGGTCACAGACAAGAATATTACATGTGATCACTGCATCAGACGTCTCTGCCTCGATCTTGCCCGAAAAGGCATAACACTGAGCCATATCATCGTGACGGGCGACTTCCCTGCTTGGTTGTACTGTACCTCTGCCTCTATTACCATTTCCCCTACCTCCGCGGCCTCGCTGATTTTCTCCTTGCCCACCTTGTGGATGCCTTCGACCATTATTACCATTTCCCCCGGGTACCAGTGCTCTAGATTGCTGTTGTGCGGAATCCAACATGCATTGGTGTTCCTAGGTTCTCCATAGTTGTAATATAAACGATCAAAAGATGGCCTGCTGCCCGTCAAAGGTGCGGCTCCCTAGCTATCCTGAATCAAATTTTGAGGTGGAGTTCCGGAGTAATTACCTGTAGAGGCGGGAATAACGGACTGAATTGATCGGGCTGCAAGTGTTGGCCTCCCTGAACCTCTGGAGTGAGATCCCTGAAAGTTGCCAGAATTTTTGGCTTTCTTATCCAATGCCCTAGCCTGACCGCCTCGCCTCACCCCCTCCATTTTCTTCACAAAGTTTGTTACCTCATTGAAGCTTTTTCCTGCAAAGCTCATATGAACAGACAATACTTGCAACTCAGAATTTAGTCCCTTAATAAATAAACGAATCCTCTCTCCCTCAGTGGTCACCAATTGCGTAGTATATCTAAACAAGGCATGGAACTTTGCCTCATAAGCAGCCACAGACATACCACCTTGCTCCAAAGCCATGAACTCATCCTTCTTACGATCCCTCAAGGTCCGAGGCACATACTTCTCCAAGAACAGAGCATAAAACTAGGTCTAAGTGAGTGGGGGTAAAACTGAAGATTTGCATTCAACATAAGCTCTCCACCACTTCTTTGCCTCTCCTTGAAGTTGAAAAGTCACAAACTCAACTCCATGCTGATGGACAATTCCCAACTTATGAAGCCTCTCGTAGCAATCTAGGATGAACTCATATGTATCCTCACTCTCGGAACCATGAAACACAAGCGGTTTCAACTTCAAGAACTTAGTCAGCATCTCATTCTCATTACCAGTCATAACAGGACCCAACAAAGGAGAAATAAAGCATCATTACCTACATTTCCACCCACCTTGGGGACAGTGATATCAATAGGGGATATGGTGGGAGCTTGAGTTGCTTGAACAGAGGGAAGCACTCCAGGACCAACCAATCCTTTCAAGAACGACATGATACGTTGAGCTAACACTGGGTCTAAGGGAGGAATACATATAGTCTATGCCTGCACCTCTTCCTCTTTTCCAACATTCTCCTCCTCATCAACTTCTACGTTCTCATCTAGCTCTTCATAGTGCGCAGGAGGGGCCTCATTTCTGGGAGCATCTCTAAGCACCACCCTTCCTCGGCCTCTACCCCCTGCCTCGACAGTGACCTCTTGCTATAGATTCCTCAGCTGGAGTATTGACAAAAGCTACGGGCCTAACGCCGTTGAACCTAGTGTTAACCATCTGCAGACAGAAGAGTGAAGAAGGTTAGATACCAATTTGAATCGACAGATACCAATTGAAATCAAGTTATAGCATGAAATGAGACAAGGGAAATTAGAGAGATTTCCTAAAGTCCTATAGCCTCTCGAAGAAAAGTACAGACGTCTCCATACCGTTCCGCAAGACTCTACTAGACTCATTTTGGTACATTGAGATCAACGAACCTAGGCTCGGATACCAACTTTGTAATAACCAGATCATCGTGATTGACACCCACACTAACCCTCTGGTGGGAGAACCATTAATACTAATTAGCTAACCAAATAACTACACAACTTAATCAAAACTAAGACATTTAAAGTTACACAAACAGGTTTAAATGCTAAGGAAAGAAATAGGGAGTTCCCATAAAATCCAAACAAAGTCTAACAACCAAAACAAATGCGGAAGTAATACCTAGAACCTGAAAGTTAATGTACCAAAACTCTAGCAAGAACCATAAGTCTAAACAAGAAGGGTACAACCCCAAACTAAACATAAGACTAACTAAAGCACTAGTCTAAGTCCGAAAATGTGGACATAAACAAAAAGAGAACTCATGGCAGCCTAGAAGAACTGACTCACCCTTCAATTCGAAACGATCACTGATCTTCTAAGTGAGGTCTGTCAATAGCCGTCTGAAGATGCCCTGTACTCAACAAAGAAAGAGCAAGTGCAATATCAGTGTAGGTTCATGCGGCTATCCCACTAAGTGAAACATACATAAGTCAATACAACATAATAATAGAATGCATACACTGAACATATACAACATCAATACCATTACGAATAACGATCAAGTTCACAATTCTCAATTACAGAGGTATGACAAGCCAATGGTCCTCTCATGGAACCCACACCCAAACTCTTAGCGTACCGGTACGTGCTACCCAATCCAATGTTTATGCCGGAACGTGGCAACCTATCCAATATTTATGCCGAAACGTGGCAACCGATCCAAGTTAGTGTGTCGGAACGCAACACTCAATCCATTCAATAAGCCACAATCACAATCACAAAGTACATTCTCATAATCATACAATCAAGTCATGATTCATGGCATTCATTATTTATCTATCTTCATTTACAATTAGTGTGATCAATAATGCAACATTCATATATATACATGTATTATAATGAAGCAATAACCAGCATACATCACACAACATGAAATCACAACCATCACCTACCTTGAACAATGCTTGAAATCCCCTAAGAAACTTGATCCTTCCCTTTTCGGATTCTTTCCACTTGTTCTTGGTTAACAAACAATCAATTTAATGCTAGGATCAATAAACAAGACTAAATAATCCGTAATAAAGTCAACACTATCAACCCTAGATCAAACCCATGATCCCCCTATCCCAATTAGGGCTTTTTCAACCATAATTTCCAGATCAAAACCCTCTACGGTTCAAAAAATGGATTTGGGGAGTTAAAACCTTACCTTTAGCCTCAAGAATGGTTAAAAATGGTCAAGAAAACACTTGGGGTCATCTCCTAGCTCTCAAAGTCGAAAAGTGCAGAATAAAACATTTTTGGGGTTTATTTCCGACTTAAGTCGCGTTTGTCTCATCACAGCAGTACTCACCCCGCTACAGCGGGCTCGCTCGGGCGAGAAAATCCTGTCTTAGCTACTTGCACAGAACTAGTGAGCAAATTTAATAATTCCAATACCCTGATGTCACAACACACCTTCAACTAACGACACTCAGAAACTACCCGTTCATGCTAAGATCAGTTTAGGGAGTTCTACTCACCCAAATTCAATTTTGTAAAGTCGTACAGGCTCCTTAACATCTTAGCTATCTACTCATGTGATCAAATGAATAATTAGATCACCTAATTGTTACCAGATTTCCCTAGAACTTACTGACTCCGATTTCGTCCCAATCTGGACTAGGTTGGAAAATTCCAAGTTACTATGAAAAAGTTTTTCGGTCCAAAAATTTTCCCCGTTGGCTTTTCTATAACGACGAAAATAGATCGCTACATCAAGTAACATGGAATTTGTTCCAAAGCTGCTCAATGTTTGACCGTAGGTGCGGACATGAATTGGCTAACAATACTAACAACAAATGCAATATATGGACGAGTCACAATGAGATAGTTTAACTTCCCAACTATCCTCTTGTATCTATTTGGATCATCAAAATGATCACCATCATCTTTCATAACATGCACATTGAGAATCATTGGGGTATTGTAGGGTTTGGCTGCCAACTTTCCAGTCTCTGCAAGTAGGTGAAAAATATACTTTTTTTGAGATAGAAGAATTATGTTCTTGCTTCGATTTACTTCTACTCCTAGAAAGTATTTTAAATGTCCCAAGTCCTTTGTATGAATTCTCATATGCAGAAAGACTTGAGGGATGAGATCCGTGCAAAATCACTTCGTGTGATGACAATGCCATCTACATATACACAAGGAGGATAATGCCAGCAGATGATCGTTGATAGAAGACTGAGTGATCACATTTGCTCATTTTCAAACAAAACTCTTAAATCACCTCACTAAACTTTCCAAACCTAGCCATGGGGCTCTGTTTCAAGTCATACAAAAACTTCTTCAAATGACAGACTTTCTCATACTCCCCCTGAGCAACAAAACCAGGTTGTTGCTTGATTATCATTTCAAAGACACTTCATCCAATTCTAAGTGTCAATGATCACTAGTCAGTAAATAACCCAACTAATTGAGTTGGGGTCGATCCCATAGAGAGTAGCTTTCTTTTGAACTCAAATATGAAAGTACGATAGTGACCTTTTCAGCTGAACAAACACAACACTTAAGAGTTTAACAGTCAAATTTTAGGATATTGTTGCCAACCCACGTCCACAATCTATCAAAGAACAATCAGATAACTAGGAAACACTTGGGAAGTTGACTAACCAATTGCCAAATTCAACTTAATGGGTGTACATCATTACCAATAATTGCTAACTCGTCACGGGTAAAATGAACTATAAGTAAGGAGATTTCTCTCGAACAATTACCTTATTTCGGTTGAGTTCTCTCGAACCTCAACACTATCCATAAAATGACCAGCCCACGTTCTCGTCAAATCCACTCTTTCAAGCTTGATACAAAGGCTGGATCTTGGGTTTCACTTTCTCAAGCTGAAACCGTCATGACCCACTACTAAGGATGCCAAATTACTACGTTGGTTTTGTACCTCTCTCTCGAGCAAGCACAAAACTCTGAAATCTATCACACTAAATATGCAATAATGAAGTTAAGCCACCGCAATAATTCAGACCCGCTTCAGAATAACACCAAAAATCACTAATCAATAACACTTATTTAGTAAAATGCAACAATTGATCACATTGTCAAACCCCCAAGGTTAGGGTTTTAGCCAATCATAGTGAAAAGATGAAGATCAAACCTGCCACGTTTTCCATAGCTGGGTAAATGAAATTCGAAAGTTAAACTTAACTAAGATCTTCTTTATTACAAAATCCAAATGGAAAACCTTGTTAAAATCACTTGAAATCTTCAATGGTAGTGTTTTTTTTGCTTTAAATATTTTATTCCTCACGTTTCTGAATAATTTCTCTCTCATGCAAAAATCAATTTATACAAAATCTAGTGTGACTTTTTGGGGCCAATCAGGGAGGAAAGTCAGGCTTCACCGACCGCTCGGCGACTCGCCGATTGTCCTTTCGTCTCACCTTCATACTTCACATATTCTTCATTCGTCCACTGTAATTTTAGGCGAGCTAATTCAGGATCATTATTTCACTTCGTAATGCACCCTTCTATCTTTTGTCTCGTCGATCTGTGATTATCTGGGTTTCCATCAGTGCTTTCGACGACCTGGCCATCTGTCACCGATGAAATTGGCATTTTGCCAAGTGAGACTGATGTCCGCTAAAGTTAATCCTAATCCAACCTCAGCATTATGTAACTTTAGGTGGTGGATGGGCATCTTGGCGAGTCGTCTAGTGACATCGACGATTGTCAGGCTTGTTTTTCCCTTCTCTTTTTCGCTCGCGTTGTCTTTGTTGTCCATTTATGTCCTAGCTTTGTTCTTCAATCCATATATCTGAAAATCAAGGGTTTTACATCAGTTATTGGCACAAAATAAACATTTGAGGGCACCAAACTGTTACAAATAAAGCTCCAAATGAGTCCAAATCGTGGACTCATCAACACCCCCAACTTAAACTTTTGCCTGTCCTCAAGTAAACTCAAGTTCAACACTTTAAAAATGATATCTCAAACAGTGTTACACAAGACACAATCATGAATACACAGAACAAGACTCAACTTACTCATGAAAGGATCAATTGTGCACTCAAAGATTCAAGTTGGAACTCACCACTACCAAAGATTATCAAGTTCACAATACTTGCTTCAAATGCAAGTTCAAGCTCAACAAAGGTACTCAAGTGCCCTCACACCAAGGATGATACCATATTCATACATTATTCTTCAACAATTTAGATCTCTGAAATCACATAAAACTCTCACACTCACAAAGATGAACACATGCATGACTTCACCCATTGGTTTGCCCTTATTTTCCAACCAATATTTGTTTCAGCTCACTCAAGATCAAAATGGTCTTTTGAAGGCTTGTAACGGGGCTGACTGAAAAAGTATGGTCATTTAGGCTCAGTTGTTGCTATCCTCATGAAATGTGGTATGAACTATACTTTCTTTCCTTTTCTTCAACATTTGCACTCATGCTCATAATTCACCCCATTATTCACTTCTCGTGGAATACCGACACCCCATTTATTTTGCAACTTTCACAACTTTATTCCACAACTTTTTCATTTTATTTCTTTTTCTTCTTTTCTCTCTCTTTTTTTTATGGAGGGGTTCCATTTTTTTAAAATCATGGATCAAGGGGGACTTCTTTGCATTTTTTGATCTACTTTCTCTTTTCACCACACCCCCAACTTTTGGCCTAAGTTGGCTATTAAAACAAACCACACTTCATGAGGATTTTGGGTGAAGGGATAAAGAGAGGTCTCATTTGCTCAAGTTTCTTCCAAGAAAATGCTAAGGCTCAAAGGGAGTTCAAGCAAAGTTCACACACTCACAAGGTAGGCCACAAAAGAGGTATAATGTCAAATTGTTTCACTCTTTAAAATTGTTGCCTAAGATTATTTCAAGAGCTTGCATCACTTAGTCAAATGGACCAACGGGAAAAGTTCTAGGTGTCATCACACATGGTTCACGGTAGGCTCATCACACAAGGCATTGACACCAATATCAAACAAGACTCCACACTTTCGCTAGTGTGCAATGTTCATCACAAGAGACTCAATTTGATAATCGGCTAGTCACAACGAGATGCAAAAAGTTCACATATTTCCTATGCAACTTTATTTGGCCTCATCATAGTCGTACATTCATTTTTGTTCGATTAAGAGCATTATTTAAGTCATCGATTTTGATCATGAACGACACTCAAATTTGAGCAAGGGACTCACTGACCAAACACACACCCCCACCAAAAGCATTCAACATTGTCCCCAATGTGAGTAGAGAACATACAATACCAAAGAAATAAAATAAAAATAAAGATTAGCAAAATTAAAGATAAGATACTAGTATGTAAACAAGCATAGCAAGGTGACAAGAAATCTTCACTAGGCGCCCATTTGGCAAGAAAAATGAAGCAGTCGCCAAATGACTCGATAGTTTGCCAAAAGGTTCGGATATCGCCCTTATTTCCAATATGCAACACGCTCAAAAAGGGATGAATCGGCGGGGAGGAATGAGATCGCCGAATAGGTCTGCGCTTCATATAGTGGACTTGTAACCTCGTCGAACATCCATTGGATTAGGCTATTAGCGTTGGAGCAGAAGGGCGGGGAAATTTGGGTCGCTCAAGCATATCGGTGATTTACCGAGTGATGAAGGTCTCTCGCCAAATTTTCTAGTATCTCAGCTCAATTTTTGAAGTCCATAAGGCGGACTTTATCGTGCTCGCAGAACGGATGCGGTGATTCGCCAATAGCATATTTCTCTCGCATAATATCTTGCAATTGCAAAATCAACACACATTATTTAAAATACTAACACTTGGGTTGCCTCCCAAGTAGCACCTTATTTAATGTCGTTACACGACGCGAAAATGCTCCCAAGCATCTTCCAGGTACACCACCTCAATCAGAGAAATTTCTTGGCACTCGCCAAAGTATAACTTCAAGCGTTGCCCGTTCACCTTGAATGCAAGTCCTTCTTGACCTTCAATTTCGATGGCACCATTTATGTACACTCGTGCCACTCTAAACGGCCCTGACCATTTGGACTTGAGCTTTCCCGGAAAGAGTCTAAGTCGAGAGTTATATAGTAACACCTAGTCCCCCACTATGAACGCCCTCTTAAGGATTTTAGAATCATGCCATTTCTTCATCTTTTCCCTATAAAGGGTTGAACTTTCATAAGCCTTGAACTTGAATTCATCCAACTCATTTAACTGCTCAACTCTCTCTTTTGAAGTCTTTGTCCAATCCATATTTAGAGCTTTCAATGCCCATAATGCTTGTTCCAATTTAACTGGTAGATGGCAATATTTACCGAAGACTAGCTGATACGGATACATATTGATTGGTGTTTTATATGTGGTGCGATACGCCCATAGCGCGTCATCAAGCTTTCAAGACCAATCAGTCCTATTAGCATTCACTGTCTTGGCCAAGATGTTTTTGATCTCCCGGTTTGACACTTCAACTTGGTTGCTCGTTTGGGGATGATAGGGAGTTGCTACTTTGTGTTTCACTCCATACTTACTCAATAAGGCTGAAAACCACTTGTTGCAAAAGTGGGATCCCCTGTCACTAATAGTAGCTCGAGGAGTACCAAATCTAGCAAAGATGTAGCATTTTAGGAATTGAAAAACACTTTTCCCTTCATTGTTTAGAAGTGCAATAGCCTCCACCCATTTAGAAACATAATCTACGGCCACCAAAATATACTTATTACCAAACGAACTCACAAATGGGCCCATGAAATCTCTTCCCCAAACATCAAATAGCTCAACTTCTAAAAGGGGCGTAAGTGGCAACTCATGTCTTTTGGACACTCCACTTTGTTTCTGACATTGAGTGCACTTCTTAACAAACTCATGAGCATCTTTGTAGAGGTACGGCCAGTAGTAGACACTTTGGAAGACTTTAGCAGTTGTAAGTACACCATCATGATGCCCCCCAACTGGTGAAGCATGACAAGCATGGAGAATTTTGATGGCTTCTTCTTCTAGGACACATCTCCTAATGATATGGTCTGCACACTCTCTGACTAAATATGGTTCATCCCAAAAATACTTCTTAACATCGAACAAGAACCTCTTTTGTTAGTCAAAGTTCAGTTCTTCCGGCATTAATTAACATACTACGTAATTGGCAAAATTAGCACACCAAGGAGGTTATTTGAGAGTCACCGTGAATACCTATTCATTGGGAAATGAATCATTTATGTCAATCTCTAGCTCATCATTTTCCTTGCCTTCCAATCTTGATAAGTGGTCAGCCACCTGATTTTCACAACCTCTCCTATTTTTTACTTCAAAGTCAAATTCTTTAAATAGTAGCACCCATCTTATTAATCTTGGCTTGGCATCCTTCTTTGCCATCAAATAACACAGTCCAGCATGATCAGTGTCAACAACCACTTTAGTACCTATAAAGTATGCCCGGAACTTCTCAAATGCATAGACTACCGCAAGTAATTCTTGTTCTGTAACTGTATAGTTACATTGAGCATTGTTTAGAGTTTTGCTTGCGTAGTAAATGCGGGGAAATAGTTTGTTACGTTTTTTCCCCAATACAACACCTAATGTCGTGCCGCTTGCATCACACATCACTTCGAAAGATTCGGACCAGTCGGGACTAATAATAACCGGGGTAGAGACCAATTTTTCTTTCAAGCACTTGAAAGCCACCATGCAAGCATCATCAAAGTGGAATTTCACCTCCTTCTCCAAAAGTTTGCATAGAGGATGTGCAATCTTTGAAAAGTCTTTAATGAACCTCTGGCAAAAACCGACATGTCCCAGGAAAGTACGAACACCCTTCACCGAAATTGGTGGTGGTAACTTCTCAATTACTTCAATTTTTGCTTTATCAACCTCCAGCATCTTTTACGACACCTTGTGACCAAGAACTATACCTTCCTTAACCATGAAGTGGTATTTTTCCCAATTTTGGACCATATTTGTCTACACACATCTTTGGAGAACTTGTCTTAAGTGTTCTAAACATGCTTCAAAAGTGTCACCCACAACCGAGAAGTCATCCATGAATACCTCTGTTGAATCCTCCACCATGTCAGCAAAAATAAATAACATACAACGTTGAAATATTGCTGGAGTATTACATAACCCGAACGACATTCGTTTGAAAGCAAAAGTTCCATATGGGCAGGTGAAGGTGGTTTCTCTTGGTCTTCTAGAGCAATGGAGATTTGGTTATAGCCGAAATACCCATCCAAGAAGCAATACCAACCTCTCTCTGAAAGTTGATCAAGCATTTGATCAATGAAAGGCATGGGAAAGTGATCATTTTCGGTCCACAAGTTTAACTTCCGGTAATCCATGCATGCTCGCAATCCGACCACCGGTCTCATAGCTACAAGCTCCCCTCTTTCATTTGGGACTACTGTGATGCCTCCCTTTTTCGGTACACATTGCACCGGACTTACCCATTTTCTATCCGAAATAGGATAGATCACACCTGCATCCAACCACTTTATTATTTTCTTTTTCACCACCTCTTGCATTGGTGGGTTCAATCTCTGCTGATGTTCAACACTTGGTTTACAATCACTATAAAGCTGAATTTTGTGAGTTCAAATGCCGGGAAGAATGCCCACTATGTTAGCGATAGTCCAACCTATAGCTTTGATATGCCTTATCAACACCTCAATGAGCAATTTTACCTGCCATTCAAGCAAGTCAGCTGCAATGATCACCGGTAAGGTGTTATTTGCCCCCAAGAAAGCATATCAGAGATTGGAGGGAAGTACTTTCAACTCCAGATTTGGTGGTTCTTCTGTTAATGGCTTTGCGGGAGGACTTTCTCAATTTTTTTGATCAATGCCCAACTTCAATGAAGTCTTTGAATACCCCATGCCTAAAAGAGCAGCTACTACCTCTTCGTATCCTTGAATTTCGAATTCATCATAGTTAGCAAGCACGACTTCAAGTGGTTCACTCATACACATCAAATGGCTCACACTAGCCACCGCCTCATCAATAACATCAACAGTGGAAACCACGTGAATATCACTTGGGTGTTTCATTGACTTATGAACATTAATGGTTACTTCATCTTCGTT
This sequence comes from Solanum stenotomum, assembly GCF_019186545.1. NCBI lineage: Eukaryota > Viridiplantae > Streptophyta > Magnoliopsida > Solanales > Solanaceae > Solanum > Solanum stenotomum. The sequence goes on from NC_064282.1 coordinate 32,261,062, forward strand.
CACCCGGAACTTCAGTTCTCCAGTTTCAAATCCACCAATGCTCTCTCGGTTGCCAAGAATGGTTTTCCTAAAATGATGGGAATTTCAGCATCTATCTCATAATCAAGAATGACAAAATCAACCGGGAAAATGAATCGGTCAAACTTTACCAAGATGTCATATAGTATCCCTACATGATGTTTAATTGATCGGTCTGCCATCAAGAATCTCATTGTTGTGGCATTCGGTTCACCCAACCCAAGTTGTTTATAGATTGCATATGGCATTAGGTTGATGCTTGCTCCCAAATCGCATAGGGCTTTAGCAAATTGGAGCATGCCGATGGTGCAAGGAATGCTGAATGCTCCGGGATCTTCTCTTTTTTTTATCAGCTCTTTAGTTATAATTTCACTACAACTATGAGAAACTTTGATTTTCTAAAAATCCAAGCTCCTTTTCTTTGGGACTAACTCCTTCATGAACTTGGCATAACCCAGCATTTCCAACAACGCTTCCACTAGAGGGAGATTAATTGATAATGTCTTGAACACTGATAAAAACTTCTTAAACTTCTCATCCTCATTCTTCTTCTTGAGACGTTGGGGAAATGGAGGAGATACTTTTGGGATTGGATTGTGTTTCTACACAGCTTTTTGTAGCCCTTTGGCAATGCTTTGATGGGGGGTATTTCTTCTTCCTCCATACCTTTTTATTCTTCATGCATTTGAGCTTCTTCATTGCCCGTTACATCACCTATTGCTACCTTTCTACTATGAGTAACCACAACCAGCCCTCTATCATCATCTTCCATTGTCATTTTTGGTTTCAATTGTGCTGAAAGTAAACTCAACTGACCTTCAAGTATCTTGATTGCATCTTCATGAGAGTTTACTTTATTGTTCAATGATGAAAAATCATATTTCATCCCTTTTAACAAATCATCCGAACCTTCAACTTTATCAAGGATGCGTGATAGCAAATCATTCACTCGAGGACTACTTGCACTCCCTTTCGACTTTGGGCTCTCACTCAATTGAGTGTGGTCCTCTTCATGGTCATCCTCTCTTTTCCAATAATCGCTTTGCTCAGCCCAATCTTGATAGTATCTTCTTTGCTCTTCCCCCTTGTGATAATTTCAACCTTGATTCCCACTTCGTTGTAAATAGCGTGGGTGGAAACCCTCCTCATATCTCTTGGAATTCCAACCTTGATTCTCCCCCGGCTTTGAATAACCTGAGGAAGAACCCTCCTCAACTCTAAACACTCCATTTGTTCCCTTGGGCTTTCCCACATTCTCCAACATATGCTCTTGTAGTAGCTTCATTTGGGTCAACATCTTCTTGATGTTCTCATCCCTTTCTCTTTCCTTATCAAGTTGTTCTTGTGTCATTCTAAAACAAAAAGGAAAGATCTGATACTCTTGAGTGTACCAAGCTTGATTTATTTTTATCATGTCATCAAGAAGAAATGAAGCCACCTCAAATGATTGCAACATTATTCCCCCTTGTACCAATTGAACAACTACTCTTTTATTAACCGAATCAAGACTCCGGTAAAAATATTGGAGTAGCAAATCGTTTGGTAGCCCGTGAGTTGGGCATTGAAGTAGGAGCTTCTTAAACCTCACCCACGTTTCATGGATGGGTTCACCCTCCCATCGCTTGAAACCTTGAATGTAATCTCTAAGTTTCATCATCCTTGATGGGGGAAAGAATCTCGCATTGAATGCCATAACCAGCTCTTCCCATGGTGTGATGGAATTTCTTGGTAACTCGGCCAACCACTTGCTAGCCTCCCCCGTCAAAGATAATGGAAATAATCTGAGCCGGATTGACTCTTGTGACACATTCTTAAATGAAAACGGGCTGCACACCTCTATAAAATTTCTTACATGCTCATGCGGATCTTCGTGATCTAGCCCTCCGTAGAGTCCCCTTATTTGGAAGAGATGAAGAGTTGTGTTGGTGACCTCAAATATTGCATTCCCATCAGTTTGTGGTAGGAAAATTGCACCCATTTCACCCGATTGAGATGGGTTGTAAACACTATTGATATCATTGATACCGTCCCGATGACCTGCTTGGCAACCATCTACCTCTGCCTTACTCATTCTTACTTCTAGTCACCCCACTCAACACAAGCACGATGCTATCTAAATTGATTCAACTACAGACGACAAATTCACGAGTAAAATTTTGATAAAAAAAACTCTAAACAACGCTACTCCCCGGCAGCGGCACCATTTTTATTAATGTTTCAAAGACACTTCATTCAATTCTAAGTGTCAACGATCGCTAGTAAGTATATAACCTAACCAATTGAGTTTGGGTCGATCCCATAGAGAGTAGCTTTCTTTTGAATTTAAATACGAAAGTATGACAGTGACCTTTTCAGCTGAACAAACGCAACACTTAAGAGTTTAACAGTCAAATTTCAGGATATTGTTACCAACCCACGTCCACAATCTATCAAAGAACAATCAGATAACTAGGAAACACTTGGGGGGTTGACTAACCAATTGCCAAATTCAACTTAATGGGTGTACATCATTACCGATAATTGCTAACTTGTCGCGGGTAAAATGGACTATAAGTAAGGAAACTTTATCTCGAACAATTACCTTATTTCGGTTGAGTTCTCTCGAACCTCAACACTATCCTTAAAATGGCCAGCCCACGTTCTCAACAAATCCACTCTTTCAAGCTGCATACAAAGGCTAAATCTTAGGTTTCACTTTCTCAAGCTGAAACCGTCAAGATCCACTACTAAGGATGTCAAATTACTACGTTGGTTCTGTACCTCTCTCTCGAGCAAGCACAAAACTCTGAAATCTATCACACTAAATATGTAGTAATGAAGCTAAACCACCACAATAATTTAGACCCACTTCAGAATAACACCAAAAATCACTAATCGATAACACCCATTTAGTAAAATGCAATAATTGATCACATTGTCAGACCCCCGAGGTTAGGGTTTTAGCCAATCATAGTGAAAAGATGAAGATCAATACCTGCCAAGTTTTTCATAGCTGGGTGAATGAAATTCGAAAGTTAAACTTAACTAAGAGCTTCTCTATTACAAAATCCAAATGGGAAACCTTACTAAAATCACTTGAAATCCTCAATGGTAGTGTTTTTTTTTTTTTTGCTCTCAATCTTTTGTTCCTCACGTTTTTGAATACTTTCTCTCTTATGCAAAAATCAATTTATACAAAATCAGGTGTGACTTTTTGGGGCCAGTCGGGAGGAAAGTCAGGCTTCACTGACCGCTCGGTGACTCGTTGATTGTCCTTTCGTCTAACCTTCATGCTTCACATCTTCTTCATCCAACCACTATAATTTTAGGCGAGCTAACTCAGGATCTCTGTTTCACTCTGCGATGCGCCCTTCTGTCTTTTGTCCCGCCCATCTGTGATTATCTGGGTTTTCATCAGTTCTTTCGGTGACCTGGCCATCTGTTGCCAATGAAATCGGTGTTTTGCCGAGTGAGACTGCTATCCGCCAAAGTTAATCCTAATCCAACCTCAGCATTCTGTAACTTTAGGCGGTGGATGGGCATCCTAGCAAGTTGCCGAGTGACATTGGCAATTGTCAAACTTGTTTTTCGCTAATCTTTCTCGCTCGCGTTGTCTTTGTTGTCCATTTATTTTCTAGCTTTGTTCTTCAATCCATATATCTGAAAATCAAGGGTTTTACATCAATTATTGGCACAAAATAAACATTTGCGGTCACCAAACGATTGCAAATAAAGCTCCAAATGAGTCCAAATCGTGGACTTATCATTGCTCCATATACACTTCCTCTTGAAGATCATCATGAAGGAATGCATTATTGATATACAATTGATGTAAAGGCCAATTCTCGGAAGCAGCTAGAGAAATGAATAAGCGGACAGAAGTGAGTTTGGCAACCGGAGAGAAGGTGTCTAAGTAATCCCCCCATAAGTTTGACTATATAGCCGCAAGTCTTGCCTTAAGTCTTGCCACAGAACCATCAAGATTAACTTTAATGGTAAAGACCCACTTAAATCCTATTGATTTCTTCCCTTCGGGTAAATCCACCAAATCCCACATGTGGTTTTCCTCTAAGGCATGTATTTCCTCAAGCATTGCATTAGACCATCTCGGATGACTCAAAGCCTCTTTCATTGTTTTGGGTACAAAGATGGAGTCTATAGAAGCAATCAAAGATCTAGAAGCGAAGGACAAGCGGTCATAGGAAACAAAATTAGCAATTGAATATGTGGATTTCCAAGTACGTGTACCTTTACAAAGAGCAATAGGGAGGTCAATGTATCCGTAAGGATCAAGCAAAGGAGGATCTGATGATGAAGAAACTGGTGTTGGACATGTATCATCGGTATCTCTTCTCCTTGAGTAAACTTGAACAATTGGTGGTTTGGCTAGCACAGCTGGAGCAGGTGGTAAAGGCACAACAATCAATTGGTGTTCAATAGGAGAACTGGGAGATGGAGAAACATAATGGGTAACCTAGTAGACTAACCATTCATCTTCTTACTCCTGACTCGTACAAATGGGAGGTGCATAGAAAAATGGTATAGTTTGTGAAAATACCACTTCACTTGATACAATATATTTGCCAAGTTCAGTAGAATAGAACTGATACCCCTTCTGAAGGTGAGAATATCCCAGAAAAACACACTTCATTGCCTTGGGATCTAACTTGGTAACAGATGGTCGAACATCTCGAACATAACATATGCTTCCAAATACCTTAGGTTCCACCGGAAATAATGCCTTGTTTGGAAAAAGAACACTATTAGGCATATCACCATAAATCACAATAGATGGCATGCGATTAATCAGAAAACAAGTCATTGAGACTGCATCGGCCCAAAACTGTTTAGGCACATTTATTTGGAATAAGAGGGTCGAGCTGTCTCAAGTAAATGTCTATTCTTCCTCTTAACAACTCCATTTTGAGAGGGTGTATTAACACATGAAGGCTAATGGAGAATACCGTGTTGTCTCATATAGGACGAAAATAATTCTGACATGTATTCTTTAGCATTATCACTCCTTAGAATACGCACTAAAGCATTGAATTGAGTATTGATTTCAACACAGAAGGCACCAAAGTGAATAAACACTTCAGAGCGGCTCTTCATAAAATAAATCGAAGTCATCCACAAAATTGACAAAATACTTGTGCCCAGTTTTGGAGACGACACGACATGGTTCCCATATATCAGAATGAACTAACTTGAAAGCCGACTTAGTTCGCTTATTAACCCTTGGACCAATAAAGTGACGATGATATTTTTCAAATCGGCATGACTCACATTCCAATGATGGAATATTCTGGAATTGAGGGCAGAGCTATTTCAACAGAGGTAGAGAAGGATATCCCAATCGACAATGTGCTTCAAATGGAGACATGACACTAGAGCAGGCAACCGACCGAGACTCTCATTCATCAAGGATGTAGAGATCATCAGATACATGTCCTTTACAAATAACCTGATTTGTCGTAAGATCATGAAACAAACAATGATCAGGGAAGAACGAGATATAACAATTAAGGTCTCTTGTAACTTTGCTAACAAAAATCAAATTAAACACCAACTTTGGTAAACTTAATACAGATGATAAAGTAATAGTCAATGTTGGTTTAACATTCCCAAATCCAAACACTGTTACAAGTTGATCCATCAGCTACAGTAACGGGAGAGGGTGCTTTGTGTGATCGAAAGCTTAAAAAAATATTGGGCCGGGATTACCTGTCATGTGATTTGTGGCCCCTGAGTCAATCACACATTTATTTGATGAGGTGATAAGACATGTTTTATCTGACTCAATAAAGGCATTAACTGAAGTGGATTCCTTCAATAATTTCTGATATTGAGAGAATTTAGCAAACTCTTTAGTCGAAACCAAAATCATTTTATCAGCTAATGGACTAGAAGCCGTCATTTTCCCGACCAATTTATTCACTGTATCAAAATAAATTGATAGAAAATCCTCCAAAACTAAAAAGTTACCCAAACTAGGTGGCATCTTCTGGACACAACTACACAATCCAGCAAATCACTTAAAAAGATTACATAACTATCACAAAATTAAAGCCCTAACCAGCAAGTATCAACCAACAAATATGAAACACAAGATGACAACCGAAGAATTAATTCCAACACTTCACTTGAAAGGATGAATCTTCTCAAATAAAAACAAAAGACTCAAACAGGTTCTTCTGAAACAAAGGACTAATCTAATCCCTCAATTAAAATTATGCTCACCCAAATCAAAATAGTAGTCTAACACAAAATAGTAGATCCTTTCAGAGAAATAACCACTTAGAGATCAGAGAAATGATCAAAGAACGGAAGAAAAAATGAATGATCTCACCAGATCTGATCAAGAGCACCACAAAGTGTATAGGTCAGAAAAGGTAGGGAAAACATCAGAGATGAGAAGAAAGTTTGACCGAAATGGAGTTTGGTGAGGCAGTAAGCCTAACTCCGATGAAGCCAAAGGTCTGGCTCTGATTCCATGTTATCTGAAATCTGGGAATAGAAGAACTTGTATTTCACTATGTTAAGAAGTACATGTATATATACAATCATTAGAGGTTCTATCAAAGGTAAGTAAATAACCTACACATCTTTCTATGATTTAGCTACCTATATAAGGTAAGATAATATCCTTACAATATCCTACAATATTCTGCAACACTATTCTAAAAGACATTTGTGATCAGTCTTCATAAAACAAGTACTGCGATCATTTGGTTATAGGAGGCCAACAAAGTACTGATGTCAGCATCTGGAACATGAAAAATTGAGCATCAGTCCAATGAGATTTGTTAACAACCTTGGAACTAGCTACTCTAGAGACCCCTTTAATAAATGTTTTTTTTCTTCGAAGTTGAAGCTCGGTATAGTTCATGCTAATGTTTTCATCCATAATGCTTTAAACACCACATCATACTTTTTCACAGGGAAAACTATCAAGTCCAGACAATCTCTGATGCTCAAACTCTTCAAAAATGTCATCGAGTACGTGTCAAATCCTTCAAAAGTAGGCATTGTTGGAGGATCCAACACGGATGCAGCAAAAAGTCCTTGACTGTCCCAAAAGTGGTTTCTAAGGTGTTATTACCCAAACTCACATATTCGACCTTAGTAGGTAAGGTACTCTTGTCTCCACATCAATGAAGTTGTGATTAGTCTTTCCTCCATCTAAAATGATCTAGATCAGTTGCTTATCATTATACCCAGTGAGAGCACAAAATGAAATCATGGGAGTCTCCCTCGCAACAACTGGTTCACTGACCTCAACTAGTGTTTCCTTAGCCTCAGTAGCATCAAATTCCAAGAAATAACATAGTTCTTGAGCTCTCTTTGCTTGCATCTCACAAGGGGATACCCTTTTCGTTATTTTACAGATACAGATTTTTTTAAAACAAAATTAGATAGCATTACAAATGTTGGGCTTCTTTTAGTCCAACAACCTAACTATTGACACCGGCCATCTCCAAAGTTGCAACAATTTTTAGGCTTTCAACCAGTTGCAACACAACAGCTTTGTCACTGATCGAACCAGAAAGAGGAAGTAGAGAGAAAGGAGAAATAGGACCAGTCAATAATCCAAGATTCTGGAGATTGGGGCAATAAGAATTGACGGAAAGGAAGTTCCAGTAGATGTTGCTGCACAGTTGGGCATGTTGGATACTAGATTTCGGATATCATAGTCATGATACGTCGATTGTGATTCAATGAAAAAAGTTAAGATATCATATTACCGCAACTTTGGTCCATGGTTTCCTCATGTTTCTTCCATCTTTTGATGAAAGACCATCATGAGACTGTGTAGAAATATTTTACAAAAATTATCTAATCTATGTGTTGCAAGGCATAAAAGAATACCAACTGAACAAGCCTGAGTTTATTACACTGCAAAGAAAAAGAAAGATGAAAAAGCATCTACTTCCCTTGTTCGGAATATGCTTTTTAAATCTTTTTGCCACTTCCTCTTTCCATTGTTTTCTACTTGCACTAAACAAATATTGCTAGTTTGAGCAAGTTTTCTTTTGAAAGGAAAAAAATAGTTTAAGAAATAGACTCAATCATTTTGTGAAACAATGAGATATTGGCAATATTTAGGAGTCTTTAGTAGCTAAGTTGATTGATTATTAGAACTTTCACTTCGTTGGTGATGAGTTGATTCCCCTACCACCTTGCGATCCCTTCCCTTAACCCCAAATTAAAAAAAAATCAAAATAATTGGTTGCAATATTTTGTTTAAGGTTTTAAAACAAAAATAAATGTTCAATTTTTTGGCAATAAAATTGGTCTTAGTTTTTTTTTTTTAAGATCATTTTTTTTTGTAATAATAGTGTGTCTAGGGTATTGGAAAAAAAAGTTTAACTTCAGCCGCCTGCAACCGTCCATAAGAGCCTTACCAAGGAAGCAATAAACTTCAGCCGCCTTCAACATTCAACAATGAACAAGAAGATGAATTATTCTACAGGAAAAAACACCATCACTTCCACATTCTGTAATTCGATTGTATCTGAATCAGATTTTTTGGATATTCATAGATGTCGTTCTAGTGGGACAAAATTCCTTCTGAAAGGAAAATAAGTTTATTACACCGCGGAGGAAAAGAAAGATGAAAAAGCCTCTGTCTCACTTTTTCAAGTTGACAAATTTAATAAAATCTACAATCGTGCCCTTACATGTTCTCGTTTCAGTTGCTGTAATGGTTTATTTTGTGGTTGGCAATCATCATCTCCTCTAATTTTTAATCCCCACCACAAAAGAAGTAAGATTTCTGCCAAACCCAAATAAAGGAATTCCTTGGTGTAACTGTTTATTAGGTTTTGAGCCAAAAGAAAACAAGTACAAAGTTGTCTTGACTAAATATCATGCTCAAGAAGGATACATAAAATATTGGATTTTCACTTTAGACATAGACAAATCATGGAGAGAGACTCAAAGCATTTTCTCTTCTGTTCGGTCGCACTAGTGGAGTTATCTATCAGTTTATCTATGAGTCTTATAACGGTTACAAATTCGCTATTGTTGTATTTGATGTTAAATTTGAAAATTATGAAATTATTGCATTGTGGAAAGCATTTCAATTGCGGTCGCAGTGTCACGAACCGATAGAGGTGAAGGGTTAATTAGCAGTCATAGATTATGATTATGAAAGAAAGCACAGTGGATACATGGGCATGTGGATTTTAGAGTAGACTCCAAGAATTTTAGAGCTGACTCCACGAAAACAGTGGGAGAGACATATCATTCACTTTCCCTTGATATGGAACGATAAAAAACCTATATTTATATCATCATGCACTCCCAGTGATTGGGAGATTGTATTTTCCTGTACTTAAGATCAAGTGTTGTCAGTTATTTCTGTTATGATGTCACAAGAAAGAGTTGGAGGGAATTAAAAATCACAGAGCTTCCAAAGGAAAACAACAATAGTTATGCTGAAAGTCTTGTTTCCTTTGGATAATTTTGTTCAAACTGGAAGGCATCATAACTACTTATATGTCCTTTTTCTTGAATTTTGGTAACTTGAGCCTATAGGATCGTACCATTGGTGTTAAAAGTCTCCAAATAGAAATATATTACATTTATATTATGTTGAAAGTCTCGTTTCCTTTGGATTATTTCGAGTTTTGGTGTAGGTACTTATTTCACCCTTTCTTTTTCACACAAATATCGTGTTGATATCCTTTCAGAAACTGTTTTATTTTGTGATAAGATTTTGTTCACATATATTCATCCATATAGTAATGATATAACTAGACAAAGTGGCATCATAACAACATACATTCCAATTATATTGTAAATCATTGAAGTGAAGAATCTAACTCACTGTTATCAAGTGAAAATTTCTAAGATAATTGGTTTCACATACAAGTCTTTCAGATAACCAATAGAGTTGATGATGTGTTTAAACCCTCAAGGTATATACTTGACCAAATTACTGCAAGTTCTCATTCTAGGTGGTATTGGTTATGTAGAATGTATCGTTCCCTTTGGATAATTTGTCAATGTTTTGTTTCTCAAGTTTTAAGCAATTTTGCTGAAATTATCAACAAGAAGAAATCCAAATTACAACCTAAGTTGTAGAAGTGTATTAGCATAGAAACAACTAAGTTGTCAAACTGAAATGACTCAATTATCACACAAGAAAACCATGTAAATCTAGTGGAGGATTTAAGTACTGTTTGTGCACGAGGCTACTTACTAGTCACATCTCACTGCAATTAAGTCTAATTTGGAGTGACATCTACTTGGAGCACCATTAGCATGTTGAACAATATTATAACTTGGAGAACTTGTTTGTCGTTCAAATGATTGTCCATCTACAACATAAGACACAAGTTTAACTGTAACCGCTAAAGACTCATCCCATCACACTATTCTAAAAAGCAGAGGAACCAATGAATGAGTCCTCATCTTCTTGTGAGTGCTTAATCATCACCATATATGTGAGTCACTATTGTTTCTAAGAACTGAACCAACATTCTCTACATCACGTTCAGGCATTAGAACCTCTCTCTTCAAAAATCTGTCAGGCTCTTTCTGAACCAATGAGAGTTGTTGCACAGATATTTGCATAAATTAAGGCTTGATTGAAATGCTTCTGCTCGCCTCAAGTCAAAAAACTGAAGAATATAGAAGATTCAACAAGTTAGAGAATCTAGTTGTTAGTAATATGAAGAGGGAGAAGAAGAAGAGAAAGATGAATCTTATTTCGTGAGAGAATATGCCTGCTGACTAGTTAATTACAATGCTCATGATAAGCTGATTAGTTGTAACTAACTTAACTATCTACACAGTCACTAACTTAACCAACTCTACAGTAACTAACTTAACTAATTGATCACATAGTTAGTTACTCTTAGCCTCTTTTAACTACTTGTCTCAGCACTCCCCCTTAAGCTTGGATGTAAGATACTCATTATGCACTTTACTTAGGCTCTTGGTTAATGCATCTATTGATTGGAATGTTATCAGTTTTGATACCTTCCTTTATCAATAATCAACTCATCACTTGCATCTGTTATTTCTTTGATATGCTCATCATACTCTCTGGTTGTTAACTTATTGTTATCATTATGATAAGTACAATTGTACACCATTATCTCAATCTCTTGGATGAGCTATCATTAACTACATCCTTTCGAGCAAGTTATTCAAACTATGACTAGCATATCTTCTTCCAATTTGCTACAGCATTGCCAAAGACATAAAGGAAAACTCAAAACATAAATTAAAAGACACTAGAATGCTTGAAAGTAATTAATGATTACATACAAATGCTTAAACTAGGATACTACTTAAAAAATATACTAGTTAGGAAAAAGAGAATGCATAAGCCCTAAAGGGGTAGTAAACACATGTAAGAAGTTCAAAACATAGTCTGAATAGATGGTTCTCCAAACTTTCATGAGTCATAAACTCATAGATTATTAGCCTCACATCTCCTTCTGCAGTCTCAGTTTCATCTTGTGCTTAATTGAATTCTTAGGTAAGGCATCATCAACTTGTCACTATTAATTATCCTCCTTCCTTGGGATTCCATCTTTTGAAAATCGCTCACACAAAGTTTTCCTTTTTAGTGCTAAATAAGCAGGTGATTTGTCAATTTGTTTCCTTCTCTCGAGATATACTTAATCATCATTTTTGTTCCTTGCATTAGTCTCTAAATTATCTTTAAAATAGTCTTAACTTGCCAGGGAACCTCACAATTTTTTTGTAAAAATTTTAATTGGAAGAGAATTAGTTCAAATCATAATCACTTTATCCATTTGTGTTGTCTCTATGAACTTTACAGCATGTAGATTAGCCATAGCTTCTACTTGGGTGTTTTTATGGGACAAATATTTAATCTCTTGATTTTGTGCTTGTAAAATATCCCCTTTCTATCTCTTACATAGAAATCACAAGAGCTTCTTCCTAGGTTTCCTTTTGAGGCTCAACCAGTATTAAGTTTGATTCATCCAATGTCACATCGCTTACAAATTACCTTGGTTACTGATGATTCGGGGATTTCGACTCATTTAGAGCTTAATATAGAGAGTTTTGGTGTCCTAAATGCCTATTTTATGCTCTAAACTGACGTTACAGTATTAATTTGCAGCAATGAAGGCAAAAGAGCAAGGAAAGTACATTACCGGACAAAAAGGAGCGGAAAAGCTGAAAAATTTGAAGACAAGAAAGACTGATGATCGCCAAGACCACTCGGCGAATTGTCGAGTGGTTCTTCAGCACGTCAAAAGGTGCAGAAGGCCAACCCAAGGAAGAAGCCAACTCGGCAAAGCACCGAATGGATCGGCGATGGTAATTCTAATCGCCTATAGTTACAGCATGGAAGTGATAAAGGGGCAAGACAAGAAGGGGATGGAAAGGATCTTTTGACGCGTCGCCGACCTAGTTTGTGATGCTTGACTTACTCTGCTGAATGTCCCTGAAAGCAAAAATCTAGGAACTTATAAATGGAGTTTTTGTAAGAGTTCAAGGAGTTCCCACACATTCTAACTCTGGGTTTTATATCTAGAACACTCTAAACATTGTTTTTAGTCTTTGGAGTAGTAATTTAGAGTTAAGTTTTGATTTGGAACTAATTTTGAGCATTGTGAAGACTTGCAAATTGTTACCCAAACTGATGAAGAACATGGTTGGTAACATTTTCTTGCTTTTTGTAATGTTTGGCTTAAACCCCCATTCTTGAGGGTGTGATTATGTGATTAAATATTTCAATTAGCTTATAGGTTTTAGTATTTACTGATTTAATTGTTGATTTGAAGTGGGTTCAATCGATAGTTGAGTTTTCATTTATGAATTGTAGTTGCAAATTCAATTCTAGCTTAGTATTCCAAGCTTGCTTGAGAAAGAGATTTTTGGATTAAAACTATCAATTGATAATTGTAGTGATTGAGTTATTATGGATTCGGCTTGAGAAAATAGGTCTGAATTTGATCCTACCAATCTAGCTCGAAAGAGTAGATTAATTGAGGGTTTGGGCTTCTTAGTTTGTTAGGCTTGTCGAGGTTCGAGAGAACTTTCTTGATTCGTAATAGTTGATTAAAAAATAGTTGTTACACTTAAACCCTAGCCTACTGACTAAGATTCAATGTATTTTAGTAGATAATAATCACCCATATAGCGAAATTAGCATTTAATCAATCACATCCCCTAGGATCCCTCTCTATTTGATTACTCCCCTATTTTTCATAGTTGTTATTTTTCACTCTAATCCCCCCAATTGACACTAGTTGTCAAACCCCTGCAATTTACTTTAATTGTTTCGGTAATATTTACTTCTACAAATGATAAGAACACTTCTTTCACTTCGTAATTGAATTCTCTATCATATCACTCTATGTGGGATCGACCCCAACTCTTCATTGGGTTTATACTTGATTGCAACCGTCTACACTTAGAATTGGATGAAGTGTAGTTCAACATTATCAAAAATGGTGCCCACTGCCAAGGAGTGGTGTTTAGAATTATTATTGTGAAGTTTAGTTGAGAACTAATCTTGTTTTAGGTGAATCAACTTACTTTTGTTTGTCGTTGGCTGCTCTTGAACAGATGACGACGTGAGTGTTAACGTGTCACGACCCAGGAGTAGCCCCTAGACGTAACACGGCGTACTTGACCCGAAGGGGTCGCATACAAGCCCTTAGCATAATCATACACATAAAGTCATAGAAATGATGCGGAAAATTTAAAACTTTTACAATCAAAATCAACTTTTTTTTTCATAAACGAAAATAAGAGTCTAGACCTTGTATCAATCACCATCTAGTACAATAAAGAGTACAAATAGGGTCAAAGCCATTTACATCAATAAAGTCTCACAAATAGAAAGTACAATACAAGCTAGAAATGAATAATGTCTTGTCCTCGAACCATGAGGACTCACCAAGCCAAGGGAATAATCAACCCAAGCTTCACTTGAAAGAAATAGTACGTATCGGAACCTACACTCATAGTAAATGTAGAAGAAATGTGTTAGCACATAAAGTACTATGTATGGAAGCATGCATAAAAATCCTTGAAATATGATAAAAAAAAAAGAACATTTTAGTTGAAAAGCATGCATTTGTCAAGTTTGGGAATGAGTCATAGCATCTTCATCACATAAATCCTCATAACATAGTAGAAACATTACCTTAGCAACCCTAAGGTATACTTGTGCAATGTATGGTTGGCATTCCATAATACCAACCATACTAAGTACTCCTTTGGATCCACCTTAATCATACATATCATCTTTAGACCTCATCATAGTCAATAGTCATAGATAAGGAAATAGTCATGTACATTAATTGAACATAAGGAAAGTCATTCATTAGCAACAATACATTCACATACATGCATATATTCATGTCTTACCATAGCAAAAGGAGCCATCCCATAATCCCTTCCTAAGTCTATTTGTGCAATGTAAAAGTGAAGTCACATACCCCCACTCCTACTAAGTAAAGCTCATCAATAAGTCATAAGTATAGTTCATGCCATATTCATTATCTTGTCATGTAGGGAAAATAGCCTTAACCGACATAAACCATGTGAGCTACATGGAATCCGGTGACGTGTTACCCCACACCGAAAGAAGGTGTCCTACTTGCCTAAGGTAGAACTAAATGTATAGCTTTTAGGTGGATCCGCTAGTTAAAGACCTATGTGGGCACATAGTTATGGGATAGGGAGATTGCTTCTATAAACCCGGCCTATTGTATTGACGGGGGAGTTTCCATCTCATGATATCATTTGTAGAAAACCCGGCCTATTCTATTGACGGGAAGGCGTCTACCACATTTTCCATATCCACTCGGTACTAAGCATTATTTCCCAAATTATGCATAGTTAGTTTTGAATTGCATTTACATGTGTGAAGGAATATCTTGCCCTTCATTCAATACAACTCATAAAATAGCTCATAGATTCAATAGGTGAGAACTAACTTTTAACCTTAGAACCATCATTAACATATGAGTAAACCTTTTCACTTTACGTTCATTGTGTTTCATGAGAATAGTCATTCAATCAACACAACAACATTATCATCATCCTAGACAATTCATACATAGTCATGTGTAAGGGTAAGGGGAGAATAATCTTTCAATAATACCACAATTTACACAATAGTCATAGGATCTTCACTTTTTAAGTGAATCATAAGTTCATACACAACTTTCATCAACATGCATAAACCTTCATAATTTCACCCCTCAAGGATCATGAATCATGTATCACACTCACACCTAGAAATACTACATTAGGCATGAATAAAACAAGATTCAATAACTACAATACCATAGAAACAATTCATAGTATTCACCTTGCATCAATACACACATCACAATTCATGAAATTGGGTCATGGGGGAGTTCATGTGTTCATGGGGGAGTTCATGTGCTCATGGGGAATTTTACTATAAAAATCACCATTAAACAACAAATCAACCATAATATAAGACAATTGACCCATTGAAATCATTTTTGGGAAGAACCCATGGCTAGATTGTATACCCTAGTTTTTTTAGAAAACCTACTAATTGAAATAGAGAGTTTATGGGCTTCATGGAAGGAAGCTTTCCATGAATCAAGGCTCCCATACCTTGGTTGGAGATGCTTCAAGAAATTGAAGAGAAGAAGCTGCCCCTTGAAACCTAAGCTTGAACTTGTTCTTGTTCTTTAATGGAGTCTTAGAGAGAGATTTTTTCTTGGAAAGGAGAGTTGGTTATATTTTGAGTCTTGTGAGTTGTAAGGTGTTAAAAGAGCTGGTTAATAGTTAATAACTACTTTTATATGTCTAAATAACTAATATAAACCGTCCCCACCCTTTAATAATCAAATTAGAATTTACTTAACACATTTCACCCTTGACCGAGATTTAGGCAGTTTCACAGACCCCATCCACGACCCTCAATCCATGGGGTGTAGATGGACCCACGGACCGTACTGGTCACTCATGGGTTGGGTCTGGGGCAGGTCATCTTGGCCATGTTCAGGCCTCACTCACGAGACCCCACCCACGAGGCGTGAGTGTGTCTACGGCCCGTACTGCATGGGCGTGGAATTTGGTTGAGACTTTGGTCATTTGGGGAAGGCCAAGCCTTGACTCACGACCCCACCTACGGGGTGTGAGTCCACCCACGAGGCGTGGGTTCCCCTTTCGTGGACCATGCTGGTTTTTGACAACTTTTAGGTCAGTCCATTGGTCCTCCTCAAGGACCCTTGGGTGGTCCTTGGGGGGGCCATGTCTTGACGTTTAGGCACTAGGACCTTAGTACTAAGTTAGGGAAGTTATTTTAGGAATCTAATCTTTATGTTTAACTCCATTTAGGCTACTAGACTACTGTTAGGCTCTAGCTTAGCTCATTAGATTTTGGGGTGTTACATTATCTCCCCCTTGGGAACATTAATCACACCGAATGATGATCTAAACATCAAACTAAGTTAGAAACTCTAGACTAGCAGCCCATCATGCATTAAACATCAAAAATGTGCAAAACTTACAAATGCACTACTCACCTCATGCCCTATTCAAAAGGAGAACACTTCAACTCCACGTCAAGACATGGTCAATGTAATATAAGGAAGTAGGAACTATATCTACCGACCCAATATGCACAAAACTCATTGATGAGTCCACAAATTGGACTAATTCGGGCTATATTTTAAAAGAAATTATGTCCTCAAATGCTTATTTTATCTCAATATCTGATGAAAACCCTTAAGTTTTAGGTAATTAAAGTTTGAAGGAAAGCATGGACACTACGTCGCAAAAAGGAACGAAAAGGCTGAAAAGAACAAAGAAATGAAGGCTTGAGGATCGTCGGGTCTACTTGGCGAGTCGTTGAAGGGTATTACTTCACCTTTTGTTCCAATGTGCTGAGCCTTGAAAGAAAGGATCAAGTCGGCGAAAAAAGAAAGCAGTTGGCGCATCACCAAAAAGTTTCGCGAAGCAGTACCATGTCGCCCAATGACCCAGAGCACGACAATGCTGAAGGCTGGTGCAAGACGGCGGTGAAGTACACCAAAAAGCGAATCGCCGAATTGATCGGCGATTCCGACTAACGACGCTGAATGATCTGCTGCAGCACAAATCTGTGAAAACTCTAAATACTAGTTAGAGTTGTAGTTTTAAGGGTCGAACAATTATTATAATTTTCATATAGAATAGTACTTTTTGATATTTTTGCTTTAAGCTTGAGAGGGTTTTGAAGACTTGAAGATCCAAAGGGTTTCATCTTCAAGATTTGGGTTTGGGTCTCTTGGATTCTCTACTTTTAGCCTGTATCAGGACTTAAATCTTCATACCTAGTTGAATGCAAGCTCAATTTGGTATAAATTTCTATCTCTTATACATGTGTGGCTAAAAACCCCAACTCTTGGGGTGTGATTTAGCGAATATGGGTTAAGATAATTGTTAGGTCTTGCTTGTTGATAGTTTAATCATAGTTTAATTGTGATTTCGTTTAGTAGTTGTGGATGAAATTAATGAATTTGTAGTTGCAAATACAAGTTTATTTATGTGTTTTCAGCTTGCTCAAGAGAGAGAGGTTGTAAAACTAAGACTACTAAATTGATGGCCAGTGCAAGTGGGTCGACATGAGGTTCAGCTCGAGAGAGTGAACCCTAGTCCCATGTCCACACACTCAGCTCAAGAGAGTGAGTGGGTTAAGGCGTAGGCTGGTCTTCATGCGAAAAGTGGGTGTCTGAGAGGAACGCATTTGAAACGGGGTAAGTTGCTCGAGAGAGAGTTTATCCCCCCTTAAAGTCTAGCCTAGTCACAATTATTATATGAATCTTCTATTGAAAGCATGCACCCAATAATCTAGCTTTGCCTGTATTCCTGTCACATCCAAAGGATCCCCTCTCATTACTTAGAAACCCTCGTTTATTTTGTTGTTTTTACTTACTAGTGACAAAACCCCCCATTTTTAATTGACACTCTTGTGTCCCTCTTTAATTTACAGTGTTTTTAATCGTTAATGTCTTTAGCTACGGCTAGTTAGAACTAAGTTTTATCTTTCTATTAATTCTCAAAACCACTCTCTTGGGAACGATCCCAACCCTTGGTTGGGTTGCTAAACTATTGTATGATCGTAGACACTTGCATCGGAAGCTGTGTCTTGATTACGCAAACATCAAAATGGCGCCGCTGTCGGGGAGTGGTGTTCTTTGAGAATTTTCAATTAAGTTGAATTTCGTTATTGTTAATTAAAGTTACACTTACTTAATTCTTAGTTTTGTTTTTGCTTATTTGTGTATTTATCGCGCCACATTTTTCTCAAAACGGGTTTTGGTGCACGACCTAACAACTCTTTTAGTTTTTTTAAAAAAATGAAGAGTCACCACCTAACGAATTAAGGTGCGTTAGGGCACCTATCTAACCTAACTAATTCTAACTAAAGGTCAACGAACTAGATATCAGAGTAAGGGTTCAAATTACCTCGAGGAGAAGGTGTTAGGCATCCCTCGAGGTCCACAAATGTGGGTCCCGTCCGTACCTCATGCAATTTATGTGGACGTAACAAGTAGCACTTAAGGTCACTTCATTTATTGGTTATTTAAATATGATTGCTAAGTGATAACTAATATTAAACAATCAAGATCAATTTATTTATTTATTATTTAATTAAACATGCAAAACTAAGTGATAAGATTAAATATATATATATATATTGAACATGAAACAATTTATAGAAGATAACTAATATTAAACAATTAAGATCAATTTATTTATTTATTATTTAATTAAACATGCAAAACTAAGTGATAACATTAAATATATATATTGAACATGAAACAATTTATAGAAGATAAGCGAGAAGACAGAACTTACACAATCTAATAGGATAATCAAATTTTATTTTTATTAAACTACACCAAATAAATATAATTATTATAAACATATAAAAGGGAGAAAGAAAGGTAGACTCTCTGAAGGACATTAGGATCAGCACTCGACTTTTCTTTATTTTCGATAGGCTTCCGTGTAGGGACAGACAAAACCAAGGTTTATCACTTTAAGCCTGAGTCGATGTCATCATATCCATAGTGCCTAAACTACCCCTACCCCACCACCACATGTTTTTTATCTCTAAAAAGTGGTTGGCGTTCCCGCTTAAGGTCCAAGAGGCATTGGACTACTATTAGGAAGATTTTAGACTGAAATAAACTCCTAATAGGCCCACCTAGACACCAAGTCAAACATGTTGGACGAGCATTTAGCACATAAAATCTCATATTGGCCTCTAAATTTCAATATACATGCTGACAAACACAAGTAATGTGAAAGGATTCATGCTAAGTGTGTGAGCATACAAATGGGTGTTAACAAAATAATTATTTAGTGAATTAGGAGCAGAAAATTGTTAGAAAGGCTTTTTAGACTGAATTTTAAAGGTGGCAGAAAAATTATTACAGAATGCAGATTTTAGGGTTCAACTAATTTTAAGGGGAAGAAATTAATGGCATGACAAATTTTTAATTAACTTGATTTTAAAATAAACAAAAAGTGACCAGACATGCCGAAATATTTTAGAACGGTAGAAGATTTAATTGTTATTACAAAAAAAATTAATCAGTAGCTGAAACACGTAGCAAATGTAGTAAAACAGTAGCAGC
This sequence comes from Solanum stenotomum, assembly GCF_019186545.1. NCBI lineage: Eukaryota > Viridiplantae > Streptophyta > Magnoliopsida > Solanales > Solanaceae > Solanum > Solanum stenotomum. The sequence continues at coordinate 32,280,672 of NC_064282.1, forward strand.
TTTTAACATTGATGCAGAAATTACTTATTTTGAGCAAAGAATATTCATAACAGATTTATTTCTATTTTTTAAAACATGCTAAAAAAATTAGTAGAAACCTATAGACATGCTATCTAAGTGATTAACATGCTAGTTGATTAATTATAGGCGACAAATACCCAAATAGAGTAGATTTTAAACAGCATACTGGCAACTAGTTAATTTATTTTATTTAACTAGCAGAAAATAAGTATATTAAAAAATATATTTAACAATGGGTAGAAAATATGCATAACAGGTTTATAATAGTCAATTAACATAATGAAAATTATTAGATTACATATTTATTTATTGACATTGATCTTATTTGTGAGATCCTATAGACATGATTTCTAAGTGAATCTGCTGAAATTAATTACTAATTCTATGGGCATACTTCCTATATAAAGATATATTAATATTCAGAAACTTATAGACATGATTATCTAGATACCAAATAACATATAAAATAACACTTATCATTATGAGCATGATTTCTACGTGAACAAGCTGAAAAGTTATTGACATACGAAGGGTTACAGACAGCTGACTGATTAATTGACACTCTGAAATTATTGTAACATGGCTTTAACATGCAAAAGTTATTAGACTCAAGTTATTTTAAAATTCATGAACATACTTAAAAGTTACTAAATTATTAGGCATGCTGAAAGTAACGCTATAGTCATAGATCTCCACATAGATTATTACATATGCACACTGCTCGATCGTAAATTTCATGTGCTAATTTATGTCAGATTAAAGGTAAAACAAAATTTCAGGCGAACAAAAGCTTGAGATTAGATCGGTTATTATAAACAATTACTGATTTTAGCTAAGCGATATAGACAGATGTTTATGATGATCACACATATAACAAGAATGAAATAAAAGACACAATTAGCACGTATACCCCTCCCCCCTTTAGGCTGTCCCCCAAGTTATATTATCATATAAAGCGGAGTTTTAGAGTTTACAAGAAATATTGTAATACCGAAATAAGCAGTACAAACACAATAAATTCATAAATAAACTGAATATTGTCCAAAAATCATCCCAAGCGGCTTTCAAACTCCCGGAACTAAATTCAACCTGCTAAATCAAAGTGGGAGAAATGGTGGATATAACATATAAAATCAAGCTTGTGCAACACGTTAATTATAAAATAGCTCAAGCAACACAAAACCAAATTCGAACAAGCAACACATTCAAATAAACATAAGATCACACATAATAGAGGAAAAGAAAATTGACCCGCATGCTTCCTTTATTTATCAAAATCCATTTTTGGGACTTATGCATAAAAAGTAATTAACTAGCGAAGCAAAACAGAAATTAAATACATGTATAAAGAGCACCAACCGGTTAAGCAGTTAAAATATATCAGCAATGAAGACAAGTTGATTCCACACTATTCGACCTGAACAAAGCAAGATACTTCTTAAAAGTTCACCAGAAAATCTTTTCAAGCAGAGAGTAATATATTTTTTCTTAGTATTTTAGTATGTGAACAAAAATTAGGCTGTGAGAGAATTCTACTATCGTTAGAATGTCCGTGTCAAAAAATAATGAGACAAAGGAACACTATATATATAGTAGAGAAGAGGGCATATGATATAAGAAAAGAAATGATTTAGGATCAATTAAATATTATTTTTCTTATCCAAAGGAAGAACCAAATCAGTAACATTCTATTTTTAGCTCACTCGAAATTTTACTAGAATATAATAAGTAAGAATCAATTCAATTTTAATTAAGCCAACTACAATCAATTAGCCTTAGTAAATAAAATAAAAAGGGAAATTTACCTTGCCAAGATCTACAAAATATGTCCGGATTTGCACAACACAATATAATCTCCTTAGTATCAATTAATCAATACCATATAAAATCAATCCAAAGAAATTGCCATTTAAAGAAGGAGATAATCGGGGTCCAATCTTATATTTATTTTACCATTTTTAGCAATTCATTTTACCAAAATTATAAAATTCTGGTCAATTTATGATTGAATGGTTATACTAAATCAGAACAAAACTTGAGCAAATTATGGCTGAATCAAATAATGAATTACTAACAAAATTTGCTTAATTAAATACGCCATGAACTAACATACAAAATTAGGCAAATTGCTCAAATCATGTTTTAATCTTACCGAATCCAATCTATGGACAACCACAAGGTGATAGCAAATGAAAATACATATTAACATATTAACAATCAAGTCAACAGAAGACCCAAATCTTTAACATATGGTAGATTGATGGGCAAACAATTCAAAACAGTAGGACGCTTTTCACTAAAACAAATAAATGCATAAGAATCTTAAAACTTTAACTCATAATCATATGCGCATTAAGAGCCAGTTGAAATTTAAAGAGTGAAAAGATAAATTATGAAACGAACCAAGACGAATCTTTACAAGGAGCAAAAGTTTTAATCTCCCAGTACGAGTAAAGATAGTCCATGGCGTCATTGTAGTCACTGCTTGGTCGCTGCCGGCTGATGTTGTTGTTCAAAGTTGTTGTTCGTAGTTCTCGCAGTTGCTGCTTGTCTGAGAGAAAAAAAAAAGAGAAGAGAGGAGAGAACATGGGCGCCAGAGATGGCTTTGCCGGAGCCACTGCTGGCCAGAAAAGAGAGTGGGCGGCGCTGCCCAGGCTCCCACTGCCTGCTGGCTGTTTTCCGCCAGTACTGCTGACGTTCTCGTCGGCTGGAGCTACTGCTCGCTAGTGTTCTCGCCTGGCTGTTGGTTGCTCTCACCGAGCTGTTGGACACTGGCAGATGAGGTACACAAGCGAAGGAGAGGGGAAGAGGAAAGCAGCGAAGAGAGAAGAGGAAGGATGGAGGTTTTGCCGGAGAGGGCGATGCTGGAGGGGAGGGAGGCGTTGATTTTTTATTTAGAAGAGAGGAATGGAAGAATGAATATTCTGAGGGTTTGGTCGTTTTTTAGGTTAGAATAGGAAGGTTTTGAGGATTTGATCTTGACCGTTAATTTTAGAAGGGATGAGGGGCTCGGATTTTATCTAGGATTTAATTTAAAGATGAACGGATAAGATTAAAATGAATGGGTCTTGAGAGTTGAATTGAAATGGCCAAAATTGAAATAAAAATTGGCTAGAATTGAGATGAAAAGTGACTATAATTGAAATAAAATTGAAATTGAATAGGCTAGAATTGGAATTAATTAGAATAAAATACGCTACAATTTAAATGATTTTGACGAAATTTAAAGGAATGCTATCCAATTAAAAAACTACAAAATACTATAATTAAAATTACTTAAATTTTAAAAACATTTGAATTATTTCGAGTTATACTAATAAATTTAAAATATTTTAATAGTATTTACAATAATTTTTATAAAGCATGCATACTAAATATATAATTTTCTAGACAAAATTGATTAAAATTTTAAACTCGACATATTTTCAAAATACGTATTTAATCGAATAGCATTCCCAAAATTTCTGAAGGTCGGTCAAAATTGGGGTCAACAGCTGCCCCTTGGTTGATTGGCAATGAAGGATGAATTGTCGGGCAACCAACGTTAACTTAGTAGCCAATTTTGTCCGACAGACCAGAGATTTCAGTGGGATCAATTGAAACGATGTAGAGTTGAAAAAGGGTATGACTGAGACTTTGGTATTAAGCCGCCTACATATCTCAAGTTATACGAGAATCAGGTCGTGTGTAGTTCTAGACTCAGGAGCAGACGAAACTCCTAAGAATTAAAAGAGCGGTACGGTATACGAATGAGAATGATATTGGCTTGAATGGATAGGATTAGAGTAGCGAGAAAACAAGACAGAGCGATTTCCAGTTTAAGAGTGCAGAAACCAATTAGAAGTGGTAATATGAGTAGCCAAGGGTTAACTGAAAAACGGTAATATGAGTAGCAAAGAATTTGATAGGGCCCTTGTTGCGATTGATGTTAGCACGATGATTGTAGCCGAGAGGGAGATTGATCTGGCCTGCAAAATGTTAGTCTCTGCAAATCTGTAGCTTATAATATTATTAGAGCAAATATATCAAGCAAACGATAAAGGTAAACACGATGCTATTTCCCATATCGACAATGATGTTTGCCATAAGACTATGAAAATGATGTCTTAGGCTATGATGTCTAGGGCCATGATACGCAAAAATTATATCCTCAGGTCATGAAAATGTTGTCTGCAGGCCATGAAAAATGATGTCTTTAGACTATGACACCTTTGGATCATGATAAGCAGAAAGTAAATCCTTAGGCAATGATATGATGTCTGCTGGCCATGAAAGATGCCTTTAGACCATGAAGCCTTCGGAACATAAGTAATGACTAAAGAAAGCATATCTGTAATTCGGGCATCTGTTGATTCTTGTAGCTTGATTGGAGTTTATTCGGGCATATGCAATATTGAGCACAATGCAATTCTCGGGCATATGCAATATCGGGCACAATGCAATTCTTGGGCACATGCAATATCGGGCACAATACCATCTTCGGGCATATGCAATATCGGGCACAATGCAATATCGGGCACGATGCAATCTTCGGGCACATGCAATATCGGGCACAATGCAATCTTCGGGCACATGCAATATCGAGAACAATGCGATTCTCGGGCACATGCAATATCGGGCACAATGCAATCTTCGGGCACATGCAATATCGGGCACATGCAATCTTCAGGCACATGCAATATCGGGCACATGCAATATCGGGCACATGCAATCTTCGGGCACATGCAATATCGGGCACAGTGCAATCTTCGGGCACATGCAATTCTCGAGCTCATGCAATATCAGGCACATGCAATTCTCAGGCTCATGCAATATCGGGCACGATGCAATCTTTGGGCACATGCAATATCGGGCACAATGTAATTCTCGGGCACATGCAATATTGGGCACAATACAATCTCGGGCTCAATGTCGTCTTCGGGCACATGCAGTCATCGAGCACAATGCAATCTGCAGGCTCATGTAATATCGGGCACATGCAATTCTCGGGCTCAATGTCGTCTTCGGGCACATGCAGTCATCAGGCACATGCAATGATGGAATTCTCGGGCTCAATGCAGTCTCGGGCACAATGCAAATCTTTGGGCACATGCATAATAGTCGATTGAGGGCATAAAATATCTTAGACATTCGCCTTGTTAGAAGGGTCGAGTGTTGTTTGTTGACAATCTTCGAGTTCAGAATATTGTAGCCTTGACCCTTCGTCCTATTGTAAGAAGTAGGTGTAGTTGAAGCGTTGATTTGTCGGGTTTGATATGGAGTAGTTTGATCCTTTTGTTTGATTGGAAGGGTAGGGTACCATTAATCGGCGATTGTCGGGCTCAAAATAGCTTGGTCCTTTTATCTTGCCAGAAGGATAGGGCACCGTTTATTGGCGATTTGGGCTCAGTGTAGAGTAGTTTGGTCTTTCTCCTTGTTGGAAGGGCAGTGTGCCATTTGTTGGAGATTTTTGAGTTCTGAATAATGTAGTTTAATCATTCTTCCTATTGGAAGGACGGAATACCATTGATTAGCAATTTTTCGGATATAGCGGCACATTGATCCTTAAAGTATTGTTGAAGTTACTTCTTGTATATGTACCTGTCTTTTCTTCATTCAAAGAAAAATGGTTAGTTTAAGTGGGAGGTTGATCTGTATCCCTGATTTGGCACAGTGCTCCTTTGATGTCTGCTAGAATGTCCTTTGAAATGTTGTCAAAAATTTTGAGGTCCTCCTCAAAATTTTCTGCCCCAGTGTAGAATTTCTGCTATTCTGATTTTGGAGGTAGATTGTAGCTTGATTGTTGTGAATTTTTGAGATCCTCTCAAAATTCTGTCCCACACTTGATTTGCAACAAAATATGTTTTTGAAGGAATTTTTTAAACCCTTTCAAAAAATTCTTCCCCAGTTATTGATTTGCAAGAAGAAATGCTTTTAAAGGAGTTTTTGAGTTCCTCTCAAAAATTCTACCCAGTATCGAGATTTGCAAGAAAAATGCTCTTTTATGAAATTTTGAGGCCCTCTCAAAAATTCTGCCCCGGTTATTAATTGTCGCGAAGAAATGCTTTTGCAGGAATTTTGAGTTCCCTGCCGAAAATTCTGCTTCAGTATCATCACTTGCAAGAAAATGTCCTTCTGATAGAATTTTTGAGACCCTCTCAAAAATTCTGCCCCAGTTAACATTCAAAAGGGAAAATGGAAATTTTATTATGATAAGACCGAACTCCATAGGAGCGCCTACGTAACCCCTCTTAAACGGGAATCAGGTCTGACGTAGTTCAAAATACAAAGAGCATAATTCATGACATTAAACAGAGCATATAGCCACAACCAAAAGATAGATTATGACCAAACTTTATTGCTCATATGCTAACATGGGTACCTTCCTTGTCAGAACTTGACGGAACATGAATGTAGAGAACTTAAGCTTAAATGGCATAAGCCTTTATTGGAAAGTGCTTCAAATGACCTTCAACATGTTTTCTGTTGGGATTTCTTTGGTGCAAAGTCCTCCAAGCATATGATCTTGGTATCAATCAATTGTTGAATCTCGTCTTTCAGATCATGATATTCTTCTATAGTATGTCCTTTCATCCCTGAGTGATAAGCGCAAACCTTAGAGGGTTCAATCCACCTTGCACGTATATTCATCATTATTTCACCGATAGGAGCGATGTGACCAGCAAGCCTCAACTTTTCATAGAATTGATCTATAGGCTCAGTCAAAGGAGTATAAATTTTGATGGGCCTTTTCTCAACATTGAATAGATATTTGCGAATATGTTTTTGAGTGGGGGTTTTGACATTGTGAACAGGATAAGTAGGCTTTTGATATGGAGGCATTTGATACGAAGGAAATTGATATGGTATAAGCGGCGCACAATACCAAAGGACTTGGTGTAGAGGTGTTTGATATTGAGGAGCTTGTAAGTTAGGACTCGGCAGATGTGAAGTGAGATATGGAGGTCTGGATGCATAAGCATGATGTTGAGGAGGATATGGGTAATTTGAAATGTGAGTGTTCTTTAGAGGCATTTGAATGGAGCTTGGTTGATTTTGAGAAGTGCGGTAAGTTGGTGGAGGATGAGAAATAGGGTGAGTGAGTGGAGGATTATCTTGGAGAGTGGCTTGACTTGTGACAGGCGACTTATCTATGTTTGTCTCCAGAGTGGAATTGACAAAGAGTAACATCTTGACCCACCCGCGCATATCAGACACTTCTTCTTCTAATTCCTTTACTTTCTTTTCCAGGCTTGATACCAACTCGTCTGAAGTATGCTTCTTTTCGATAGTCTTACTCATAATCTTCTCATTAGTCACTTTCCTCTTCCCTTTGCAGTTCTCATTTGGAAGAGAAGGAAGAGCGTCACTTGATCGCGTGTGGTAAACCATGGTCTACAAATCAACCATTGGGGAAGGGTAAAAAATAAAAGTAAAAACAAAAGAAAACCCAAGTTAGAGTGTTGCATTAATTGAGATAGCAAGCACATTGTTTTAAGATAAACGCCCTAAATACAAGGAGCCTCGTTGAGTCAGAGGTAGGCCTAAGACGACATATAAATAATGCATAATAATTAATTCAAACCTTATTTGCCAATTGGAGTTTAGAGTTAGAGAAATAAAAATGATTTTTATTTATTATAAAATTCGAACAATACATCATAATTGAAAAACAAAAACGGAAATAAACTAAGGGAAATGGGGTAACAATGGGAAAGTCATCCTAAAATCTAAAAATCTTGAAGATATCGGTTCCAAGAGCTTGGCGCCAATTGACTTCTTGTATGGGGAGTGACTTCATTCTTGATCCTCAACACGTTGCGTGCCCATATGTTTTCCCTTTCATCAGTGAGCCCATAGTATCCTTCCCCACTCACTTCTCTGTCTTTGACGTCCTTTAGGATCCATATGTAACACTCACGTGTGCATAAGGCATGTCGTGCACCCACAGGAATGGTTAACACTCGCTCCCATCTTCGAAGTATGATGTGGACTTGTGGTTTATCTAATCCAAATTCATACTTAACCTGCTCCATGTCAGACCGGAGTGGTATTACCTGAGTTCGTCCAAATTGGCAGAGTACTCGAAGAGGAGGGTATGGTTGAACGCCTTTTAAGATAATGAGCTCAATGAAGTATCGGTCATCGCCTCTTACTATTGCATGAGGGGTGGACAACCAATGGAGCTTCCATTAGATGTGGTAGCTCTCGAGCTCTGTCAAGAATATCTGTCAGTCTATGAATCCTATAGGGGCGGTGAAAGCTACCATTCTTCTTGGGTGATTATCAATCTTGTTGACATAACCCAGAAAGATGTCTAATGCGTCGGACCGTAGGTAGAAGTGTTCAATAGCCCATAATTGCAGCAAAAGGTTGCATCCCTCGAAAAACATTCGACCATCGACGCATGCTGACAGACTCCTCATTATTTTCGCCAAGATCATGGGTACTAGGGTTTTCCTAGGTTCGCCCACTCTTTGGGCTAAATCTCGAACCACATAACCCAAGCGTATGTCAATCCTTCCCCTTATCTTAGGAAAAACCAGGGATCCTAATAGGGCAATGACAAAGGCATTTAGGCGATATGTTTCCCATTCCTCGACGGAGCATTCAAACTCATCAATAAAAGAGTAATAACTATCATCTCGGCCAAAGCGTGAATACAGAAAGTCGAAATGAATCCACCCAAGGTCTAAAGAAGGTAAGGTTAGATTTGACTTCATTCCGAGACTTTGTAAGAACTCCCTTGATGATGGCTTATATGGTACTATTATTCCACACTCGTGGTATGGCATGTCAATGAAACCACTTATCTCCTCAATCATTGGTGCCAAGTCAAAATCCACAAATTTGAAGACCATCCTCACAGGGTCCAAAAAATTCTAGCAAGGCCCTAATCAGGTGAGGGTTTGGAATGACAAAGATGAGGTAGGTAAGACCGCCCAACAGCTGACGAATCTCTCTTTCGCGATCCCTCTGAATATCAATCCACCAGTTCCTTAGCTTGTAGTTTACATCTACGACCATTTGCGGATTTGGGGAGTTGAAAGCATCCATGACTCTGCAAACAAAACAACAAACGACTTCTAAACTCCATTTTGGCAAAGTTGGCTTAATTTAATTATTATGACCACATTGACACGTAATTATGCAATTTGTCTAAAGGGTGTTAGGGCCCGTTAGACGATAATGTGGCTACTAATCATGCAGATTGACACCAAGGGTCAAACCACCTAGGGCTATATGCAGCATGTATGACTTAAGCAAATTTTCTAAGAGTTGGCTTGACGGACTTGAAAGGGATTCCATGCGAGAAGGCTCGTGATTTCCCAGTAGTAAGACTATCTGTTCCGTCCACGCATATGCGGACTCTCTATAATTGGGTGTTTGAAGAGAATTGGAGTAGTTGTGAGAGGTGCGAAGGCACAACATCACGGTAACAAAATAAAAAAAGAAGAGGGTCCCAATTGGTGGAAGTATGAGCAGAATGTCAGTTTATCAAAGCGGATAACAATTAGCATTTAGGTTGAAAGCGATAACATATAGGCAATTTTAAGGAAAGCAGTAAATAAATAAATATAAAAATAAGCATGCAAACACATAGATAAATTAAGCAAATGAGGAAAGGGAATAGTGTTTAAACATGGAGTATTCAAATAAGGGAAAAGGGAAAGGGCAAAATATGAGAATAAACAAATAAAGAAGAAGGGAAAGGGGTGAAACATGGAAAACAGACAATAAATAAGGAAACAAATAAACAAAGAAAACTAATAACGACTTAACATGCTAATAACCAAACAAACAATTAAATAACCAAGTAAACCCCTTATAAGCATGAAACATATAATGGTTAGAACCTAAAATCCCCAGCAAAGCCGTCATTCTGTCGCGTCCCGTTTTTCTCAAAACGGGTTTTGGTGCACGACCTAACAACTTTTTTGGTTTTTTTTTTAAAATGAAGAGTCGTCACCTATTGAATTAAGGCGTGTTAGGGCACCTATCTAACCTAACTAATTCTAACTAAAGGTCAACGAACCAGAGATCAGAGTAAGGGTTCAAATTACCTCGAGGGGAAGGTGTTAGGCATCCCTCGAAGTCCACAAATGTGGGTCCCGACCATATCTCATGCAATTTATGTGGGGTTACAAGTAACACTTAAGGTCACTTCATTTATTGGTTATTTAAATATGATTGCTAAGTGATAACTAATATTAAACAATCAAGATCAATTTATTTATTTATTATTTAATTAAACATGCAAAACTAAGTGATAACATTAAATATATATATATATATATATATATTGAACATGAAACAATTTATAGAAAATAACTACTATTAAACAATTAAGATCAATTTATTTATTTATTATTTAATTAAACATGCAAAACTAAGTGATAACATTAAATATATATATTGAACATGAAACAATTTATAGAAGATAAGCGAGAAGACAGAACTTACACAATCAAATAGGATAATCAAATTTTATTTTTATTAAACTACACCAAATAAATATAATTATTATAAACATATAAAAGGGAGAAGGAAAGGGACTCTCTGAATGACTTTAGGATTAGCACTCGACTTTTTTTTATTTTCGATAGGCTTCCGTGTAGGGACAGACAAAACCACGGTTTGTCGCTTTAAGCCTGAGTCGATGTCATCATATCCATAGGGCCTAAACTACCCCAACCCCACCACCACATGCTTTTCATCTCTAAAAAGTGGTTGGCGTTCCCGCTTAAGGTCCAAGAGGCATTAGTCTACTATTAGGAAGATTTTAGACTTAAATAAACTCCTAATAGGCCCACCTAGACACCAAGTCAAACATGTTGGACGAGCATTTAGCACATAAAATCTCATATTGGCCTCTAAATTTTAATATTCATGCTAACAAACACAAGTAATGTGAAAGGATTCATGCTAAGTGTGTGAGCATACAAATGGGTGTTAACAAAATAATTATTTAGTGAATTAGGAGCAGAAAATTGTTAGAAAAGCTTTTTAGACTGAATTTTAAATGTGGCAGAAAAATTATTACAGAATGCAGATTTTAGGGTTCAACTGATTTTAAGGGGGCAGAAATTAATGGCATGCCATAATTTTAATTAACTTGATTTTAAAATAACAGAAAAGTGACCAGACATGCCGAAATATTTTAGAACGGTAGCAGATTTAATTGTTATTGCAAAAAAAAATTAATCAGTAGCTGAAACACGTAGCAAATATAGTAAAACAGTAGCAGCTTTTAACATTGACGCAGAAATTACTTATTTTAAGAAAAGAATATTCATAACAGATTTATTTCTATTTTTTAAAACATGCTAAAAAATTAGTAGAAACCTATAGACATGCTATCTAAGTGATTAACATGCTAGTTGATTAATTACAGGCGACAAATACCCAAATATAGTAGATTTTAAACAGCATGCTGGCAACCAGTTGATTTATTTTATTTAACTAGCAGAAAATAAGTATATTAAAAAAAATATTTAACAATGGGCAAAAAATATACATAACAGGTTTATAATAGTCAATTAACATAATGAAAATTATTAGATTACGTTTTTATTCATTGACATTGATCTTATTTGTGAGATCCTATAGACATGATTTCTAAGTGAATCTGCTGAAATTAATTACTGATTCTATAGGCATACTTTCAAAATAGAGATACAATAATATTAAGAAACATATAGGCATGATTATCTAGACACCAAATAACATATAAAATAACACTTATCATTATGAGCATGATTTCTACGTGAACAAGCTGAAAAGTTATTGACATACGAAGGGTTACAGACAGCTGACTGATTAATTGACACTCTGAAATTATTGTAACTTGATTTTTACATTCAAAAGTTATTAGATTCAAGTTATTTTAAAATTCATGAACATAATTAAAAGTTACTAAATTATTAGGCATGCCGAAAGCAACGCTATAGTCATAGATCTCCACATAGATTATTACATAAGTACACTGTCCGATCGTAAATTTCATGTGCTAATTTATGTCAGATTAAAGGTAAAACAAAATTTCAGGTGAACAAAAGCTTGAGATTAGATCGGTTATTATAAACAATTACTGATTTTAGCTAAGCGATATAGACAGATTTTTATGACGATCACACATATAACAAGAATGAAATAAAAAACACAATTAGCATGTATACCCCTCCCCCCTTTAGGTTGTCCCCCAAGTTATATTATCATATAGAACAGAGTTTTAGAGTTTACAAGAAGTATTCTAATACCGAAATAAGCAGTACAAACATAATAAATTCATAAATAAACTAAATCTTGTCTGGAAATCATCCCAGGCGGCTTTCAAATTCCCAGAACTAAATTCAACCTGCTAAATCAAAGTGGGAGAAAAGGTGGATATAACATATAAAATCAAGTTTGTGCAACACATTAATTATAAAATAGCTCAAGGAACACAAACCAAATTCGAACAAGCAACACATTCAAACAAACATAAGATCAAACATAATAGAGGAAAAGAAAATTGACCCGCATGCTTCCTTTATTTATCAAAATCCATTTTTTGGACTTATGCATAAAAAGTAATTAACTAGCGATGCAAAACAGAAATTAAATAGATGTATGAAGAGCACCAATCGTTTAAGCAGTTAAAATATATCAGCAATGAAGACAAGTTGATTCCACACTATTCGACCCGAACACAGCAAGATACATCTTAAAAGTTCACCGGAAAATCTTTTCAAGCAGAGATTAATATATTTTTTCTTAGTATTTTAGTATGTGAACAAAAGTTAGGCTGTGAGAGAATTCTACTATCGTTAGAATGTCCGGGTCAAAAAATGATGAGACAAAGGAACACTATATATATAGTAGAGAAAAGGGCATATGATATAAGGAAAGAAATGATTTAGGATCAATTAAATATTATTTTCCTTATCCAAAGGAAGAACCAAATCAGTAACATTCTATTTTTAGCTCACTCAAAATTTTACTAGAATATAATAAGTAAGAATCAATTCAATTTTAATTAAGCCAACTACAATCAATTAGCCTTAGTAAATAAAATAAAAAGGGAAATTTACCTTGCCAAGATCTACAAAATCTGTCCGGATTTGCACAAAACAATATACTCTCCTTAGTATCAATTAATCAATACCATATAAAATCAATCCAAAGAAATTGTCATTTAAAGAAGGAGATAATCGGGGTCCAATCTTATATTTATTTTACCATTTTCAGCAATTCACTTTACCAAAATTATAAAATTCTGGTCAATATACGATTGAATGGTTATACTAAATCAGAACGAAACTTGAGCAAATTATGGCTGAATCAAATAATGAATTACTAACAAAATTTGCTTAATTAAATACGCCATGAACTAACATACAAAATTTGGCAAATTGCTCAAATCATGTTTTAATCTTACCAAATCCAATCTATGGACAACCACAAGGTGATAGCAAATGAAAATACATATTAACATATCAACAATAAAGTCAACAGAAGACCCAAATCTTTAACAGATGGTAGATTGATGGGCAAACAATTCAAAACAGTAGGACGCTTTTCACTAAAACAAATAAATGCATAAGAATCTTAAAACTTTAACTCATAATCATATGCGCATTAAGAACCAGTTGAAATTTAAAGAGTGAAAAGATAAATTATGAAACGAACCGAGACGAATATTTACAAGGAGCAAAAGTTTTAATCTCCCAGTACGAGTAAAGATAGTCCAGGGCATCATCGTAGTCATTGCTTGGTCGCTGCCGGCTGATGTTGTTGTTCAAAGTTGCTGTTGTTCGGAGTTCTCGTAGTTGCTGCTTGTCTGAGAGAAAGAAAAACAAAAAAGAGAAGAGAGGAGAGAACATGGGCACCAGAGCTGGCTTTGCTGGAGCCACTGCTGGCCGGAAAAGAGAGTGGGCGGCGTTGCCCAGGCTCCCACTGCCTGTTGGCTGTTTTCCGCCAGTGCTGCTGACGTTCTCGTCGACAGGAACTACTGCTCGCCAGTGTTCTCGCCTGGCTGCTTGTTGCTCTCACCGAGCTGCTGGACGCTGGCAGATGAGGTACACAAGTGAAGGAGAGGGGAAGAAGAAAGTAGCGAAGAGAGGAGAGTAGGGATGGAGGTTTCGCCGGAGAGGGCGATAGTGGAGGGGAGGGAGGCGCTGATTTTTTTTAGTAGAGAGGAATGGAAGAATGAATGTTTTGAGGTTTTGGTCTTTTTATAGGTTAGAATAGGAAGGTTTTGAGGATTTGATCTTGACCGTTAATTTTAGAAGGGATTAGGGGCTAGGATTCGATCTAGGATTTAATTTAAAGATGAAGGGATAAAATTAAAATGAATGGGTCTTGAGAGTTGAATTGATATGGCCAAAATTGAAATAAAAATTGGCTAGTATTGAGATGAAAAGTGACTATAATTGAAATAAAATTGAAATTGAATATGCTAGAATTGGAATGAATTAGAATAAAATAGGCTACAATTTAAAATAATACAAAATACTATAATTAAAATTACTTAAATTTTAAAAACATTTGAATTATTTCGAGTTATACTAATAAATTTAAAATATTTTAATAGTATTTACAATAATTTTTATAAAGCATGCATACTAAATATATAATTTTCTAGACAAAATTGATTAAAGTTTTAAACTCGACATATTTTTAAAAATACGTATTTAATCGTATAGCATTCCCAAAATTTCTGAAGGTCGGTCAATATTGGGTGTCAACAGTATTTAAACAGGAAAGATGAGTATGAATGGTAACTATGGGTACCAAATGGACCAAGTCTTATTTTCTCTCTACCCATATCCAAAAGAGGGGTGGCCTCATGAAAATGAGGCCAACCTCACTAATGGAACTTGAGTGAGGAGTTGCGTCGTGCTACGACGTTAAATAAGGCACTTCTTGGGAGGCAACCCAAAGTTTTACCGCTTTATTTTTGCTTTAAGAAATAATGGTGTGTTGTTTGTTTAGGTCGAAGTATAGAAAGTGAGTGAAAAGTGCAAATTGGCGAGCCAATGGTCCAGTCGACGCATCACCGAAGAAGTCAGCGACCCCGACTTAGACCGCTGTTGGACTAAAGACAACTTCAAAGTGGAGTATGTAAAACTCGACGTGGCCACAAAATTATTGGTGAATCGCCAACCTAGTCGGCGATTGCGATCTAGTTCACCGTTTGGACCCCCAATTTAACTGGAGCTCCAGTAAAACTCGACGAGGTAAATATCCACTTGGTGAGTCGTCGAATGGATTAGTGACCACGACTGTCGCTGAATGGGCGAGAACTGGACGGTTTCTTAAAAGGCCAAAGGTTTAAACTTTCAAACTCTACACTTTCCTTCACTTTAGACCGTCACAATCTCGCACCCGTTTAGTATTTTCAATATTTCTTGCGATTTTGCTATATTTTAGTTGTTGATTGGTGCTTAGAGTTGGATTACATTGCTGCGTAGCATTTCAAAAGTATTTTAATCGGCATCTAAGGTTAGTTTTCCGAACCCTGAATTTATTTTTAGCAATTTTGTACTCATTTGCAATGATCTTATCTTAGTGATGTGTGTTGGGGCTCTCTGATCTTAATTGTTTTTGCTTATGCCTCTGAAAATATTTCTCGTAGTGTTTATATTGTTAAAATCTCGTATTTTTTGTGCCTTAAAATTGGTTAAATCTTGTGGGGTTGTGGTTGCATGTTGTTGAGTCTAGCAGGGAGAAGTCTGAATATCCCAAAGATATGGTAAAGACCAATATTGTCATGCCACCCCGGAAAAAAGCACGGGATATCACAATAAATGAAGGGGGGTCAAATCCTCCCAAGAAGGGAAGACAAGAGCCTCCACATAGAAATAAAGGCAAGGGCAAGAGGCCCACTTTTGACAGGAAGACCACTATCATTGATTCTAATGTTCCTTCGTGGGTCCGGGGATTCTATGCAATTGTGCAGGCCTTTTTGGCAGAAACACCCTTGGCAGCTCCTAGTGGGTCTGGTACTGCTGTTTCTTCTGAGGCGACTTCGGGTATTGAGACCCAAGACCAGAGTAATGCACCGGGCACTGATACCCGGAAAGATAGAGCGACTGTGTAGATAGGACCCCTCTTTACCTCCCTAGCTCTCTATCTTACTTTATTTCACTTTTGGATATTTTTGTTTGCATTTGAGGACAAATGTTTTATTTGTGGCGGGGTGAGGCCCACCTTTGTGCATATTTATTTTTGAGTATATATTTTGGGTTGTGATCTATTATTGTCTTATTACACTGCTTTGCGTGGATGTTTGAGCTTATGGCTCTTTTTATTTTAAATTGCAAAATGATTTTGACACGTCCAAAAATTTTTGCCACCTCTCGTATGTTGAATGTGGTTGTTCTTTTGCAAAATTTAAGTCTCGGTTCCAATCAATACCGATGACTTGAATAGTGCTCTAAATCGAACGAACATGAATATACGGCTACGATGAGGCCAAATGACGTTGCATAGACAATATGTGAACTCCTTGCATCTCGTTGTGATTAGCCATTTATCAAATCGATTCTCTTGTGATAACCGTTGCACACTAGCGAAAGTGTGGAGTCTTGTTTGACTTAAGTGTCGATGCCTTGTGTGATAAGCTTACATGGAACCATGCATGACAACACCTAGAATTTTCCATGTTGGTCCGGTTGACTAAGTAAGACTTTCTCTTGATATGATCTTAGGCAACTTCGAAGAGTGTGAACCAATTTGACATATACCTCTTTTCTGACTTACCTTGTGAGCGTGTGATTCTCTCTTGAACATCCTTTGAGCCTTACCTTTCTTTGGAAGAAACTTGATGAAAACTAGACCTTTCTTAATCCATTACCTATAATCCTCTTGAATTGTGGTTAATTGAATAGCCAACTTAGGCCATAAGCCTAAATTAGGGGTGTGGCGAAAATAAAAGGGAAAGTCAAGAAGTGCAAGGAAAGTCTCATTTATCCCATGGTGTTGAGAAAAATGGAACCCCTCCATATGTATTAAAAAAAGAGAAAGAGAAAAAGAAAAGAAAAGAATGAAAAAGAAAGTTGTGGAATAAAGTACCAAAGAAATAGGGTTCCGAACAATCCATGGGAAGCAAATAATAGGATGACCTCTGATGCACTAATGAAAATGATGAAGGAAAAAGAAAGAAAGTATTAAGAGCACCACATTTCATGATGATAAAAGTCACTGAGCCTAAATGACCATACCCTTGCACTCAGCCCCGTTACAAGCCGTGTTAAGACCTTTGTGATCTTGAGAAAGTCAAAACAAATGTTGATTGGAAAATACGGGCAAACTTATAGGTGAAAGCATCATTGTGTTCATCTTTGTGAGTATGAGCGTTGTATCTGATTCCTGAACTTTAAATTGATTATACCTTTGCATGTGAAAATAGAATCATTATTTGTGTGAGGGCATTCGAAGGCTTTTGTTAAGCTTGAACTTGCATTTGAAGCAAGTATTGCGAGCTTGAGAATCTTTGGTAATGGTGTATCACAATATGAATCTTTGAGTACAAAATTGATCCTTGCATAAGTAAATTGAGTCTTGTTGGGTACATTCATAATTGAGTCCTGTGTAGAACTGTTTGAGACATCCTTGTTGAACTGTTGAACTTGAGTTTTACTTGAAGACAAGCAAAAGTGTAAGTTGGGGGTGTTGATGAGTCCACAAATTGGACTCATTTAGGGCTATATTTTAATAGAAATTGTGTCCTCAAATGCTTATTTTATCTCAATATCTAATGAAAACCCTTAGGTGTCAGGTATTTGAAGTTTGAAGGAAAGCATGGACACTACGTCGCAAAAAGGAACAAAAAGGCTTAAAAGAACGAAGAAATGAAGGCTTGAGGATCATCAAGTCCACTTGGCGAGTCGTCGAAGGGTCTTACTTCACCTTTTGTTCCAGTGTGCTGAGCCCTAAATGAAATGATCAAGTCGGCGAAAAAAGAGAGCAGTCAGTGCATCGCCGAGAAGTTCCATGAAGCAGTACCATGTCACCCAATGACCCAGAGCACGATGATGTTGAAGGCTGGTGCAAGACGGCGGTGAAGTACACCAAAAAGTGAATCGCCGAGCTGATCAGCAATTCCGACGAACGACGCCGAATGATCCGCTGCAGCATAAATCTGTGAAAAGTATAAATACTAGTTAGAGTAGTAGTTTTAAGGGTCGAACAATTATTATAATTTTCATATAGATTAGTACTTTTTGACAGTTTTGCTCTAAGATTAAGAGGGTTTTGAAGACTTGAAGATCCAAAGGGTTTCATCTTCAAGATTTGGGTTTGGGTCGTTTGGTTTCTTTACTTTTGGCCTGTATCAGGACTTAAATCTTCATACCCAGTTGAATGCAAGCTCAATTTGGTATAAATTTCTATCTCTTATACATGTGTAGCTAAAAACCCCAACTCTTGGGGTGTGATTTAGCGAATATGGGTTAAGATAATTGTTGGGTCTTGCTTGCTCATAGTTTAATTGTGATTTCGTTTAGTAGTTGTGGATGAAATTAATGAATTTGTAGTTGCAAATACAAGTTTATTTATGTGTTTTCGGCTTGCGAAAGAGAGAGGTCGTAAAACTAAGACTACTAAATTGATGGCCAGTGCGAGTGGGTCGACATGAAGTTCAGCTCGAGAGAGTGAACCCTAGTCCCATGTCCACACACTCAGCTCGAGAGAGTGAGTGGGTTAAGGCGTAGGCTGGTCTTCATGCGGTAAGTGGGTGTCCGAGAGGAACGCATTTGAAACGAGGTAAGTTGCTCGAGAGAGAGCTTATCCCCCTTAAAGTCTAGCCTAGTCACAATTATTCTATGAATCTTCTATCGAAAGCATGCACCCAATAATCTAGCTTAACCCGTATTCCCATCAAATCCCAAGGATCCCCTCTCATTACTTAGAAATCCTCGTTTATTTTGTTGTTTTTACTTACTAGTCTCCTATTGTTAATTGACACTCTTGTGTCCTACTTTAATTTACAATGTTTTTAATCGTTAATGTCTTTAGCTACGGCTAGTTAGAACTAAGTTTTATTTTTCTATTAATTCTCAAAACCACTCTCTTGGGAACGATCTTAACTCTTGGTCGGGTTACTAAACTATTGTACGATCGTAGACACTTGCATCAGAAGTTGCATCTTGATTACACAAACATCACTCATCAATTCACATAAACATGGAAGGAACTACCACCTCCAAGTCAAAGCAAGTTCAACACCACCATAGTGCGCCAACATGTCATTTTATCAAAAACACAACTAAGCATGTTCATAAATTCACCTCATGTAGTCAAAAATGCAATCATCATACTTAGATGCAAATCAACATAAGGAATGTATAAGTCATGAAAACTCAATTTTTGCTAAACATGAATTCTCAAAAGAACATGCACAACATAAGGAAATCATGGAAAACTCATACGGTACACATGACTCCCAAAACACTAAAAACTCAAGAGGAACTACTTACCTCAAGTTTGAATAGGAGTAGAAGGAAAAATATGAGGATAGTGGGACTTCATGTCGGCCTCGGCCACCTATGTAGCACCCTCAACTAAGTGATTCCTCCATAAAACCTTAACGGAAGTTACTTCGTTATTTCTCAACCTCTTAACTTGCCGGTCTAGAATTTCTACCAGAATCTCTTCATAGGAAAGGCTCTCATCAACACCCAAACCCTCTAAAGGAATGATGGTTACCAGATCACCAATGCACTTCTTGAGCATAGAAACATGAAATACCGGGTGAACAGGAGCTAATTCATTTGGCAAGTCTAATTCATAGGCTACTTTCCCAATACGCTTCAAAACTTGATAGGGACCCACAAACCGGAGACTAAGTTTCCCCTTTTTGCGAAACCTCATCACACCCTACATAGGTGAGATTTTCAAATAGACCCAATCACCAACTTCAAATTCTAAATCCCTATTTCTAACATGGGCATAAGACTTTTGCTGACTTTCGACCATCTTCAACCACTCTCTAATTAGTCGAACTGTTTCAATGGCCTCATAAACTAGTTCGGGACTGATTAGAGCAATTTCACCCACTTCAAACCACCCAATCGGAGATCTACACCTCCTGCCATATAGTGCTTCAAACGGAGCTACGGCAATACTTGAGTGGTAACTATTGCTGTAGGCAAACTCAATCAACGGTATATGGTGATCCAAATTACCTTGAAAATCTATAACACATGCCCTCAACATGTCATCTAAGGTTTGAATGGTGCGTTCCGCTTGTCCATCCGTTTGAGGGTGGAAAGAGGTACTAAGGTTAGCATTGGTACCAAGACCTTTTCGGAATGCCTTCCAAAGTGTGAAGTAAGTTAAGTACTGCGATCCGATATAACAAATAGAGGAACCCCATGCAACTTCACTATCTCCTTGATGTGTAATTTAGCATAGTCTTTCGTCGAATAAGAAACCTTGACGGAAATAAAGTGGGATGATTTTGTCATCCTATCAACAATTACCCAAATAGAATCATGTTGCCTTCGAGTACGAGGAAAACCCACAACAAAGTCCA
The DNA here is from genome assembly GCF_019186545.1 of Solanum stenotomum. NCBI lineage: Eukaryota > Viridiplantae > Streptophyta > Magnoliopsida > Solanales > Solanaceae > Solanum > Solanum stenotomum. The sequence goes on from NC_064282.1 coordinate 32,301,193, forward strand.
TATTTACATCCTCCCACTTCCAAGTAAGAATATCTATATCTTGGGACAAACCTCCCGATTTTTGGTGTTCGGCCTTAACTTGTTGACAATTCGGACATTTGGTCACAAAACCCGCTATATCCTTCTTCATGCCATTCCACCAATAGACTTCCCATAGATTACGGTACATCTTGGTGGCTACCGGATGAATAGAATACCGCGAACCATGGGCCTCTTCTAAATTTGCTCCCTTAAGCCATCAACATCTGGAACACATAACCCACCTTTGTACCTAAGCACCCCATCTCCCCCTTAGGAGAAAGCCTCAACGGATTTACCAAGTACCGATTATTTCAACTCCATCAAAATAGGATCAAAGTGTTGCTTAGACTTTACATCTACAACGAAAGATGATTTGGTACTATGATGGACCATGACACCACCCTTGGTGGAATCCATTAGTTGGACACCCAACCGGGCCAACCTAGGCACATCACGAACTAACTCCTTCTTCTCATCTTCTACATGAGCCACACTACCCATGGACATTCGACTTAGGGAATCTGCAACTATACTGCCTTTGTCGAGGTGGTAATGGACACTCATATCATAATCCTTTAAAAGTTCTAACCACCTTCTTTGTCGGAGATTCAAGTATTTTGGGCTAAACACATATTGAAGACTCTTGTGGTTGGTGAAAACATCTACATGGACCCCATGTAGGTAGTGTCTCCATATTTTCAAGGCAAACACCACCACCGCTAATTCGAGATCATGAGTTGGATAATTCTTTTCATGTACCTTGAGTTGCCTCGAGGCATAAGCAATAACTTTACCATGTTGCATAAGGACACATTCCAAACCCACTCAAGAAGCATCACAATATACCACAAACCCACCGGTACCCTCCGACCACACAAATTTAGCTTTGTTTTGAGTCAAAGCCATCAATGGAGAAGCAATAGAGGAGAAACCCTCAACAAACCTCCTATAGTAGCCGGCCAAACCCAAAATGCTTCTAATATCAGTAGGAGTTAAAGATCTTGGCAAACTCTTGACCGCATCCATCTTCTTAGGATCTACCTCAATACCCATGACCGACACAATATGACCAAGAAAGGAAACCGACCTTAGCCAAAACTCACACTTACTATACTTAGCATATCATTGGTGGTCTTTAAGGACTTGCAATACGATGCTCAAATGATCCATATGTTCATCCTCACTTCTTGAATAGATACAAAATATCGTCAATAAAAAGGATCACAAACGAATCAAGATATTGCCCAAATACCATATTCATTAGGTCAATGAATGACGTCGGGGCATTGGTCAACCCAAATGACATAACCACAAATTCAAAGTGATCGTACCGAGTCCTAAAGGTCGTCTTTGGAATGTCAACCCCGCTTACCCTTAGTTGATGGTAACCCGAGCGAAGATCTATCTTGGAGAAATAGTTATCCCCTTGAAGTTGATCAAACAAATTGTCAATTCTAGGAAGGGGATACTTATTCTTTATAGTCATCTTGTTCAATTGGCGGTAGTCTATACACATCCTAAGGGACACATCTTTCTTTTTCACAAACAATACCGGAGCACCCCATGGAGATATGCTTGGTTGAAAAAAAACCTTTGCCTAATAAGTCCTTGAGTTGCTCTTTCAACTCTTTCAATTCTGCCGGAGCCATTATATAGGGAGGGATGGATATGGGTTGTGTATCCAGAAAAAGATCAATGCCAAAGTCTATTTCCTGTTCAGGAGGAATGTCGGGCAAGTCATCGGGAAAGACTTCCGAAAACTCACTCACCATGGGGACCGACTCTAAAGAAGGGACCTTGGACTCAACATCCATAACCCTAACAATGTGATACATGCACCCCTTGGAGATCATTTTCCTAGCTTTTAGATATGAAACAAATTGACCTCTAGGAATAGAATTCCCCCCTTTCCACTCTAAAATAGAATCATTTGGAAATTGAAATTTGACCACCCGAGTCCTACAATCTATTGAAGCATAACATGCATGCAACCAATCCATGCCCAAAATTACATCAAAATCAAGCATGTCTAATTCTACCAAATCAAGCAAAGTGACTTTATGAGAAAAAGAAATAGGACAACTCCTATAGACTCTTTTTGCCACTACCGAGTCACCAACCGAGATAGACACCGAAAAAGGTTCTTCTAATACATCGGGGAGTATTTCAAATTTCATTGCCACAAAAGGTGTAACAAAATACAAAGTGTCACCGGGGTCTAACAATGCATAAACATCAATAAAAAAGACTTGCAACATACCCATCACAACATCCGAGGAACTCTCTTGGTCACCTCCGGAATGAAGAGCATAGAAGCGATTCTTCTTGGGAGCATCAGAGCTTGAACCACTAGGAGGAGTTTGCTTATCAAATCTCCCCTTGGCCGTACGGGTTGGCATGTGTGAAGGAATATCTTGCCCTTCATTCAATACAACTCATAAAATAGCTCATAGATTCAATAGGTGAGAACTAACTTTCAACCTTAGAACCATCATTAACATGTGAGTAAACCTTTCACATTACATTCATAGTGTTTCATGGAATAGCCTTTCAATCAACACAACAACATTATCATCATCCTAGACAATTCATACATATTCATGTGTAAGGGTAAGGGGAGAATAATCTTTCAATAATACCACAATTTACACAATAATCATATGATCTTCACTTTCTAAGTGAATCATAAGTTCATACACAACTTTCATCAACATGCATAAACCTTCATAATTTCACCCCTCAAGGATCATGAATCATGTATCACAATCACACCTAGAAATACTACATTAGGCATGAATAAAACAAGATTAAATAACTACAATACCATAGAAACAATTCATAGTATTCACATTACATCAATACACCCATCACAATTCATTAAATTGGGGTCATGGGGGAGTTCATGGGTTTATGGGGAAGTTTACTATAAAAATCACCATTAAACAACAAATCAACCATAATATAAGACAATTGACCCATTGAAATCATTTTTAGGAAGATCCCATGGCTAGATTGAAAACCCTAGTTTTTTTAGAAAACCTACTAATTGAAATAGAGAGTTTAAGGGCTTGATGGAAGGAAGCTTTCCATGAATCAAGGCTCCCATACCTTGATTGGAGATCCTTCACGAAATTGAAGAAAACAAGATGCCCCTTGAACCCTAAGCTTGAACTTGTTCTTGTTCTTCAATGAAGTCTTAGAGAGAGAATTTTTGTTGTAGAGGAGAGTTGGTTATGTTTTGAGTCTTGTGAGTTGTGAGGTGTTAAAAGAGTTGGTTAATAGTTAATAACTACTTTTATATCTCTAAATAACTAAAATAAACCGTCCCTACCCTTTCATAATCAAATTAGAATTTACTTAAAACATTTTACCCTTGGCCGAGATTTAGGCAGTTTCACATACCCCATGCATGACCCCCCACCCATGGGGCGTGGATGGACCCACAGACCGTACTGGTAACTCGTGGGTTGGGTCTGGGGATGGTCATCTTGGCCATGTTTCAGGCCTCACTCACGAGACCCCACCCACAGGGCGTGAGTGGGTCTACGGTCCGTACTGGATGGGCATGGAAAGTGACTGAGACTTTGGTCATTTAGGAAAGGCCAAGCCTTGACTCACGACCCCACCTATAGGGCGTGAGTCCACCCACGAGGCGTGGGTGCCCTTTTCCTGGACCATGCTGGTTTTTTACAGCTTTTAGGTCAGTCCATTGGTCTTCCTCAAGGACCATTAGGGGTCCTTGGGGGGGCATGCCTTGGCGTTTAGGAACTAGGACCTTAGTACTAAGTTAGGGAATTTATTTTAGGACTCTAATCTTTATGTTTAACTCCATTTAGGCTACTAGACTACGTGTTAGGCTATAGCTTAGCTCATTAGATTTTTGGGGTGTTAAATTATCTACCACTTGGGAACATTCGTCCCCGAATGATGATCTAAACACCAAACTAAGTTAGAAACTCTAGACTACCAGACCATCATGCATGAAACATCAAAAATGTGAAAAATTTACAAATGCACTACTCAACTCATGCATTATTCAAAAGGAGAAAACTTCAACTCGACATCAAGACATGGTCAATGCAATACAAGGAAGTAGGAACTACATCTACCAACCCAATATGCACAAAACTCATCAATTCACATAAACATGGGAGGAACTACTTTCTCCAAGTCAAAGCAAGTTCAACACCACCATAGTGCGCCAACATGTCATTTCATCAAAAACACAACTAAGCATATTCATAAATTTACCTCATGTAGTCAAATATGCAATCATCATACTAAGATGCAAATCAACATGAGGAACGTATAAGTCATGAAAACTCAATTTATGCTAAACATGAATTATCACAAGAACATGCATAACATAAGGAAATCAAGGAAAACTCATACAATACACATGACTCCTAAAACACTAAAAACTCAAGAGGAACTACTTACCTCAAGTTTGAATAGGAGTAGAAGGAAAAAGATGAGGATAGCGGGACTTCATGTCAGCCACGGCCTCTCATGTATCACCCACTTCAAACCACCCAACAGGAGATCTATACCTCCTGCCATATAGTGCTTCAAACGGAGCCATGGCAATACTTGAGTGGTAACTATTGTTGTAGGCAAACTCAATCAACGGTATATGGTGATCCAAATTACCTTGAAAATCTATAACACATGCCCTCAACATGTCATCTAAGGTTTGAATGGTGCGTTCCGCTTGTCCATCCGTTTGAGGGTGGAAAGAGGTACTAAGGTTAGCATTGGTACCAAGACCTTTTTGGAATGCCTTCCAAAGTGTGAAGTAAATTAAGTACTGCGATCCGATATAAAAAATAGAGGAACCCCATGCAACTTCATTATCTCCTTGATGTGTAATTTAGCATAGTCTTCCGTCGAATAAGAAACCTTGACGGAAATAAAGTGGGATGATTTTGTCATCCTATCAACAATAACCCAAATAGAATCATATTGCCTTCAAGTACGAGGCAAACCTACAACAAAGTCCATATTTACATCCTCCCACTTCCAAGTGGGAATATCTATTCTTGGGACAAATCTCCCGATTTTTGGTGGTCGGCCTTAACTTGTTGACAATTCGGACATTTGGCCACAAAACCCGCTATATCCTTCTTCATGCCATTCTACCAATAGACTTTTCATAGATCACGGTACATCTTGGTGGATCCCAGATTAATAGAATCTACTGATGTGTGTGCCTCCCAGGTAGAGGTTGTTGTTCCTGGGATGATCGAGAGGGCTATTATTGTTGCCTTAGCTCCTAACTAGGCTGAGTTAAGAGAGTATCGGGAATTAATTACTGCCCATGGATTTGCATTGGATGTCCTTACGGTAAGAGTGAAGGCATGTGAGCAGGGTAGGAGGCAGCCTGACGATGTGACGACCTTAAGAGTTGATATTGCTGGCCTGAGACGTGATATGGATGAGCTTAAATCCACATATTTGTCTATGTTCTTTTGCATGGTGGAACTTTCTGAGGTTTCGAGCATAGAGTTTCCAGCCATTTCTGAGATCCCTCTGGCTACTACGACCGGAGATGCTGCTATGGCTGATGATGATGCCAAGTTAGAGGCTTCCGAGACAACTGAGGAGGAGCTTAGTACTCAAGATGCAGCAGTGTATGATGACTTGGAAGACCTCAAAGGGGTGATGGTGCAGACAGTTTTGGAGGCATCTATTCCGGATACATCTATGGTGGGCTCCAGTGGAGCAAAGGATGGAGCTGAGTCGGGCACTGATGCCCCGACTGAGGGAGTCACGGATATGCAGAGTTCACCTCAAGCTTAGCCTGACAGGGGGATCTTGAATCTCCTTCAGTTTTATTTTAATACTTTTTATTTCGTTCGCATTTGAGGATAATTCCTAGTTTAGTTTGGCGGGGTGAGGTGTATTCATACCTGCCTCTTTTGGGCAGTTTTTATGGATAAATTGTTTTTGTGAATGCTTGTTTTGAATGCTTAATTTTGTTTGTGACTACTGGCTATTGATCTATTGCTTTTTAATGTGAATGTTGATTTTGACCCAAATTAAAAACTTTGTCACCTCTTGATGTTTGTGAATATGGTTGTTCTCTTGCAACTTTGAGTGTCGATTGCGATAAATACCGATGACTTGAATAGTGCTCCTGATTGAATGATATGTGTGTGCGATTCCAATGAGGAAAATTTAAGTTGGATAAGTCATATGTGAACTCTTAGCATCTCATTGTGAATGACCAGTTGTCGAAATGAATTATGTGATGATAGTTGCACGCGATCTAAAATTGTATAGTCATGTTTGATGATTGTGTTAAATGTTGTGTGTGGTGAGGTTGTCTTGGAATGTGTGCATGATAAAACCTAGAACTTGACATGTTTGTCCAATCGACTAGCGTAGGCGAATGATAGAGATGATCTTAGGCACAATTTGTGGAGAGTGAACCAAAATTTCTATTATACCTCTTTTTTATCACCTTGTGAGAGTGTGAACCTTGATTGGCACCGTTTAAGCCCTATCCTTTTATTTGGATGAAACTTTAACACATTTGACCTCTTTCCTTCCCACCTAGAATCTTCATGAAGCATTGATCCTTTTGAATAGCCAACTTAGGCCAAAAGCCTAAGTTGGGAGTGTGGTAAAAAAGGGAGGAAAGTCAAGAAGTTTGAAGAAAGTAGCCCTTGAAGGATCATGTTGAAAAAGATGAAACCCCTCTATATAAAAAAAAAAAAGCGAAAAAAGAAAAAGATTGGAAAAGAAAAGAATTGTTGGAAAAAAGTTTGTGCAATGGATAAAAGAAATGGGGTATCCAATGAGTCATGCTTAAAAGAACATAGGGTGGATTGTGAAAATCAAAAAGAAAAAGAGTGAAAGAAAAGGAGAGAAAGTGAAATGCATGCCATGCTTCATGAATGTAGAAATCACTAAGCCAAAATGATCATACTTTTACCCTCAGCCTCGTTACAAACCTTGAAAGACCTTTGTGATCGTTATTGAGCTTAATGTCATGTTGATTGGAAAATACAGGCAAACCTATGGGGAAAATCAAGCATGTGTTTATCTTTGAGAGTGTGAGAGTTGTTTTTGATTCCTAAATTCTGAAATTTTGTTGATCTTTGTGTGAGCATGGAATCATTCTTTATGTGAGGGCATTCAAATACTCTTGTTGTGCTTGAATTTGTGTTTGAAGCAAGCATTGTGAGCTTGAATTCTATTTGATGATGGTTAGTCTCAGTTTGAAACTTGTAGTGTACAAGTGAACATTGCATGGGTAGATTGAACCTCACGTGCATGCATGTTGTGTCTTGAGTAACACTATTTGTAGACATATCTGTTGAACTAATTGATCTTGTGTTTTACTTGAGGACCAACAAAATTTTAAGTTAGGGGTGTTGATAAGTGATTTCACGTATCAGACACTACTTCCAGTTCAAGTGCCAACGATCGTGATTAGTAATATAACCCAACTAGTGAGTTGGGGTCGAGTCCCAAAGGAGTGGTTCGTACTCAAGAATCAATAGAAAATCATAAATATGATCAAGTCAATTATAGCTAAAAACATTTACGAAGAAAAACATGATAAATTGAAGTTTGACACAAGTGTCAAATATCAAAAGGGGGGTTTGTAGTCAACTAGCAACTAAAAACAGCAAATAATATGAAAATACAAATATGGAGACGGGATTCTTGGGATGTGATAGGATTATGGGCTAAGGTAAACAACCGGGTAATTGCAATTAATAGTAAATAGCTACAAATCAGTGAATAAGCTAGACTTTAGTGGGGGTAAACTTTCTCTCGAACAATTTACCCCGAATCAAATTGGTTTCTCTCGAACACCAATAAGAGGCAATGAAGCACAGCCTTCGTTTTAGTCCATTCACTCTCTCAAGCTGAGTGTGTGGAAAGGGGTTTAGGATTCACTCTCTCGAGCTGAAGCCATGAAAACCCAATACCATAGACCATCGATTCAGCAATTTTGGTTTTAAAACCTCTCTCTCGAACAAGCCAAACACACGAAGTTAAGATTGTATTTGCAACTACAACCCATTAAATTCAACCACAATTACTGAATTAAATCACTTTTAAACAGCAAATAAATTATCAATTAGCAATACCCAGCAGTTAATTCAACCCATAATCACATAATCACACCCCAAGAATTGGGGTTTTAGCTAGACATAGTAAAAAGATAGAAATCGATACCGAAATATATTTCCATCAACTCGGTATGATTAATATTGTCTTTACAAACATCTAAGATAAAGAATCTTCAATACCCACTTCCAATTTCTTAGAAATAGAAATCTTCAAAGCTAAGGGAAAATATCTCTCAAACTCAGTTCTCAGTTCTCAGTTCTCAGTTCTCAGTTCTAAACTTCAAAACCTGAATAATAATATGATTCCCTACAAAATATGATACTAAGCTAAAAATTTAAACAAGTATTTTTAGTAGTCAAAAAGTGTGTTGCGAGGGTTCAGTCGGCGCAGTTAGTCGGGATCGCCGATCCACTCGGCGATCCACCCTTTGGTCATTTGTATCGCCTTTTTACTTTTGCCTTCAGCATCCTTGAGGTCCTGTAACTTTGGGCGATAAAGTACTGCATCGGGAAACTGTTCGGCGACTCGTCGACTGGTCCTTTATATTGCCAACTTGAGGGCTTGGCACACTGAAACATTAGGCGAGACCAAGGCCATTTGGCGACTCACCCAATGGTTTAAGCGAACCTCAGGCTTTCTTTTCTTCGTTCTTTCAATTTCCTTGTTTCTTTTTGCTCAATAGTGTCAATGTTTTTGTCCCTAAGTCTAAATACTTGAAATTCAAGGATTTACATCAGTTATTAAGACAAAATATGCATTCGAGGAAACTAAATCTATTAAAATAAAGCCCTAAATGAGTCCAAATCGTGGAGTCATCAATAAGTTGGGGATTTCGACTCATTCGGAGTTTAATATAGAGAGTTTTAGTGTCCTCAATGCCTGTTTTATGCTCTAAACTGACGTTAAAGTGTTAATTTGTAGTAATGAAGGCAAAAGAGCAAGGCAAGGACATTAACGGGCAAAAAGGAGCGCAAAAGCTGAAAAAGTTGAAGACAAGAATAGGTGATGATCGCCAAGACCACTCGATGAATCGCCGAGTGGCTCTCCAGCTTGCCAAAATTTCCAGAAGGCCAGTCCAGGGAAAAATCCAACTCAGCAATGGAAATGTAGAACTCGATGAAGTGTCGAATGGATCGGCGATGGTAATTCTGATCGCCTAAAGTTACAACAAGGAAATGATAAAGGGGCAAGCCAAAAAAGGCGATGGAAAGGAGCTTTCGGCGTGTGGTCGGCAACGCTCGACTTACTCCGCCGAATGGCCCCGAAAGCAAAAATCTAGGAACATATAAATGGAATTTTGAAAAGAGATCAAGGAGTTCCCACACATTCTAACTCTAGGTTTTTGGTCTAGAACACTCTAAACATTGTTTTTAGTCTTTTGAGTAGTAATTTAGAGTTGGATTTTGATTTGGAACTAATTTTGAGCATTGTGAAGACTTGCAAATTGTTACCCAAACTAATGGAGAACATAGTTGGTAACATTTTCTTGTTTTTTTAATGTTTGCTTAAACACCCATTCTTGGGGGTGTGATTATGTGATTAAATATTTCAATTAGCTTATGGGTGTTAGTATTTATTGATTTAATTATTGATTTGAAGTGGGTTCAATTGATAGTTGAGTTTTCATTTATGAATTGTAGTTGCAAATGCAGTTCTAGCTTAGTATTCAAAGCTTGCTTGAGAAAGAGGTTTTCGAATTAAAACTATCAATTGATAATTGTAGTGATTGGGTTATTGTGGATTCAACTTGAGAAAGTGGATCTGAATTCGATCCTACCAATCTAGCTCGAAAGAGTAGATTAATTGAGGTTTTGGGCTGCTTAGTTTGTTAGGCTTGTCGAGGTTCGAGAGAACTTAATTCATAATAGTTGATTGAAAAATAGTTGTTACACTTAAAGCCTAGCCTACCCACTAAGATTCAACATCTTTTAGTAGATAATAATCATCCATATAGTGAAATTGGCGTTTAATCGAACACATCCCCAGGGATCCCTCTCTATTTGATTACTCCCCTGCTTTTCGTAATTGTTATTTGTTCACTCTAATCCACCCCCCCCCCAATTGACACTAGTTGTCAAACCCCTGCAATTTACTTTAATTATTTCGGTAATATTTATTTCTACAAATGATTAGAACCTCATTTCACTTTGTAATTGAATTCTTTACAGTATCACTCCTTGTGGGATCGACCCCAACTCTTCGTTGGGTTTATACTTGATTGTGACCGTCTACACTTAGAATTGAATGAAGTGTAGGTGAGCGTTATCAGTTACCTAGACTTTGGGATTGTCGTTATTTAGAGATTCCACCACTATCCTCTAAATGTATGGGACATATTTACTGTTTCTCCTCCTTGTCTTTATATATTAAACTATGCATAATTTGATAAATTAATCTAATATTGGAAATTTTCCTCCATGTCTCACCATATTTTTCCTTTTCCATAATTCCCACAAAAGGGTGATTGGAACAACATGAAAGAAGTAGTTCACCTGATGATCAACTTTTATTTTACATCATCCTTATACCTATAGGCCCAAATAAGTGTTTCCCTGCCAATTGAGTAGTTGGTGAGTGTAGAAAAACATGGGATATGCCCTCTACCTTAGGCAAATCACAACAAAAGCATCTAGAGGGGAATTGAATTCCAAACTTCTCAGAGTATCATCTAATGGTAATTTGGCCCTCCACAATTTCCACATAAAAAAGGAATTTAAATAGGCATATCTTTAATACTAGATTCTTTGCCATTAGATCTCACTGTTCATGTTTCTTTTTCTACACAATTTATCTGAATTTTCTTAAGTAAATTCTTGAGTAATCAACTTCCACCTTTACCCGTGTGCAACTAGGTCTTATTTGATTGTTGTGGCTCTGTCAATAACTAATGGTTAATGGTTTCCCCACTACATTAACTAAACAAAACAAAGACTCTTTGTTAAATAGATTTATTGGCAGCCTTGGAAATGATATTCATGCAATTGCAATCACTGTTTCCTCCTCTTAGTTGAACCAAGGATACCACTTCAAAAATGGCAAAGGAAAATATCTATGTTTCACTCGTATTTCCTAGGATTTGGGCATCAATGTTGCATAATCTTTCATGAGTGATAATCTGATCAATATGTGTATGTCTTCTAGAAAACTAATGTTACATGGTCCTTTGATCTCCAATTAAATAGGTATTGCCTTCCTCGATTCATTTAGATTTGGCCTTCCATAGGGAAATTTTGCTACAACAATATATGTAGCTTGTTAACTTTCCGAATTTCTTCAGGGTCCAAGTTATCGTTGGTTCTGTCATACCCAAACTAGGAGAGGTACAACTAGCACTCGATACTAAGCTTAGACCAGATCCAACCTTGTTGAGTCATTTGTCAATGGTGCATAGCAGACACATGTAATATATAAAAACAAACAAGTATATTTCAATTTAAATATAAGACATCGACCGATAAGTCACATGTCAACAACTCTACAAAGAAAATAACTACTCCCAATAGTTCATATAAATCAATAAACACGTAACACACAAGTCATGTTTGGACCATCTAGGCCACCATGATCTTTACTATAAAAAATTGAAAATATTTAAATATAATATATAAGCTAAGAGTTAGCCAGAATATACTTACTTGTTCTCGACCTAGCCTTACAAAACATAACGAACTGAGCAGTATTCTTACTTGAATCAAGCTAACTAATGTTATCAAATAATAAAGTACACAAGAAAGAAGGTCAACAATTGTCATAATACAACCTAACTATTCCTGACACAAATCATACAATAAAAGTCAAACAATAACCTCACCATCCCTCATAAGCATAGCAAGACCACCTACACAGGCCCTCAGAAACTTGAGAGGTGTCAATTCAATCTATATACCCCTATTAGTAATCCACTTGCCTTGTAGGCAAGCATTAAAACTCATAGCTCCTCATACACTCTACACATAGCCCCAAAAACAATTGTGTATATGTATATCCCCGACAATTGTATATCTAGCCTCGTAGGCACCTCACATTTGTATCTGAGAACTCAAGGCTCCTATATCTTTATTTGAGCTCACAAAGCTCTCGTATTTGTATCTAGCCACGTAGGCAACACATTTAGCCCCGTAGGAAACATATTTAGTCCTCGTAGGCAACATATCTAGCCTCATAGAAACCTCGTAACAATCCCTTAAGGAATATTGTATAACTCGGAAGGAAACTCTGGCACGTAAGCGTAAATCTATCCCATTTAGGCAAGTTTTATAGTCCATGAGTGAGCATGCTTCATTATAGCCCCTTAGGCAATATGTATATAGCCCCTTGGGCAATCTGTGTATAGCCCCTCAGGAAATCTGTGTATATCCCAGAAGAAACAAGTCAAATACCTAGCCCGCTTAGGACAACAACAAACAATCATATCTCTATAGTTAACTATAATAGCCCCAAGGGCAATAACAAGTTGTTAATTGTCCCAAAGACATGCAATATAGTTATAAACGACCTATACAAATAATCCCTAAGTAGTATCTAAGCTCAAGGTCACTATCAATAGAATATGAATCCCCACAACTAATGACTATATCAAGTCAAGTAGTCAACCAAATCGAATAAGGCTACGAGTAATTTAACTACAACAATTAGCTTTATTGTTCTTTAAGATTGAAGGGAAATTTTTCCCTTATTCCATGTTTTCATTCCATTGTCTGCTCCACAAAACTTAGTCATTATAAGGATAAACAGAAATGAACCAACGTAGAAAGTTCCTGGTCCACATTTGGCCCAAGTTTTCAGATCCTGTATGAGCTTTAGTTAATCTAGTTAAGTGAAAAATGTTGAAAGGCACATGTTAATAGTGTCTTGAATTTTTTCCTTGTATATTTGAGGAAACTCATAATCCCTATTTGTTTAGAAGATCTTTTGTCCTAATAGATTTGGAAAATGAATCTATTGTCCTTTTAGGATTGGGAGAACATTTTTCTTATAAGTTTGGGACTACTTGGTATCTGTATATAGGGTATGTAGTTGGGGATTCTAAATTTCTAATGTATTGTAAGCTTTTTCTTCTTCTTTTTTCATAGTGAAAAACTCTCTCTGCTTTTACTTGGAAGATTAGGCCTAGTCGAACCTCATTAAATCCTTGAGTTATTTTTCTTCACTATTTTCTTTATTCGTGATTGTATACTAGCGTTAATCCATGATATTTCCACAACAACACCAAAGAGGTACTTCCCCTGTATAGATGCTAGTATAGAATTGAGAAGACATGGACGCTATTCTTGATTTATCTGCATACGAGCTTCATTCAACTAGTAGGAATAGTCACAATGCAAAAAGACAAACACATTCATTGGCCAACTGTGTAGGGAAAAAGATGAACATAAGAGTTAGATTTCTCAGTGTAATCTAAAGCTCTACAAGACATTCTTCAGAAATACCAAATTTAAAACTTATTGAAATATGAAATCGTGCTGAAGAGAAAAAAAATAACCTTGACATAGCTCGAATCTGAGCTTAAACAACTTGACATAGACAATCAATATTCTTTTGATAGAAAAATATAGCATTAATTAAATGTTTTCCACCAAACCTCCTCAACGTATACACGTACGTACACCTATAAGAGAAGAAGAAGAAGTAGAGTAAGATAAACATAGAAAAAGTGATGAAGAGGGAAGTGAGCTCAAATGGATGTTGATGGTAGCATTTATAGATAGGTCTAATAGGAAAGTGGGCTTTGCCCTATTCAAATTAGAAATGGGAAAATTACGCGGAATGGCAAACATCTAGAGTGTATTATGTAATATAGCTATAGTTTCAATTATTTTTAATATGTGGCTATAGTTTCGCAAAATTTTGCTATTTGGTTCCTAACTATATAAATTCAAAATTTGTATAGTTCGGTCCTGATTGTATAAATTCAGAATTTGTATAATTCAATTCCTAATTGTATAAATTCAGAATTTGTATACGATTTGTTGATACACTTGATTTGTACAAGTTCTGAAAAATTCATAATAAATTACCATGTTAGTAAATTAGAAAGCGAAATATACAAATAGAGTTTTGGAAAACTCCTAAATATATAAGTACAGAATATAAATATACTTACCCTATTTGTATATTGGCAAACAAAATATACAAACGGACAAGCGAAATATACAAACTACAACCTCCGTAGCAAACAAAACTATAGGGTATGGAGCACATTTATTGAAACTATAGCTATAGAGCTTTATCGTGTCTATTATTTTTTGCAAATTCTGAAATTTTCTCATTAGAAATAGGCCATTTTGATTGTTTTATTTTGGGCTTAGACCAGAATTTTGTTTTGTTTTTTTTTTCAACAAATAAAAGGAAAAATTACATAACAAGGCAAACATGTGATATGTATTTACGATAAACCACTATAGTTTTAAAATTACAATTTATAGCTATATGTAGGATTTCATAGAAAATTTCTCTTTCCTCTCTTCCTTGCCTCTCGCTCACTGTCTCTCCCTCTCTCTCACTCCCATGCCCTTCTCTCTCTCCCTCACAGTGATGACTCAGGTGTATATAATTGTGTTTGTATTTATATAAGGAAAACTACATAGTTTAGCAAACATATACTAGTTTATTAGTCATCATAGCTATAGTTTTAATTAATTACTACTCACGACCAACATTCAATGATAATTACGTGGTCTAGGGTTTCGAGTTTTTATAATTCGCATGTTTGTATAATTCGGAATTTATATAATATAATTTGTATAACTTTTATATAATGTAATTGTGTATAATATAATTTGTATAGTTATTTAACATTCAGATGTTTGTGTTTGTATAAATTCGTTATTTCGAGTTCATACAAAAATAGCTCAATTATACAAATGTACCTGCGAATTATACAAACTCACCCACAAATATACAAACCCGTGAATTATGCAAACCCACGAATTATACAAATGATGCAGCTTAAATAGTATCTACAACCCGTAAATATCCAAACTATAGCTATGGAACATAATTAAGTTTATTATAGTGGCTATTTGCGAAAACTTCCCTAAAAATATATTTGTTTTGAATTTTTTGTCTTTATTTTGCATTGTATTTTGTATTTATTTAATGCATTATTGTTTTGTATTTTGTATCAATTATATTTGAAATACAAAGAATACAATCAACATTCATCTCCTCTCCTCCTCTTTCAATATTGCTGGTCTCTCTCCTCCCTCTCTCGATTTCACTCGCCTCTCTCTAGTTGATATGTATTTATTTCCATACAATCAGTTTGTATTTATATTTTTTTCTCCGAAATCCGCAATAAATACAACGAATACAATATGTATTCATCATCTCTCATCCCTCTCTCAATCTACAAAATTTTAATTCTAAATGGAGAAGGACCTAAAATACTCTTAAACTATTGGAATTAGTATAAAAATATCTAACCTAATGGCCATAAAATTCCCTTGGGGTTAACCTTTATGGCCCTTTATTACCCTTATCACAACATCACCATTAATTGAATTAATTAATTTTATCATTTAATATGTGTCACATTCTAATTCATTAGAAAAAATAATTAATCAAAACTAATTTAATCTAACTCAAACCCGGATCCACCCATTAAATCACCCAACCCAATTAACATCAACGGGAAACAAAAAGAAAATCTTAACTAAGGAAAATCTCACGTGTGCATTAATATTATCATCATCATATGATACTACAATTGAAATCTTTTTTACTTTTAAAAGTATATAATGATACGCCAATAACATCTAAAAAAAAAATAGAACATGCAACATCATATCATATTTATGTTTATGTGCTGAATTTTAGAATTAACACCTAATACAGTTATATTATAATTATTAATGTTAGAACAATCATGAAATTAAGGATTTTAATGCTAAACCAATCAGATTAAGAGATACAAATCATTTGTTTTTTTGAATTCTTGTTTAAGAAGAAACTGAAACAATTAATGATTTTTATATTATAGTTGGTGCCTTAAATTAGAATCTTAATATTATTAATCCAAGAATTGATCAACTTATTAATAGTGGTGCAAGGATCTATCTGGCAAAACACTTGCATTCCTTTTCTTTACCCCTATATATAAACTTGGTTCTATGCATAATTAAAAATAATAATATGCTATATTATAATACAATTTGTTAATTAATGTGAGGTGTAACATGTAGAAATTAAGGTAAATATTCTCCTATGAACCTAATATATACTACATTGTATGGATTAACTACAAATTATTTAAAGGTAAAATAACTTCAACATTATAAATATAATAAAATTTTTAATTTTTTTAAATTAAAATTTGAGTTTGGACATTATTTTGTTTGAAAAAAAATTAAAATTTTGTGAGTAAAGTGAAATTTCACCCAGAAACTAGTCTGGACTAATTTTTGATGATGAATATTCAAAATTGACAAAATTTCAAGAACAAATAATATTGTTCTTTTATTGAAAAACTATGACCAAGTGAACTCATTTGTCTACTGTGTACCAATAAGAATCTAATGATACTTATGCAGATATTCAATTCATAATTTATTTAACTTTCTAAAAGAGATCAAAATGTTGTCATCACTTAAGAAGAGTTGTTTGTGTTGGGCTCTGTCTGATGAAATGAAAAAACTAAAAGGTAACATAACGATGTGTCAACTTCACTAACATATGTAATGTCAAACCACAACATCTTAACATGTCATGTTGTTCCTCATGTATTTTTAAGATACGTAGAATAAAAAATTTGGAGAACTTGATAAGCAACAACATAATTTAAAGAGTATTTTTAAAACTAGAAAATTAAAACCAATAGAGAAATAGAATCAGAAACAAATTAGAAATAATATACAAAATATTTTCCCAAAGAAGAAAATCGAGCGCACTGAATGCAAAATGTATCCTTAAGAAATTATTCCCCTCAAATACTCGAGGTTAATGGAATATATCCTCCCAGGATAGAATGATTTTACTCACCAGTGTATCGATACATATACCTATGGTGTCAGCGTACCACTCAATGACAGCAAAGTACATTTAGAATACTAGATTTAGTAGTAGAAGAAGAGGTTCAGAAAATTGGTTATTTCGTTGTTAAAAATGAGAGGAAAACCCTCTATTTATAGATAACAAAGGGTAGTGTGAACAAATATTTATCGTGTCTTACCAGAAAGGTCACAACCCTTTGGAAAAGTCACAATCCTTTGAAAATGTCACAACCTTTCATAAGAGTCACAACTTTTCATAGAAGTCACAACTCTTCATAAAAGCCACAACTCTTTATCAAAGTCACAACTCTTCATTTTTCAGTCACACCTTTTAAAACCCAACAATATGTTAGATCCACAAAATCCTTCGAGTATTTTTTTACATTGTGGTCGTTGAATTTCTCTTTTACTAGTATACTAGTAAAATTACCGGCGCTTTGCGCGGAAATTGAATATCACGGAATTTATAAAATAATATTTAAAACCTATCATGCATTAAAACTACAACATTATATGGAAATTAAAAACTATTACATCTTATCATTTATCCTTAATAACATAAGCAAAAATTAATTATTGTAAAAATACATACCAGAATCTGTAACATAAGCAATGGTGTCAGTAAGTCACTCAACAGGAGCAAAGAAGAAGAAGAAGAAGAAGAAGAAGAAGAAGGAGAAGGAGAAGGAGAAGGAGAAGGAGAAGGAGAAAAAGGAGAAGAAGGAGAAGAATAAGTTTAGAATTTTCGTTGTTTTAAAATGAGAGGAAATCCTCTATTTATAGACAACAAGGGTAGTGTGAACAAATATTTATTGTGCCTTATCAGAACGGTTACAACTATTTGGAAAATTTGCAACCTTTTGGAAAGGTCACAACATTTCATAAAAGTCGCAACTCTTCATTAAAGTCGCAACTTTTCATAAAAGTTATAACTTTTCATAAAAGTCGCAACTTTTCATCAAAGCCGCAACTTTTCATCAAAGGGGAAGGCAAGTTTTGGAAATAAATAAATTAACATGGAATTTTGGTTTGTGGTGGCTCCACGTAGGCGGGCCTAAATATCACGGGATTTATAAAATAATATTTAAAAGGCCAAACACATATACAACCCCTCTAACTTGCCTTCATTTTTCATTTTGGCACTCCAACTTAGGCTTGTTCCATTTTGACCCTTAAACTCCATTTTTTATGTACCATTTAACATTAAATATTATTTTTATGATTTCTTTATTTTTATATATATTCTTCAATTGCAACTTCTTATTTTAAATCGACATGTGTCAGTTAATTTTAGTTTTAAGAAAATTAACAAAAACTAATTCTTTTTAAAAAATAATAATTTCTTTTTAAGAGTTTTATGTGAAAAATAACCGACGAAATTGTGTTGGTTTTCTTTCTTAAAAATCACCGACAATCTAACAAATTAAAGTCAGTCGAGTTTTAACATTTTTTAGTAGTGTTATTAGCAATGAACAAGAGTTTTTTTTACTCGTATTGAAGATGAGTTTTTTTATTCGTATTGATTTATATTAAAAATAAAAAGTGAGTATTTGCGTTAAATTTAGATAGTCTAGATGATAAGAAATAATAAATAAGTAGTGTTATTTAATTTAATTGAATGTTTAAGAAAGAAAATCAAAGAACTTTCGTCAATTTACTTTCATGCAAAAATACAGAGAAATCTCAAAAAATAATATTATTGTTTGAATTTTTTTATGTTCGTTCGCGAATGTTTAATTTTTTTACGAAAATTAACAAACACACGTCCATTTTTTTAAAATAAAAAATTGCAATTGAAGAACATAAATAAATAAAAAATCATAAAAATTGGTATTAGTGTTTAAATGGTATAGAAAAAATGGAGTTTAAAGGTTAACATGGAACAAGGCTAAGTTGGAGTGCCAAAATGAAAAATGAAGGCAAGTTTGAGGGGTTGTGTATGTGTTTGGCCTATTTAAAACCTATCATGCATTAAAACTACAACATTATATAGAAAATGAAAACTCTTACATCTTATCATTTATCCTTAATAACATAAGCATAAATTAATGATTGTAAAAATACATACCAGGATCTGTAACATAAGCAATGGTATCAGTGAGCCACTTAACCAGAGCAAAGTACATAAATATTTAATTGTGAAAAAGAAGAAGAAGAGGTTTAGAATTTTCGTTGTTTAAAAATGAGAGGAAATCCCTCTATTTATAGACAACAAAGGGTAGTGTGAACAAATATTTATTGTTCCTTATTAGAAAGGTTACAACTATTTGGAAAATTTGCAACCTTTCGAAAATGTCACAACCTTTCATAAAAGTCGCAACTCTTCATGAAAGTCGCAACTCTTCATTAAAGTCGCAACTTTTCATAAAAGTCACAACTTTTCATTAAAGTCACAACTTTTCATTAAAGTCACAACGTTTCATAAAAATTGCAACACTTCATTAAAGTCGCAACTTATCATCAAAGTCACAACTTTTCATTAAAGGGGAAGGCTAGTTTTGGAAATAAATAAATTAACAGGGAATTTTGATTTGTGGTGGAGCCACGTAGGTGGGCCCAAATATCACGGAAGTTATAAAATAATAATTAAAGCCTATCATGCATTATAACTACAACATTACATGGAAAATAAAAACTATTACATCTTATCATTTATCCTTAATAACATAAGCATAAATTAATAATTATAAAAATACATACCAGGATCTATAACATAAGCAATGGTGTCAGTGAGCCACACAACAGGAGCAAAGTACACAAATATTTAATTGTGAAGAAGAAGAAGTTTAGAATTTTTGTTGTTTTAAAATGAGAGGAAATCCCTCTATTTATAGACAACAAAGGGTAGTGTGAACAAATATTCATTGTGCCTTATCAGAAAGGTTACAACTATTTGGAAAATTTGCAACCTTTCGAAAAGGTCACAACCTTTCATAAAAGTCGCAACTCTTTATTAAAGTCGCAACTTTTCATAAAAGTTACAACTTTTCATAAAAGTCACAACTTTTCATAAAAGTCGCAACACTTCATTAAAGTCGCAACTTTTCATCAAAGTCACAACTTTTCATGAAAGGGGAAGGCTAGTTTTGGAAATAAATAAATTAAGAGGGAATTTTGGTTTGTGGTGGCGCCACGTAGGCGGACCTAAATATCACGGAATTTATAAAAAAATATTTAAACTACAACATTATATGAAAAATGAAAACTATTCCATCTTATCATTTATCCTTAATAACATAAACATAAATTAATGATTGTAAAAATACATACTAGGATCTATAACATAAGCAATGGTGTCAGTGAGCCACTCAACATGCATGAGCAAAGTACACGAATATTTAATTGTGATGATGATGATGAAGAAGAAGAAGAAGAGGTTTAGAATTTTCGTTGTTTTAGAATGAGGAAATTTCTCTATTTATAGACAACAAAGGATAGTGTGAACAAATATTTATTATGCCTTATCAGAAAAGTTACAACTATTTGGAAAATTTGTATAATAAAAACGCATCTTCAGAAATCAAGACCATTTGTTTTAAAAAACTATATTATAAAAATTTGGGATAAGGGTCTGAAAAATATCCCAACTTTGGTCGAATTTGTTGTTGCGATACTAAACTTTCATGAGGACCTATTACCTCCCTAGACTATTTAATACCGTATTTTAAACATATACATTTGCCCATGTGGACATAAAAAATAATGCAAATTTATAAATAGTAATGTGTCCTCGTGGGCACATATATACCTTTAAAATACACTATTAAATAGTTCAGGGGGTAAAAAAATACGGTATTAAATAGTCTAGGGAGGTAATAGGTCCTTATGAAAGTTTAGTATCGCAACAGCAAATCCGACCAAAGTTGAAATATTTTTCAGACCCTTATCCGTAAAAATTTTAGCTGCACATTAATGCTCCAGTCCTAAAACGTGCAATCGTAAATCAATACAAGTTTTTTACTTTTCTTCTTTCTTTTATTTGATTTTTGGAAGATTTTTATATTAATTATTCAAACTAAAAACTAAATTTATAATATATACACACAATTACAAATTTTTGCATACAAACAATTTAAAAAAACAGTTAAACTAGAAAAATAGAAAAAAATGTTTTGCGAAGAATCTGGAATGATATGAAAGCGTAATAATTGAAACTAAAATTTAATTTCTAAATGTAAAACAAGCCTAAATTTGAGCCACATTTTACTGCTCATAGGTATTTTCATATGAATTTTCTTTTTCCTTTTAAATAATTCATAACTCAAAGTATTTTAATTTTAAATGGTAAATAAAAAGAAATTAACAAGTTAAAATTAAAACATTAGAGACTCAAAAACAACTATACTACTAAAAAAATTTAAATCACGTTTCTTTTTTTACTTTTTTTTATAGCAAATTAACAACTGCAAAGTCAGTTTTTATCTTCTACAGGGGTTAAATTAAGTTATATACCTTTATATTAATATATATATATTTTTAGTGTTAGTACAGTTTTCTTGAAATTGTATATGTGTGCTTGCAATATATAACGAGTGTTGTTATGTTATGAGCAAGAAGACTACAAATATAACAAATCAAGAAGACTATCGTTTCTTCAAATAATAATTATTATTTAAATATATACATTCAAAGTACAATAACTTAAATTACATTAAATTCGATTAGAATTTAAAAAATGTTTTTAAGTAAATACTTAGATTGAAAAAAAAAATTTGAATGATCGGTTTTAACATTAAAATTAAATAACTATAGATATATATTAAAAGTTATTAGTTTAACTAATGAAAAATATTTTTAATCTAAAAATACTTTTAAATGATAAGAATACTTTTTAATTAGCACAAAAATAGATAAGAAGATAAAATCAGAAAAGAAAAATATTATTCACTAACTAATTATAAATATGTGGCTAAATAACTATTTCATGCATAATGGTGTCTTTTTAAACATAAATTATATTGAATTAGAATATTAATTTAAAATCTAAAATTAAAAATATGTTAAATTTGAAATATTTGTATAAAGGAGAAGAATAATTATGCACAATGGAGTCTTTTAAAACATATTCTTATTGAATTAAAAAATAATAATTTAAAATCTGAAAATATTATAATTTTAAACAAAAAATAAAGAAAAAGATAATCATACTATTTTATTTTATTTTTAAAAAAAAAACTTCCTACGATTAAGCTGCATATATAACTATCCCAATAATGCTGCTAAAATTTAGGAACTATATATTTATGTTTACATTTACATAAATTAAAAACACAAATAGATTTAACCTATTTTCGTGTAACTATATTTCCACAAAATATTTGACAGATAATTGTATGTACAAATAATAATGCAATAATTTAGGGTTGCGTAGGGAGAGAAACAAGAAATATTGCTATTTTTATTTTTGCTAATTATATAAAACGTTATCAAAATTAATAAATAATTGATTTGGAGTTTAAATTTTAAACAATAGGTAACTAATCTTATCCTTAAAAGCACCTCCCTTTTAGCCATTAAAACATAGTTTGCTCTTCTTTTTTGTTTATTTTCTATATTTATAGTTATCTTAATTTATATTTTAATTGAGATATTTTTATAAGCTTCATTGTGATTATCTTTTAAATTAATAAGGTCAATTTAAAATTTATGTAATTGTAGTTTTCTTTTGAATTTTGTGTTACACGATGATATATATATATATTCGTTACTTTAAGAGGACAATCAAATTTCAAAATTAGAAAATAATTTTATAATAAATAAAAATTTAAACTTTCAAATTTAAGATAAATAATATTTATCTATATCTAGCAAACGTTAAATTCTATCTTGAATAATATCACAATTATAAGTCAATTTAGCAAATTTAAGACTATTCACAATATTATATAACAACATTAAATTAAATTGAAAATTACGATTCTAAAATATATGGTAAAGTTTCGAATTTTCAATTTAATTTTTTTTATTTTAAACTTCAAGATAACTATAATTACACATAATATGCTTTAGAGGATAAAGTTCAAATCAACAGCCTCTCATTTCTGATACAATTTAAATTCAAATTTGAAATATCTAATACATACTTTGAGTAAATATAATATGATGGTTGTATTAATTAAGATTATTTGTTCCTTTAAATCAATTTTGTATTATATTTTACAAAAATTTAATACCGAAAAAAATATTTTGAAAATCTTTTAATTTTGAATAAAACATATATAGAAAATGTATTAACATGTCATTTATTCTTATGATATCAAATATTTCAGATGGAATGTTAGAGTTAATAAATAAGTAACATAATCTTTTATTCAAACGACATAAAAAGAATTAAAGTATTAATACATACAAATATTGGAAGCATTTTGTTATTTGATCAAGAAAAAAATAATCATAAAATTAATAGTATCCTTATAAAAATTTCTACATAATCTATATATATATATATAAAGGAGGAGCATAGACAAGGTGATGTGGCACCTCTCTATGGCCTCCATTCATTTTTTCTTTTTTCTTTTGGGATTTTTAATTGTCTAAATATTTTAATTAATGTTTTATTCTTTATCTATAATCACTTGTAATTAATTTATTATATTTATTGGTAAAACCAATCCACCCACCCTCTCCCCCCACGTCTAAGATCATGACCAATTTTTCAACTTTTCATCTTCACTTTTAATTATTATTTTTACTCTTTTATGACATTAAATGTTTTTTTTTAATCTCAAAATCAATTGTGGAGATGAAGTCATTATCTCCTTTCATAGTTACTATAAATCTCTAACTATTTATGTCATGGAGAAATATTTTTTGTTCACCAATTGCTTCCCTTCTGATGGGACTCCTTAGGCAATATGCAGGTACCATTTTATTTTATTTGTTTTTGTTTACCAATAATAATATTATATAAGATTTTAATAATGATATTTTGAATCATATACTTCATCTTTATCATTTTAGATGACTATATTTTTCAATTGTTCTGCTATTTTGTATCACAATTTCATCATTATCATTTAAATGACTGTTTTTTCAATTGGTTTGCTATTTTATAGATTCTTGAATTTATTTGGAACAAAATATTATATTTGTATAATCGTGTTTTGTCATTTTATCATGTTATCTTACTATATTGCTTTATTCTTGTGTTTATTTCTATTCTGCTGTTGTTTTTTATTTAAAATTTTGATTTCTCAATTGATGAATTAAATTTCATCTCATGTTATTTTCACAGAATGCATGGAATATCATCTTTTCTAATTTATATTATATTATGTTGTGGATTATCACAATATGCATTATTCTACTTTTTATATTAATGTGGATTTTAGGGGTAAGTACAAAAAATTGATGATTATATTGATAGAGTAATGACACATTTTTCCTATTGACATTTTAATAGCTTTAGTTAATGATAAATGTCATACACAATTTTTCTTGATATTTTGTTTGTTTATAACTTATCCTTACTTTTCTTTTAATATCATTCTTTATTTAAACTTCAATTTCTCAATTGTTATGCTGATTGAAATTCTTCTTAATTTTTTTTTAAAATTAACCTACATTCAAACATATTACCTTATCTAATTTAGATCATATTGTGGGATTTGTCAAAATATGTTTTAGATCATATTGTGGGATTGTCAAAATATGTGTTATTGAACTTCTCTATCAATGTGAAATGATAAGACATAAGTAAAAAGATTCATCGTTTAATATCTCATTTTTATTATTGAAAATTTAGTAGTTTTTTTTGTTTCCATAAAACTCTCGCTATATATTTAGTAAAGTTAGATATAGAAGAGGTGAGGTGAGACATCACTTGGGTCATGATTCATAATTTCATATTCATCTATTTTTTAAAATTCTTTTTCTTTTCTTATTTATATCTCTAGAATTTTTTAATCTTTAGCGTAAAAAAATAAAAAATTTATGTTACAAATTATTCCTTATAAGTTTTTATAACACTAAAGTTTATACCCATAATAACTTGCCTTTTTAAGTTTAGTTTTTTTATTTATCTTTTATCCTATTTTAGGTGCTTACGACCTTACAAATTAACCATATAACAAATTAAACTTAAAAGGCATATTTCCAAAAAAATCGAAAAAGTCTTAACGATTTCTTCTACAACTAGATGTTTAATAAATTAAAATTTATTCTTTCTTGAATCAATATTATATCATTATGATTCTTGATTATGCTTTATTCTTACTACTTTCATTCTTTTACAGAAATATTTTATATATTATAATGATTCATGATATGATAAATTAGGCATGCAAAAGTAATTAAATTAATTAATCAAATATTGTCATTTGATTTGCAAATTGGGAAGAGTAGTTCACGCTACTAATCATTTATAGACGATGAAATTAGGAGGAAGGCAGCTATATATATTTTACTATATAAGAAGAGGGAATAGCACACGCCTCTGTGTCAACACGTGTTCTTCCCTCAAATTGACTAAAAAAACATTCACACACAAGAGGAAAGTCCTCATTAATAGATCCATTTTAATTACCTAATCATAACCGTCCATGTGGCTTTCCTTTTCATTATTGGAAACTCAAATACACTCAATGGGTCCCACATATTATTCTAACCCTACAAAATACATTAAAAACATCATATTATAATGTCCCCATTCACTCATTCCTCTTTGTCCTCTTTCATTACTTTACTACAATATCCGTATTAATATATTTATCTTATTTTAACTTGATATAAAATTCTAAAAGAGTATTATTTATAAAATTTGATGATAATAAATTTAAAACATTCATACAATTAAGTCAAAAAGGAGAAAGAGATGGAATAATTGAATACATTGGGCATTTGTAGTCCCCTACAACTACAATTTTGCTAATTAATAAATACTCATTGATTGTATATAAATTAACCTAAGATATCTACAGATGTGGGATCACTTTAAGAAACCCACACAAATGGATCGTTCTATTTCCTTTTTAGTCAGTCCCAAAAGAATGTCACATTTCTTGTTTTTCTTTTAATTTGTTTTATATTTAAAAATTACATAAAAAGTACTTAAAATCACAATGTAATAATATAAGATATTAAAAATAACATAATTAAAAATCATAAAACAAATTTTATTGACTCTTTAATTCCATATTGAAACAAAAGAAGTTTGTTTCAAAATAACATTAAAAGTACTGTAAATTCAAGTAAAATAACAACTAAAAATATTTAAGAATCATATAAGAAATTTAGTTGACTTTCGTGAAAGTACCTACATCGCATAAAATGGAACAGAAAGAGTAATATATATTGTTTGAAAATGATATAAGAAGTGTTATAAATCACAATAAATTAACAACTTCAAAATATCTTTAACAAAATCACATACAAAAAATTATATAACTCTCCAAATTTCATCGGTGTCACATAAATTGAAACAAAGAACAACTTCCAATTTATGTGACTTACTTTCCTTTTTAGTCAGTCCCAAAAGAATGTCACATTTCTATATTAAGTAACAATTTCACTATAAAATATTTATTTTACCCTTAATGAAATAATTTACAGTCATAAAAATTTATATAATTCATTTTGGACCACAAGTTTTAAAAGTTTCATTTATTTCTTAAATTCCATGATGAATCAAATTACTTCACATAAAATGAGACGGAGGAAGTAATATATATTGGGCCCGCTGGCGCGGGAACCTAATATATATATATATAACTTAAAATCGTTTGAATCATTTCAGTGGTGTGATTTCTAAAAATGTGTCAATGTGGTAATAAAACTTAAAATCATTTGAATTTCAATAATGCTTCCGAGAGTCATTTAGAAGAAATTTGGAAAGAGGAGGATGACTATGTGGATTTTTTCACATTTATAATTGTTTGTCACTATATATTGACTTTGTTTTCTATACACATGCTTATGTTGTTGATTAATTGTAGTTTGGTGACTTTTTTTTTCATGATACATGATAGAAAAACATTGTAAAAATATTTTTATATATAGGATCTTAATATTTTTCTTTTATTTAAGACAGTTTCTCTAAGGCAGAATTTAGTTCTGTGGCTATTAATCGTGTATTTTTTATTTAATTTTTAGTATTTTTTTCTTCAACAAGATCATTAACAATTGCATTTGCATGAGAAAATGACATATTATAAATATTTATTTTATTTATCACTTAAAGTGTATATATTTTTTTACCTAATAACTAAGTGATTTTTATAATTATTACTATATCATAACTCTAGAAAAGAACGCAGTTATATGGATAAAAGCATATTAACGTTCAATTATTACTACTTCAATATAAAAGAAAAGGAACGAGATATTTAAATTGTGTCAATCAAGGAATTGTTTCCTTTTTTGATGAAGCTAATACCTCAAGAAGAAATTTAAAATATAGTTAGAGTGAGTTAGAATTTAATATTTAATTTATTTGAATTTGAAGATCGAAATTAAAATACTATTTTAAAAAATCATGAATCTAATATCTTTTCGCACCGCGCGAAGCGCGACCATATTTACTAGTATATTATAAAACTAAAAGCGTAGCTGATATATATATATATAGTATTTTAATACAATAAAATAAATTGTGTACTAATAATATTAATTTAAAGTGCTCAAATAAATAAGTTAATTATTTGTATTAATATATTACCATTATAATAAATTAAATATATTATTAAGTGCATAATAATATATTTTATTAGTTATTTTTAATTATAAAATTATTACACTTTAAATCATCCGCGCAATGCGCGAGCACGTATACTAGTAAAAATAAATAATAATAACAACAACAACAACGGCGGCAACGGCAGCGGCAGCGACAACAGCCGCAACAATGTAATGTAGAGAATATTATTTTTAGATATAATATGAGTGATAAAATATTACAGAAAACTCTAAATAGAACTATAAGAATGTAGAAATTTTGCAACAATTTTCTTGTTGTGATATTTCAATATTGTTGTCAAAAGTGCTTTTGGCAATAAGAAAAAAGTTGTAGTAAGTGTTGATGTAAATATTGTTTGAAAAAGTTCATATAAATAATATTGTTACCGAACACTAATTATTTACACAACAAAAATTTATTGTCGTATATAAGTTTTATTGGTAAAAAAATCACATCGTTATGACTTATGCAATTATTTAGCAACAAAAAATTGTTGAAGAAATTATTTTTTTTCTTAATAAACTTAATTGTTGCAAAAAATAGCAAGAAAATCGATTAAAAATCTCTTACCAATATATTTAGCAATAACTATTATCATGGTAAATCACTTTTTTTCTATAATAACATATTATTTATATATATTCCAAGGTCAATACATAAAACTAATTCACTTTAAAAATAAATTATAATAGACATTTTACGTAAAATATGTTTCCAATCAAGATTTTCATGAAGTTTAAGTATTTGAGGGTCATTTGATAGGTGATTAGGATTTATGTGATTAAAATGTACCTCGTGTAGTTAAAATGATTAAAGTACGATAAGTCACTTATGTGTGAACATGTGTTAGACAACACAAAAGGATTTCTCCCGAATTATTCTGTACTTTAGTGTTATGTTGCTACTATATACTGTGGTTGATTTTCGTGCCGTAAATAACAAACCTCGGCATCACTTTTTAATATATTTTAAATTCTATAAATATTATTTTCCACCAAAGTATCTACTGTTGACATGCTATACCTCACATCCAAAGAAAAGATTAAAAACAAACATACCTACACACTCAACACAACAAACACGACTTGAGGTGTTGTCAAATGATGTGAGTTGAATTTGAGGGGGGGGGGGGGGGGGGGGGGGGGGGGGGGGGGGGGGGGGGGGGGGGGGGGGGGGGGGGGGGGGGGGGATTGTTTTGGGTTTGGAGGGTTGTGTGGTGTTAATGGTGTGACTCAGTTTTGGATTGAATTTTGAGAAATTAAACCATGTGCGGACAAATTAATCTTTTTGGCCATTTGTTTCAACTTCTTAATTATTATTTTTTCCAGTTTTTTTCTTTTTCACAACTCAACAAATAAAATTTGAGGTATCTAATAGTGTGACTTGAATTTGAGGATGTTAATTAGCATGGCTTGAATTAAATTTTAAAGATTAAAATAGGTTCAATCTATATAGTTTGGATGTATCAAATAACGTAATTTGAATTGAATTTTGACGAACTAAAATTAGAAATCAATCTATATAATAAATTTGAGGATAGCATGATATATAAATGCTTGACTAAAATTTAACATATATATGATAATTTAAATAAAAATATCAACATGATAAAAAGTGACTCAATCTCACAAAGATAATATGGGGACTATAAAACTTTATTTTTTAATTATTTTTTTCATCTATTATTTTTGTGGCTAGTCCCTAATGTTATCGTTTTACAATTTATTTTAGCTCTTTTTTTCATTTTCTTTTTTTTTTTCTTTCACAAACCTATTTTATTTAAAAGTTACTTGAGTTAAATGGATTAGATTGAAATAAATTTAAAACAAGATATAGTCCAATACACTCAATTCTTGTAAAGTTTTCAATTTTTTAATATGTCTTTATATTTTATTTATTTAAGTGGTAAAAGATTTTTTTGCATTTGTATACCAGCTATATATAAATAAAAAAATTATAATCGAGAGGATCAAAGTGAGCTAGGTTAATAAATGAGTGAGTCAATAACCACAACAAAATCAAATGGTTTGGATGAGTTATGTTTGATATGGGCTAATTTTATGGGTAATTTATGAAAATCTCACTAGTTTAGGAGCTAATTACTTAGATAAACACTAGTTTGTAATATTATGAATCTTATCAGATTTTGTTGCATTCTAATACGTCCAGATACATGCATTTTGGAATACATAGGGTCAAAATTATGTGTAATTGTGGCTTGAATTAAAATTGGACATATCTATATAATGGATTTGGGGGTAGCATGATATTCGAATGCTTGGCTAAAATTTAAGTGTAAATTTCGTATATGACATATATTATAGTACTATTTTCAAGCTATAACAGTAGATTTAGACTTTCAAGCTATAACATTAAAAATTTCAGGTTATAACAAATTTTTAAAAAAAGAAATTTTTTTATTAATTGGAAAAAACTTAAAAAATAAATAAAAAGATAAACGAAAATTAAAAAAAAATGGAATTAGAAATAATAAAGTAAAAAATTGAAATTGTGGGCTGTAATTTAATTTGAATTTATTGTAGATAATTAATGATTAGCATGAAATAAGGGATCCAAACTAATTAACAATATTCCGTTTCCTTAATTCACTCTAATTTGTTAAAATTAATTCAAAAATCTGATTTTAAAAATAAATTTCCATTTATTTAATAAATGATTAATCTATTTATGATTTTTATTATTAATTAATAAGGAAAAAATGAAAAAAAAGGGAAATAGGGGTGTCAATTAAATTTGAATTAATTTAAGATAATTATTAATTAGCATGAATTAAGGAATCTCAAACTAATTAAGAATATTCGAATTTCCTTAATTCACTCTAATTTGTTAAAATTAATTCAAAAATCTGATTTTATCCATTTTTCTTCCATGTTTCTCTCTCTTCAATTTTCTTCCAGAAATTTTGTCACTGGCGACTAATTGAAGTTTTTTT
This sequence comes from Solanum stenotomum, assembly GCF_019186545.1. Classification (NCBI taxonomy): domain Eukaryota; kingdom Viridiplantae; phylum Streptophyta; class Magnoliopsida; order Solanales; family Solanaceae; genus Solanum; species Solanum stenotomum. Next base: position 32,331,917 of record NC_064282.1, read on the forward strand.
TTTGTTTGAAAAATCCTATTTTTTTTGTGATGGACAACTACGTATCAATATTAATTAAACATGGCGGAAGATGGGATCCTTTAGGTTAGTATTTTTAATTGTTTACTATTTGTATTTGGATTTCAGTGAAATGAAAAAAAATGAAACTGTAAATCATATTTTGTGACTTTATTTTTGTACATCGTCACTATATTGAATGTGATATATTTTTTTGTATAAACAATACGTTTTGTTCATAATACGTATTAACTATTGTGAAATGTATAATATTAGTGATTTTCTGTTTTTGTGATTGTTTTGTGTATTTTTTTTATTAAAGTATAAAGTAATTGTATATTTATGAATGAATTTAATAGAATTATTGGAAAGAAATTTGTTAGAAATGTGTTTCGTAAGATGTAAAAAAGTTATTTGGATTTTTGACGAATTGTATAACAAGTGTTTTAAGTTGGTATTACATTATAAATTTTAGTGTGTTATAATTAGATGTTGTCATTTCTAAAGTAATTAGTGAGTTAGAAATGAATTATTTGGTACGATAAGATACAGATATTTGTAATGTATGATTATTGTTGTATGAAATGTATATTAAGAAAGTATGAAATTTGTATGAAAGTATGTCCAGTAATCTGAAATAAAAGTTATTTGAAATTTTGACGAATTGTATGATAAGTGTTTTAAGGTTGTATTAATTTTGAAATTTTATTGTTGACATTTTTGTATAAGTTTGTGTGACATTAATGAAGTACTTTCGTAAAAAAATGCACATATTTGTTGTATGAAATTTGTATTAAAATAGTATGAAAGTGTTTGGAATGTACTATT